>NC_060041.1:1893750-2207708 GCF_905333055.1 Maniola jurtina
TTAGTAGTTAATCAAAGTAAGCCTGAGTAGTCTCAAAACCCATCCAAGGTTCTTTTATCCCGGGTGGGTTTTGAAACTAGTCTGGCTTACTTTTATTTACGGCTTGAGTCCAACCAATATTAAAAATACATTTTCATTTATTTTTTAGATGCAAACACTAAAAGCATCTGAAGGTGACGAGAGCCTAGTGGCAACATTATCACTTCTATCCATGGGCATCAAATCAGTACCACAAGCAGTGTTAAGGAAACAATTCTCCGACTGTGCAACCATATTCACAGATATTTTGGAGAAGAATGAGCAATCGGAGAATGGGATGTTGTTGAGAAGTGCCTTAGGTTGTTTGTCTGTCTTGCTACGAGCGCAGGAGTATGCTCTGTGGGGCGATTCTTCCACTTTGAGGGTGTTTGAGTCTGTGTTGGCGTTCACACTGCATTCCAAACCTAAGGTTAGTTTTGAAGTAACTTTAGGCACGACTTGTGAATAACTCAGATCTTTTTCAAACAGGAGTAAATTAAGTTAGTAATTAGTAATATTTAAAATCCAAACAGAACAGCTGTTTTGAGGCCGCCATCTTTTATTGAGAATGTTTCAAAGTACCAAGTGCTGTAGCTTGAAAGCTCTATTTTCTATTTACTACAATTGATTTTTCAAAACTAGTTTTTTACAGGGCTTAAAATATTTAGTTTATAAATGTAGATATAAATGATAATATCTGCCACAGTCCAATAACGGCACACTTAGATTTTTTTTTGATGGACGTTTTGACGTATATTTCCATATGGATGAGTAAAATCATGTATTTGAAAAATAATGTATTATTGGCCAATTAGCATATATTGATGTTCATGTGAATGTGTGAGACCTGTAGTGTGTGTGACACTGTAGGTACTATTTGGTGTCCCACACAGCTTTTTATTTAAAAAAAATTACAAAATAAAGAAAAATTTCTGACTGCAACAGGTCCGTAAGGCAGCTCAGCATGCAGTGACTGCAATATTGAGGGGCAGTTGTTTCATGGTGCCAACAGAAGACCAGAAAACTAAGGTGAGATCACTTGCAACACTCACATCATATAACTGTGACTGACCCAGTTACTGAAATCTCTTTATAAGAGCATATATTGATTGATTGATTTTTGTCACTACTATGTCTGTTATGCATAAAATCAAAAACAAGAACTTGAAGTTTAAATAGCTCTTTTACACAAGTTAACAATTACAGGAATTGATTATTCAAAATTGATTTTTTTTATGGTCAAAAGGAAGTAAGTACCCTATAATTAAATTCCCTTGACGGGTCTTGATAGACAGACAGACAAGAATGTAATTCTATATGGGTTCCTTTTATGTTTTTTTTTTCATTTTTATAAAAACTAGCGAGCAAACGAACAGGTGGGTCACCTAGTGTTAAGTGATTACCGTCGCCCATGAATATTTGCAGCACTAAGTACCGCCGATACGTATGTGGATTTTTTTTTTTTTTATGGAGACAGTATTAAAATCTTAAAAATAATAAAAGTATTTGGTTTTAGGTCCCCAAACTCCACCCAGCATCCAACCGTACAGCGGAGTATTGTGTCTCTCAAATAAAACCGGAGGCGCTTCTGTCTGGACACCGAACAGTTCTGCACATTCTGACTTTGTTACGCGATGTTCTGCCTGTTTTCAGCAAGGAGTATATTAAGGTAACGAAAGTAAACATGAGAAATCCGTAAACTACGAACTCGTTAGTAAGAGTGAAAAACTGTTAAAATAAACATTTTCTTTTTTCATTTTATTCATATAAATATCCTTTCAGTGTTACAATAATATAAAACTATAAGGGTTCCGTTTTCCCTTTTGAGGTACGGAACCCTGAAAATGGGTGCGTGTTTCTTTTTTTACATAGTATTTTATTTATGCATACATTCAGAAAAAGTGAAACTTCTTTGGTTAACATTCATAACGCACTTGTTATTGAGATTTATTTTATCTTCGCCACTTTGAATTTGAAAATAGAATCATTTTTGTAATCAGCACCAGATTCTGTTATTGTTGAAAAATGCCTATGATCACTCCAGGGGTTTTCAGGTGCTGATTACGAAAATGCCACCAATGCACAACACCCATGTGTATTTAAAACATCGGTAATCTTGGATTTGAAGGAAAATCAAATGTAATTGTCACTATCGTAATCAGCATCCCAAAAATCCTCGGAATCCTATATGGAATTCTCGTTAGTTGCGTTAATGGCTCGGCCGCACTATCGAGATTCGGTAGATGATTCGTAATATCGCGAATTGTGTGTTCGCCGTCAATCGTATCGCTTCGCTAAAATTTGCGGTGACCCAAATGTAGTTCGCTGTTGAGTTGGCATTTGCCGAATTCCGACAGTGGAGCTGTACAATGACGGCAACATATCTAGGTACTTAAACTTAAATCATTGTTATTCTCTACCCCTTAGACAATATGCGAAGCGATTTTGTCACTTATGACTCACAACAACGTTTACATCAAAACCTGTTGTCTCCACACTCTACACGCTTTGTTCTCCGCGCCTCGGGACATTTGTAACTTGACGGCCAACCTTGGCGTCCAACTGACTAGAGCCCTAATGGCGGCCAGGCCTCCCGCCAATGACACTGGGCAAATATTGGCCTGGGCTGCCGTGTTGCAGCAGGGATATGGCTGTCTTGCTGGGTAAGTTAATAATTCGTACAAATACATGGAATATTTCTAACTTGACGGCCAACCTTGGCGTCCAACTGACAAAGGCTGTAATAGCGACCAGGCCCCCCGCCAATGACACTGGGCAAATATTGGCCTGGGCTGCCGTGTTGCAGCAGGGTTATGGCTGTCTTGCTGGGTAAGTTAATATATCGTACGAAATGTTGGATATTTGTAAATTTACTGTCAGGGCATCACTTATATCTAAAGGAAAACTGACTGGCTGACAGGCTGATCTATCAACGTACAGCTCAAACTACTGGTCGGATCGCCCTGGGCATGCAGGTAGCTATTATGATGTAGACATTCGCTAAGAAAGAATTTTAGAAAATTCTAATCCTACAGGGTTAAAATAAGTGGGTGGGTGTAGTCCACGCGGACGAAGTTACAGGCATCAATATATCTAATCTATCTATATTTGTATCATCTATATCTATATTTTGGTTTCAGCTTAGACTTAAACCTGTGCATACCGAACCTACCACTGTTCGTGAACATCTGTGTTTCGGAGTTATGGCTCTCAGACGTTGCAGATGTCAACTCAGCATCCACCAACGCCCTGAAAGTAACTATCCGTTCTAATTTAATTATAGTTGGGCATTACAAACGTGCGAAACAAATCATAAATCATTTTTTCGGACCTCTCGCTCGTACTTGCAGGCTATATGGAACTGGAATATGATGATCTAGTGCAGTTGTGTTACAGTAAAAAAAAAGTAACAGGTTATAAAGAGTGAAGAAGAGTCAAAGTTAAAGCCAAAGTCAAAATCATTTCTTCAGAGTACAATAGTACCTACTATTGAACTCCTTTTGATGGTCGGAATTGTTATATTGAGGTTGTATTGTATTGTATGAGATGTTATGCTACCCTGGCTACGTGCGACCAAACAGCATCCCTTTATCCCTTTATGTGCGAGAGAGAAGGAAACTTAGGCATCCACAGTGCCTTACCTTCTGTTTCCTTAAAATATGGTCTGGCTTACAACTAATTTTACCCTTCTAGGCGGTACTTCTAGACTGCGTGAAGCCAGCAATAGAGTCAGACGAGAGTTTAGTCAAACACAAGACACACATCGATACGATATTCAAGAGCATCGGCACCGGACTAGACAACCCTTTCAACCAGGCCATCAAACATGTGATACTCACCATTGCGCTCTGTTTCGAAGTAAGTTTTTTAATGTGATATTTTAGAGGCTTTTAAGTTGTCCTATTATGCCAGACCCATCGTTACCAACTAAATTACTAATCAAACTAATCAAAACTACAGCTAAAACATTGTTGTAGTGTATGAATTTCATGGACTTTCATTGCTGAAATGCTCACAGGTTTGTTAAAATACCAATATTCATAACATTTAATTTAAGTTCACACAGTGGTTCTCTCAAATAATGATTGCGAACATATGAAAATAGCAAGTGTGAGACATTTACTACCACATACCTCACAATTGGAAGAGTCCCTTTTCCTCATTAAATGTTTAAACTTGCCTAATGACATGTGTTTAGCCCTACCTAAGTCTAAATGCTATAATTCTTTCACAGATAGGCAACGAAAAAGTCGAATATGTTCTAGCACCGTTGCTAAAAAAGCTAAACGATCGCCGCGAAAGTCACAACTTCCACAACGAGAAAGAAGCAGAATACGCCACGGGATGCGCTATCAAGGCCCTGGGCCCTGAGTTCGTACTGAAAATAATCCCTCTCAGAGAAGGAAACAGCATAAACTTAGACAGGAGCTGGTTGTTACCCGTTTTGAAGGAAAAAATCACGAATTCCAGCCTTAAGTTTTTCGGAACAGAAATCCTGGAAATGGCCACATTCTGTCGAAAAAAGTCTCGTGAATTCGCTGAAGCAAACGACACACCAAATTCTCACACTTACGATTTGCTTTGCAACCAATTCTGGTCTCTATTCCCAAGTTTTTGTAACTACCCAAAAGATATCAAAGACAATTTTAAAGTTATAGCTCGGGTTTTAGGAAATGTCCTTAAGGATAACCCGGAGTTTAGGTTGTCTATAATGCTTGGTTTGAGGAAGCTGATAGCTTGTTCGGAAGACAATTTGGAAGATAAAAGTGAATTGACTCGTTTTGCGAAGAATTATGTGCCGATTCTGTTGAATATTTACATGTCGCCCGCCAAGGGAAGCGATGCGGAGGGGCAGAGGCTGGCCGCCTTGGAAACCATACAGGTATGTGGAAAATTCTTGAAGATTAAAAAAAAATCATAAGTTTTCTAATAATAAGAGTTGAGTAAGAGAGGAGGTATGTGCGTATTCACGCGAAAGTTTTTTTTAAAAAGAATATTAGCCATGACTAATACTCCCGTTTCCCCTCCAATAAAGCGTAAAGCTTGTGCTAGGAGTGGGTACGACAATAGTGCAACGGGTGGGGTTTGAACCGCCGACATTTCGGGATTCGGTCCGCTCCTCAACCGTTGAGCAATCGGGGCTCCGTTGAGGATTGAGGCTGTTCTCAAATCTCGGTTTTATGCTTGATCTGGTAGAAAGACAGCTCAATATGTTATGTAATATTTCTGAAATTAGCTTTGATTCGCTGCCACTGTGAATATTACTGAATATTTTTGGGTATTGAACTTAGATTTAAAGTACGACGCGTGCTAATAGTTCTGCAATAATGCTTTTGATTCTGTCGAATCATTAAGAGGGGTCTCTCCGTCACTCGCTCTGTACAAACGTAGTTCGTCTCATTGGGATACTTACCAATCATACTCAATGGAATTTTGTTGAAACGTTCCGGGAACGTTCTCTATGCCTGTGGTTTTCCAGATTTCCGTTAAAATATTCGGTTTCAAAGTTACGCGGTCTTAAAAATTCACATACAAATATTTAGCCCCTGTAATTTTAAAACTACATATTTTTAGAAAAATCTAAAACACCACAGGCACAGATATTCCTAGAATATGTCTGCAAAATTTCATGGACTTTGGTTGCTTAATATTCAAATGAAATTGGGACTACGATTGTTGATTGTATGGAGTAAGTGACGGAGAGAGCCCTGTTAAATCAATGGAAATATGATTTTATCAAATGTTACCCAGGTATATCTAACAATAAGCGACCAAACCCTTCGAGAAGAATTATTCACGAATTCTATACAACAACTGGAAGCGTCCAAAGACAACCATTTCCAACGAGAATCTATTTTAGACGTCATTCGGTTACTAATTCTCTATCAAAGCTCTGAGCAAATAGCCAATCTCTTCGAGAAATGGGTGTACCCTCTATGCGATACAGTGTTAGAAGATCCCAAGAAGTTCAATAAGAAGAATAAAAAGGACAAAATGGAGACGGAAGAATCTCAACAGCAAAATGGAGGAAAGAAAAATGATTTGAGGTTTGTTTAAATATTTCAAAAGTCAAAAAGTCAAAATCATTTATTCAAAGTAGGTACAATTGTACTCTTTTTGATGCTCGAAATTGTTTGTACGATATAGTGGTGATAATTAATTACGTTACTTAAACTAAAGCTACGAGGGTTCCAAACGCGCCCAAGTCTGAGAAGAGCCCACAACAAACTCAGCCGGGTAACATGTAATTTCTTCAATAATGTTAGCCTTATGAGATGGTAAGATGGATCCTCTTCAATAATCGTGTATTTAAATTAATTATTGGCATACGTTTATTTTTAATGTAATAGTTTTTTTTGTGTCTCCGCTCTCCGTCTATCTGTCTGTCTGTGTGCTAGCTTTTCATCCGTTTAACCGATTTTAACTTTGAAACAGAAATAGCTTGCACCTGGGAATGGACATAGACATTTTTTTTTTACCGGAAGAGCAAAGAGTTCCCACAGGATAAGAAACACGTAAATCTAAGTGTACGACGTCGCAGGTAGTATCTATTTGTAGGTATAGCGATAACTTGCATCTCAAAGACGGATATAGGCTACTTTATATCTGGGAATTTCAAAGAGTTCCCATGGGATTTTAAAAATTTAATCCACGCGGATGAAATCGCGGGCATCATAATATTATCTAGTTATAAATCTCCGAGTTCCCACAGGATTTTTAAAAAACCTTTATCCACGCGGATGAATTCCCGGCTATCATCTGATCAATTATTTGTTTTCTAAGGTATAAGGATAAAGCGAAACTATTAGAAATGGAACACAAGAAGGCGTACAGGATTCTAGAAGAGATATTCAAGAGCGACAAAGACAGTTGTAAAGAGTTCCTGAAGAATAACTATAAGAAAATCAAGAAATTGTTGATGTCTTCACTGAACAAGGTTGCTGACAGTAGCAAGGCTGCGAGGTTAAGGTAAGCTAAATAGCTACTGTTTCTTTCTTTTTACAGTGCTTCTATCATATTTTCAATGTGTCTTTATTTTAATGCTCAAAATATTTTTTTACTTCAACTAAATGCACCTTCTAGGTAAACGCGTCCCATCTTAGACCAAATCATCACTTTCCATCAGGTGTGATTGTGGTCAAGCGCTTACCTATAGTGAATAAAAAAAAAATGCACTAAATATCAACATTATCATACGCATGGCTAAGGTTTGGAATACTCTTCCGAGATCTATGTTTCCTACCAATTACAATCTGGGTATCTTTAAAACAAGAGTGAATAGGCACCTTCTAGGTAAACGCGTCCCATCTTAGACCACATCATCACTTTCCATCAGGTGTGATTGTGGTCAAGCGCTTACCTATAGTGAATAAAAAAAAAATGCACTAAATATCAACATTATCATACGCATGGCTAAGGTTTGGAATACTCTTCCGAGATCTATGTTTCCTACCAATTACAATCTGGGTATCTTTAAAACAAGAGTGAATAGGCACCTTCTAGGTAAACGCGTCCCATCTTAGACCACATCATCACTTTCCATCAGGTGTGATTGTGGTCAAGCGCTTGCCTATAGTGTATGAAAAAAAAATCTCAACGCGGGATTTTTATAGGTCGCTACGAAAAACATGGCAACAGACTTCTGTCAAACTTTTTCTGTAGGTTTGCCATATTGAAAAACATGGATTAGAAAATTGTGACTTTTTTTACTCCTAGTGAAACCTCCATTTTTTTTTCTAGCATGTGAATCAAATTGGACAATTGGTCCTTTTAATTTTTTTTAATACATTAATCTTCAAGTCTGGTATATAAAATTGAACTTTATTTCCAGGTGTATAGAGCATCTAATCATCTCATCACCATACCTCAACGCAGAGAGCAAGTTACTAAAAAGCGCAGTAGCTGAGTCTGTGATATGCACACGCGATATCAACTCGAGATGTCGGCAGTGCGCGTTTACCCTCATCAATACTATTGGAAATGTATTGAAGAACCAGGATGGAGGTACAATTTTAATCCTGCAGCTCGATTCTGTAACACCTGCATCAATCATTATTAGAATCGCAATTGTTGTTATGGGCTGAATATATGGTATTCTTCAGCTAATTAGAGGTGATTGCGATCGTGACATTGTAGCTGTCATTCTACCGCAATCGAGCTGTTATTTTTAACTGTAACTGATCTTATTTGACAATATTCTCGGCAGGAACGGCATTCCGAACCAGTGGTAGATTATTTTGACGATTCAAAAGCACTTGTAAAAGTTTAATTGAATAAAATAGTTTGAATTTGTATTGAATTGAATATTAATAGCTGAAATCCATTCAAAATATTCACAAGAGTGAATGCGGCCGCTTTGTTCACATTATCTGAGGAATTATTCACATTGGGAATTTTTGGTAGAATTAAAGGGTGTAGGAAAGGTTTAGAAACAATTTGCCTTGTTGAGGCTTGTGTTTCACCACAACCACGATTTTCAGCAGTGAATGACCTCAGTGGAGAGAGCTCAATTTTTGATAAAATTACTAGTTCCGATGTTTTTCAAAAAAAAAATTTCGTCTAATTCAAGAAGTTTGTCATAGGTATGCAATCGTTCATAACAATGCTGCTATCTGGTCTGTCAGCGCCTCTGCCGCGTATAGCGAGCGCCACGTTGCGTGCTATCGCGGCCGCATTGTTCACGTTCTCTGAGGAAATGGGCTTGGAAACTGTGCAAAGTCTCTTAGAAAAAGTCATGGAGCAATTGTTGACCAATAATAGAGAAATTGTGGCAGCCGCAATGAGTTTTTTGAAGGTAAGTGCCTCGTTGAGCAATCAAAACTAACTACCTTCATTCTTGTAAAAAAATTCAAGTTTCTTGTTAAATAAAGTGTATTTCAATCAACAAAAACCTATTGAGCACTTTGGAATTAAGTACAATCTTTACTTAACACGAAGAGAGCTTTGTGGAAAAGAAAAAAGAATCGAAATAAATGATTTTCATGTGTTAAATGAAAATCATTAATTTGAAATCCTGTTTGGTTGTAGTTGAAGCCTATGCGTCAAATTTGTAATAGCCAAAGGTCATTTGATATAGAATTTCTTTATCCTAATTTCGTAAACACTATTTTAGGTATACACAAAAGTGATACCAACGGACGCTCTAGCGGGCAGTTTACCCATCATCTTCAAAACCTTTTCAACAATGTCTGACGACTGCAAGCGACATTCTAGGCTAGAAATCGGGTATTTCCTAATTCGTATGACGAGGAAATTTGGCGCGGAAATAATAGAGAAACTCATCCCGGTGCAAGATGCTGTGATGCTACGGCGACTGAGGAATGTACGCAAGATGAACAATAGGAGGAAACGGATGAAAGACGGACAAAGGTAGTATCCAAATTTTTTTTTTTAAAGAATATTAGCCTTGCTAATCAAGACTAATACTCTTCTTTCCCCTCCAATTATTATTGGAAGAAACGGATGAAACAAATGGACAAAGGTAGTATCCAAAATTTAAAAATAAAAAGAATATTAGCCATGCTAATCAAGACTAATACTCCCCTTTCCCCTCCAATTAAGCGTAAAGCTTATGCTAGGAGTAGGTACGACAATAGTGCAACGGTTGGGGTTTGAACCGCCGGCCTTTCGGAATTCAGTCCGGTCCTTAGCCGTTGAGCTATCGAGGCCCGCATTAATTATATTAAATTTTTTTTTATTGAAAATGTTACAATAAAACTTAAAGCTAGCCTTATCTAATTACTATACAAATATTGCCCGCGTGGGATGTTACCAAGAATACTGGCTGCATTTCCGTGCTGGGCAGCCAGGCTGATCCGTTGCGCAAAATATGAGCCAGCAGCCATTTGTCATAGCCAGTATCAATTATAGGGACCAAGAAGATTCAGGGTCAGATATGGACGTCAAAGGCACCTCCAAGACCCTGGAAGATATCCTCAAGGACTCGGACTCGGAGATGGAGTTCCTGGAAGATGAAGAGCGTCCCAAAGCCAAGGCGAAGGGCAAGAAGCGAAACCAGGCCTGGATTCAGGATGATCCGGAGAATATTGTGGATTTGGCTGACGTGTCCTCTGCTAGAAAGATAACAGGTTTGTATAAATAAATAAAAACCGGTCAAGTGCGAGTCACTCGCGTACCGAGGGTTCCGTACTCGGGTATTTTTCTTACATTTTGCACAATAAATCAAAAACTATTGTGCATAAAAATAAATGAAAATCTGTTTTAGAATGTACAGGTAAAGCCCTTTCATATGGTACCCCACTTGGTATCTTACTTTGAAAATTAAAATTCATTTTTTTTTTATGTGATGTAACCACAAATTCATGGTTTTCAGATTTACTTGTACTATAAGACCTACCTACCTGCCAAATTTCATGATTCTGGGCCAACGGGAAGTACCCTATAGGTTTTCTTGACAGACGAACAGACAGACAGACAGATCGACAGACAGATAGACAACAAAGTGATCCTATAAGGGTTCCGTTTTTATTAAAAGTTGTCTGACTATAGAGAAAAATTTAATTTTACGCTAATTAGTTTATTTTATTGCTCAGCAACAAACCCAACACAAAAGAAACGGTTACCAGAAGAAAAGAAACAGAAGAAAGATGGAGGATTCAAGACAGCACCGGACGGTCGACTCATCATCAGTGATGATATGTTTGATGGCGATGGTGATGATGGCAAAGATGAACCGCGGCCCAGCGGTGATGTGGACAGCGATACTGATGATACAGGTATGTTACATGATCTAGAATGTTCTAGAAAGATGAACTATTGCCACTCAATACCATGTAATTGATAAGACTCAAGCATTTATGATATTTTTTATGGATCCTGTTACTTTACGCTTTATTAACCAATGAAATTGACATTAATATCATACCTAAAACTATAGAACAAATATTCAGTTCAAATCATTTATTTTCAAAATATGATAACTATGTGTCTATCTATACCTTTTAACAATCAAATAACGTCAATTTAAAACTATAAGCTATGAGGGTTTTAAAAACTCCCAGCATATTGATTCGCTCAGTGTCTAACACTGAATGTTAGCCACCAAGCTTATTTGACATTTATTTTTAATCCATTGTAGGTTTTCTATGAAAAATTATTTTAATATCACTCAGTGAAGCGGCAATGTAGAACTAACCAATGTCAAATGAGCTTGGTGTTATATCATTCAGTCATCATCACTCATATCACTCAGTGTTAGATACTGAGTTAGCAATTCACCCTGCTGGTTTGAGAGGCTCACAGCACATTCCATACAATTGTTTTTTTACCTCCTACCCAAAAAGAGGGGTGTTATAAGTTTGACGTGTGTATCTGTCTGTGGCATCGTAGCTCTTAAACTAATGAACCGATTTTAATTTAGTTTTTTTTTTGTTTGAAAGGTGGCTTGATCGAGAGTTTGTTATAATCCAAGAAAGTTCAGCCGTTTGAAAGTTATCAGCTCTTTTCTAGTTACTGTAACCTTCACTTGTCGGGGGTGTTATAAATTTACATTTGTAGTTTCTTGTTTTGTCTTGATTATTTCATGTTTTGTGTACAATAAAGTTTTCTATATATCTAACCATATCACAGATAACGAAGCAGAAAACCCGAAGCCGTCCAAATTGCTCAAGTCGGGAGTCAAACGCCGCTACGATGATATCCTCAGTATAAAGAGCGGCCGCACCAACAGGAGCAGAGCTTCCACTGTCACAGTCGGCTCCAAGTACAAGGCCGGCGGCAAAGGAATACACAGGTGAGACCACAGACTAAAGGCAGGACTGCATTAAAGCAGCGCGGCGCGTCAAAATATTCCATATCACAGATAATGAAGCAGAGAACCCGAATCCAAATTGCTCAAGTTGGGAGTCAAACGTCGCTACTATGACGTTCTCAGTACAGTCCGACAAGGCTCTTTTGGCGCGTGGCCAAAATTGGAACTAAAGCCGCCATCTTGAGAAGTACACTTGTCGATAGTTCGCTGTGTCGGCATAAAGCTACAAAAGCGCCCTCACTCGAGTGCCAAAGGAGCCTTGTCGGACTGTATAATGAGCGGCCGCACCAACAGGAGCAGAGCTTCCACCTGCATGCGTGAGAACTCTCAGGCATGCAGGTTTCCTCACGATGTTTTCCTTCTCCGTTGAAGCAAGTGATATTTAATTTCTTTAAACATACACATAATTGAACATTCAGCACATAATTGAAAAGTTAGAAGTGCGTGCCTGGGGATCGAATCCCCGACCTCCGATTAGGAGTCGGACGCTCTAACCAGTAGGCTTTCACAGCTTCGCCTATTAGTTTATCAAACTATAATGTGCCCTGCCCATTGCCACTTCAGCTTCACAACCCGCTAGGCTATGCAGGTTTTTAAAATTACTATCTGAAATTATTATTATTATCGGAAATTTTTATCGGAATCTGTAATGTACTTATAAACTTTGTTCTCTCTCGTCTGGCTTTTACAATGATTAGCCAATGTCAAGTTTGTAGTTATTTGTAACAAGTTAGCTAAATTATACAAGTATGGACCCCGTCTGTGCCGGCGCTCGCCGACATACGCACGGCACACCCTTAGAGCGCTTTCCAGTCAGTTTTAACAAAAAAAAAACACTTCAAAAAGTCACAACACGCGCGCCAGCTAACGCCACCACAGACGAAGTCCACTTATAAACTTAGATATCGTAATATTTCAGACCGCTAGGATCAGCGGCGTCCGTGTCTTCAGCGCTGGGCTCGGAGTACAGGTCGAAGAAAGCTCGCGGCGACATCAAGCAGCGCGGCAAGCCGGACCCCTACGCCTACCTGCCGCTATCTAGGAACAATCTAAATAAACGGTACGCCCTTGTACAGCAAATGTGTTATTTCATGATGACCGCTCAGCATTGATTGTAGTAGTGAGTGTATAAGCGTTAACGCATTTGTGTGCGTAACTTAAACGCGTCGCGGTCGGAACTGAGCGCCACGCACACTACAACAATGTGTACATGCGCATTCACACTAACATAGCCACACGGTCTTGGTGAAATAGGGCATCCGCTACAGTATAGATCGTTTCAACGAATAGTTCCTATGTCGTTATGTTGGCTCCCCTGTCTGTCTAAGTCATTGGCACCATATTGGCATGAGAAAACGCAGATTTTGTTTATTTTCATTTGATTTTAATTTCATTCATGAATGCAGTTGATCTTATACACACCCGGACATTGGTATAGCAGACTATTCTTTGGAGATTACATTTCTGTTCTTTTCTATATTATGTTAGCTAACTGTGTACTAAATAGCATCAAAATCGGTTCAACATGAGGTTATTCAAGGGGCGGGCCGAAAATTCCAGAAAGGCCGGCAACGCATCGGTGGTTCCTCTGGTGCTGTAAATGTTCAGGCGGCGGTAATTACTTAACATCGGGTGACCCGCCTGCTCATTTGCTCGCTATTTTTATTTAAAAAAAAACTGATAGGCCGTAAAAAGTAGCAGACAGACACACTTTCGAATTTATAATATGGTTCTTATAATTTTATTGTTTTTGTCTCTTTCCAGGAAAAAGTCTGTCACAACCAATCAATTCAAGGGGGTCGTGAAGGCGAAAACTAAAGGAAGATTTAATAAAAAGAAGAAATAGATTGTTTTGAAACAAGTGTTTTGTTGTAAGGATACTTATTGCTTTGTTTTATGTAAATTGTTATATTGTAAATGAATTATTAGCAAGGAATAAAAAAAATGCTTTTAAAGCAATAATAATGATCTAAAGTAATTATTATACATGAACTTTTGCATTTGTATAAAGATTGTATGTAATCCGAAAATAATTATTTATTGCTAGACGCACATCACTCGCTTTTTCAGTTTTCAAATAATAATAGTCTAAAGTTGCCTTCAAACTACGGAAATATAATGTAATATATAAATAACGCTCACCCTACTTTGAAATGTCACTGTTCACACTTAGATGTAATATAATATTACATATATTTATATAGCGATATATTATATTTATTATATTTCCGTAGTTCAAAGGCAACTTAAATATTTTTTTGCGCGTCCAACGTCGTAATGTGCTGTCACCTTACTTTGAACTTACTGTTCAGAATTGCTACTAAAATTTCGATGCAAATGTTTCGTTTCCTTATAAACGGTTTTACAGTAGATTATTTATTTTGGATGTATTCCTTGTTTAGTTGATTGACGATTTAATAA
Organism: Maniola jurtina; assembly: GCF_905333055.1. Lineage (NCBI taxonomy): Eukaryota > Metazoa > Arthropoda > Insecta > Lepidoptera > Nymphalidae > Maniola > Maniola jurtina. The sequence goes on from NC_060041.1 coordinate 1,907,960, forward strand.
AAGGAATTATTGATTGTACATTCGCATTTCGTAGTTTTATTTGAATTACTAAGTCATAGGAATCTATACTCTACTCTACTCTCTTCCCTTGTCCCCATTTTCTTTTTTCTCCTTTGATAGATAAATAAAAACTTTATTGCACACAAAACATAAAATAAACATAAAAGGAAAAACCAGAAAAAAACCGGCCAAGTGCGAGTCAGACTCGCGCACTGAGGGTTCCGTACTTGGGTATTTTTTTCCAACATTTTGTACTATAAATCAAAAACTATTATACATAAAAATAAATAAAAATCTGTTTTAGAATGTACAGGTAAAGCCCTTTCATATGATACCCTACTTGGCATAGATCTTATTTTGAAAATTGAAACACAAATGTAACCTCAAAGCGGTTTTCAGATTTATTCCTGTACTTGTGCTATAAGACCTGCCTACCTACCAAATATCATGATTCTAGGTCAACGGGAAGTACCCTATAGGTTTCTTGACAGACAGACAGCAAAGTGATCCTATAAGGGTTCCGTTTTTCCTTTTGAGGTACGGAAACCTAAAAACCCTAAACCTACGTGTAGTTGCGAGCAATATCTGTAGTACGCGACAGGTCGAGATGGCAATCGGGGTATGAGGCGGCGGGATGCCCCGCACACCCTTCTCATTCAGAGAAGAGACACTGCTAACAAAAACAAAAAAAAAAGGTAGGTACTGTTACTTAAGGTACTTACTGTTTTGTGATTAACTGCCCCATTGCATTGGTCTAGGTTTTTAGCTAATTCAACTGCAGATCGTGAGGTTTCAGGTTCTCAGAAAAAAACTATTGCGTTTTCCTGTCAATAAATTGTCATTAGCAGCCCCAAGTTAACGGTGCAATGTTCGGAGCACCTACCCTCGTGTTTCGATCCTGCGGCTACTCTCTCCGGTCGTGTCGAATTGCGCTCCATCGACTATGAGAGTGAGGGAATATAGTGCACGTGTTTACGAACGCCGATGTGCACTATAACTCTATAATACGTCCTGCGAAGTTGGATAGTCTCCGTTGAAATTGGCTGGCGTGGCCGACATTTGTTTGGTTGAAAAATTTTGATGGATGAATGACAGGTAGTTAATTAGAAAACTGCTGGACCTATTTTGATAATTTATTTCGCATTGATTTTAGTAGATAATCTTCAGGATTTATACTGGTATATATCATATATAATTTAAGTACCATACAACTTGAGGTGGACTGTTTTATAAAAAAATAATTGTAGGTCCTGCCTAATATCTGAAGCCTCGTTGATTAATAAAAATCGATAAATAATAATTGTGACAATTGAATAAAAAGTTAACCATTTTATTTAAAGCTTGATATGGTTTTAATTAAAATTACGAATCGTAAAAATAAAAACAATTGGTAACAAGTGAGTCAGTACGAGAACTTCCGCGACTTTCACCAGCCGTGGGAATCCATATCAAACCAGTTCGTGAGGTGTTCGCGAGAATTAAAACAAGACATTTTAGTTATTGAGGTATTTTCAAAAGGAGGCGATTTACTATTACGGATAGACTTATTTAATAGTATTTATATTTTTACATGGAAATTTTCATCACATTAAACATTAATCCTAGGCCATTTTCAGTATTCATTTCAGTATCAACAATGAGTTACGTCAATCGAAAAAATACAACCATTCTGCATAATCTATCAATCTGTCGCCAGACCGACGACAACGCGTCGGTGATAAAAAAATCTTATAAACAATATACAAAATAATACAAATATTAGTTTGCTTCTCGACAAAAAATGAGATTTAACATTACTGTAACATTTAAATTCCGTCGGGGACAAAATTCGTGATTACAACATTTACAATGCGAGTCCGATTCGATTCTTTACAGAAAAATAAATATACAATTACTATGTGACTACACAACCGATGATGGCTCAGTTCAGCACTTCTCGTCGGCCAGCAGCGGGTCCAGCGAGAACCCCAGGTCCATCGCGCCGCCCGAGCGCTTGCCCTTCAGCGGCCGCGGCCGGCGCTCCGCTAGCGGCGCGTGGCCGTTGAGCGCGTGCCGCACGTCCGCGCCGAACAGCTCGCTGAGCGCGTGCTGCCGCCCCGCACTACACGTCACTATGAGTTTCCGCACTTCCGGCTTGTTCGCTTTGCTCGCGTTGTTCATGTGCATAGTCTTGGACAACGACAGGCTCTGGCCGTAGTAACTGTTCACTGCACTGGTAGTCTTGTTTGACCGCGAGAGCGACGACTTTATGTTGCTCCGGACGGTCGCGAACTTCTTACCTAAGGTGACCGCGCCGCCCGCGTGCGCCGCGTTGAAGGTGCAGAGCGCGAGCGGGCGCGGGCACGCCGCGTACCAGCACACGTCGGCCGGCACGAGCGGCGGCGGCGCGTCAGGCGGCGCGGGCGGCGGGGGCGCGGGCGGCGGCACGTGCGGCGCGGCCGGCGGCGGCGGGCTCAGCAGCGCCGCCAGCGCCGCATCGGGCAGCGCGGGCTCGTCGCTCAGCAGGCTGGCGTAGATGTCGTGCACGTGGCGCTCCAGCCCCGGTGCAGGCTCCGGCGGCGCGGTCGGCTGCTGCGCCGCGTCACGCGCCGCGCGGTGCTCGGCCAGCAGCGTGTCGAAGGGCTTGGCGCGCCCCTCCACCGTGCGCCGCAGCGAAAGCGCGTGCGCCTTGCACGTCAGCGAGCGCGTGCACGGCTTGGGGTTCTCCGCCGTTACCACGCCGCAGTGCTTGTTGGGGTCGTACTCGCGCAGGTTGAACTTGGTCTTGCTGGCGCGGCGCGTGGACGCCTTCGTGGAGGGCGTCGTCGGCGCCGGTTTTAAAGCTTGAGCGTTGAATAAACTAGGATCTATCACAGATGGCAGCATAGGAGACGGGTCGGTTGCGAATTGTAAACTAGACAAGTCGGCATCCGTTATAGTGTACCCAGCCAGGGAGGCGTCTACCGTGGGATATAAGTCTTGAGTTTGTACGGTGTCGGTGGTGGATGGGAAGTTGATCTCCTGCATGTTGCCTATGTCCTGTATGATGTTCTTCCAGTCGGCCACGTTGGTGATGTCGTCGGCGCTCTGGATGCCCTCGGAGTTCATGATGGCGAAGATGTCGTCGGTGAGGTTGTCGCCGAGGGGCAGCTCCTCGGGGTCCTGGATGCTGACGACGGGCAGCTCGCCACTCGCCACGCTGACCTGCACGTCGGCGGCGAGCGCGGCCGCGGCCGCCTCCTCCAGCAGGCGCAGGTCGGGCGCCGCCGGCAGCTGCAGCGGCGCGGGCGGCGGCTCGCGCTTGTGGCGCGCGCGGCCGGGCGCGGCCTTGAGCTTGACGGCGGGCGGCGGCGGCGGCGGCAGCGGCTCGGCGTGCGAGTCGCGCAGGTGGCGGTAGGCGGCGCTGCACTTGACCAGCTCGCCGCACATGTGGCACACGGCCGCGTTGAGCTCGTCCATCTGCGGGAACAGGCCGTGCAGGCTCATGCTGTCGTAGCGCAGGCGGCTGACGCCCGCGCGGCGGTAGCGCGGCCGGCCCTTGTCGCGGCGCGCGCCCGCCTTGTCCACGGCCGCGGGCGCCGTGAACGTGGCGCCATCGTCGTCGCGCCGCGGGGACGGGTGCCCGATCTCGCTGACCCACAGGTCCCACGGCTTCTCGATGCACTTCAGGGGGCTGACCGTCTTCGCCGCGAAGGGGAACTCGCCGGACATGCTGGGGCATGTACTGACCTTCCGAATGAGAAACTCTCCGCGTGACCTCAAGGGGCTCCTGCCATAGCGATCGACTCGCTGTGCGATAGGTTATTATCCCATATCTGTGTCGGAGTCGGGTCCCGCCGAGCGCGGTGTCGGAGTCACGTCTCTGTTCATCGCTCACTTCATTATTTACACGCGCGAAACGACACAGTGTTTTGATTGTTTTAGCTTTTATATTTACAGGGACAGATGATCTATCTCACTGACAGCTGATTATGCAGGTTGTAAGTTTTTCTCGACCACGGAACACTTCCATCTGTAGGCAGTAATTTCTAAATGATTTTTTGATCGCAATTTGTAGAAACTTTCATTTATTGACTTAATTTTAATTGATATTAAACTTGATACACACAAATAAATTGTCTACATTTTCTGTTTGATTGGTTGGTTGTGGTTGTAATTTACTACAGAAAGCATCAACACTTTTTGGAGTATTTGTGAGCTAAATCAAACTTTATAGTCTATGATCATTCATTCGAAATTTTAGTGACGTGACACAAATTTTAGGCTATGTCTACAACTTCAACCAAATAATTACAGTAAGACCACGGCAGCACGGGTAACATTGTAAGCATGTCACACACTAATGTGAAGAGTCAATGGTCAAAGCCAATGACTTTCTAAGCAAGGACATCGCACTGGCGCGCATAACAAGGGACCAAGTAAGTGTGCTTATACTCGGTGTAAGCACACTTTCTTCATTAGTCGCATGTTGACTGCAAAGCTGTCAAGACGCCTAAATGCGCGATCAAAAAGTGCCGAAATAATACGTTAACGACGCAGAAAAGAGATGGTGTGACTTACCACCGGTAAGTTAATTTTATTTACGTAAGATAAAATGCGAAAAAGTATAAAATACTTAGTAAAACCATTGAAAACACTAGAAATGTCTAAAATTATTTACAATGTTCCCATTCCTTTCTCTCACGCACATCGGAAAGAGACAGATGGAAGGGCGCGTCACGAATGTCGGAAAAACAAAACTGTGGAGTAGCTTTTTTTTGTTCAATGTAAAATCTATTGGCCATTATTGTATCACATTTATTTCATTACTAGCTGTGCCCGCGACTTCGTTCGCGCGGAATAGCTCTCAGCGCGCTTTATATAGCCACGGACGCTCAGGCGCGAGGCGTGTATCTGTAAGTTAAAAATGTTCGCCGCGATTCTTTAAATTGACATAACTTTTTTATTTATGAACCGATTGACATGAAATAAACACTGTTTAGTGAAGCTTACTACAATATATTAGTGACAACCGTATCTAAATCGAATAAGCCGTTTCTGATATTAGCGTGCACAAACACACAGACAAACAGACAAAAAAAAAATTAATTACAATTTCGGGTTCGGCATCGATATAATAACAACCCCTGCTACTTTTTTTTTATATATATTTCCATTGTACAGACACCATTTTTCTACAATTTTATTATATGTATAGATAGATCTTTTGACGACCTCCGGTGCGCAGTGGTAGCGCGGTGGATTTGTATGACGAGGGTCCCGGGTTCGATTCCCGGCTGGGCCGATTGAGATTTTCTTAATTGATTTAGGTCGGCTGGTGGGAGGCCTTTGGCCATCTTGATTCAAGGCCCCTCTTGAATCCGCCATTTTGGTTTTATTTTTCAGCTCCCTGTCAATTGGATGAAGTTCTGAGTGACATTTGTTCGAGCACCCCCCACCTATCTTCAATACCCTGGCCGTGCTCCTCACCGAAATTCTCAATCATCAGCTCTATCCATATTTTTCCTCCGAATTATTTTTTGTCCTCTATACGAAACCATCGGTAAAAAAAAAACATACAAAATTTTACAGAAGAGGTGATCAAATGAGTCCAGTCAGTCAGTCAGTCAGTCAGTCAGTCAGTGAATCAGCACGAGCAGAATAGTATAATAGTTATATAGTATAGATATAGTATAATAGTTTCATATTTACAAAAACGAAAAATCTCTCAAAGAAATAACAAAAATTAATAGTGCTACACTACTCCATTCCATTTTTTGTTCAAGTTTGCTTCTAAAATCACCTTAACCAGCTTCGAGTGCAATAATCGATTTACATTGCGGCTTAATCACTGAGGTTAGTTTACAGGACTTGAATGTTAGCGGGAATGTATAAATGGAGCAGTTGAAGCTAAATAGGGTGAATTTAGAAACGTGTGCCATGTTTGGGCTCTTGTGTTGTATGCCATGATGTGTCCATGCTTAGAAAGTCATTGGTCAAAGCTAAAATAATAAAAATAACAATCACCTGCTGCAAAAAATAATTTTAAAACAAGCTAAAAGCTTTTTTATTTTAATGCATTCAACAAAAGAAATAATAACATTATATTTTAGATAAAATAAGTATTCGAATTATGATGAGGTTGATATTGGGAAATAATCGTTAAAACTGGTGGGGGAAAATTACAGGCTGGAACTCACTAAATAAAGCTTTGCGTTAACGAATCTTGCTATGAGTCTGTATCAGGGCGCACAGCCCCGCTAAGACGAGCCAAACGGCGCGGCGGCTGAGGTTTCTTGTTTCATAACTCTATGGTATTCAATAGATTATAGTATTTTTCAAAATTGTCAATCTGTTGTTCACTTGTCTCCTGTCAAAAGAACGTACCAAGTGATTATATTCTCTTTGCTGTCAACTGTGGCTGTCAATGTCATTGACCTCTCGCTGAAAATCATGAAAATCGAATTCGAAAACATTTTATGTGAAAAAAATTAAATTAGTTAATTATGCTTACTAAATGAACTATAAAACACTGAAATAAACCGACTATGTCTTTGATTTTTGTTGGTCAAAATTGCACGCCGGCTTATTAATGTGGCTTAAAAGCTTTTTCAAATCAGTGCTCTTCGGTATACCAGTTGGGATAACCTTTCTGGACACTGTGGGTTATGTTGCCAGGGTGGAAGGGATTTCTATGCAGCCTGTGCTTAATCCCGAATCAAAAAATACTGACTACGTGTTTCTATCGCGTTGGGCGGTGAGCGACTACGAAGTGAACCGTGGTGATATAATATCGTTAGTATCGCCGAAGGATCCCAATCAAAAGATTATTAAGAGGGTTATAGCCTTAGCAGGTGATGTCGTAAATACGCTCGGCTACCAAAATCAATATGTGAAAGTACCGGAAGGACATTGTTGGGTCGAAGGCGATCATACTGGCCACACACTGGATAGCAATACATTTGGTCCGGTATCTTTAGGTCTAGTTAATGCAAAAGCTGTATGCATTGTGTGGCCACCAGCCAGGTGGCAGAGTTTAGAAGCAAAACTGCCAGAAAATAGAAAACCTCTTAGTGTATCAATATAATAATGTAAAAATTTATGAAAAGTTGTGTTAAAATTTATACATGTAAATAAAAAAGCAAAATGATAATTAAGTTTAAATTTTTTGTGTACATGTTAAGTGTTACTAATTAAGTAGATAAAAACTTATTTTCTTAAACAATAGATGAACTTGTGTAAATAGTAAGGCAATTGTGGTAAATTACGCTATTGCTTTTTTTCAAATCTCATTTAACTATTTATCTGTGTTATTTTTATGTCCTTACAGTAAAAACATTTTACTATTATTTACAATTATGTATGAATAAAACTTTGTTAAAGATGGTTATTTTTATTCATTTTATGTATTTCACAGTTACCACTCATTTTTTATAGGTCAGAGGAATATAAAATAAAAAGCCTAACAAATAATAAATATCTTACTGAAATTATTTAATACACATTTTGTACAAAGTTTATATATTTACAAACTAGTTAGACCATGTCTTTCAACTACATCAATAATTCTATCATAAGAAATTCCCTTCCTTATAATTTTATATAAACCTTCTACAGACAAATCTATAACTGTTGATCCCGTTCTGTTTCGCTCCAGACCTTGGCTCAGAACACCACCATCAAAAACAGCACCCAAATATCCATACAAGTGCTCAAACTCCTTCACACATAGAGTAGAAGACTCATTACTGAAATTGGCACTAGTTAACGCCAATGGTTTATCCAACATTTTTGTCACATTATTTATAAAGTTATGATTTGGTATACGAATACCAATTTTAGTTGTGTGCGGATTTAAATATGGATTATCGAGATATTTGGTTTTCTCTAACACCACTGTGACAGGCCCAGGTAACAAGCTGCAGAGTAATTCATCATTTAGATGTGACGATTCACCCCATTTTCTTATATCTGTTATGTATGTAACACATATAGCTACAGGCTTGGCTGAATCCCTTCCTTTGATGGTGTACAACTTTTTTATTGCCTCTGGACAGTTTGCACTACAAGCTAAGCCATATATTGTATCAGTAGGCACAGCTATAACATAACCTTTTGATAATAAGTCTGCAGCTTTCACATAAGACTTTTCATGGCCACAAGGGATTATAGTAGCCATTTTGTCAATCTTCATCTTTGGGGATACACTTTTCTTTCTCACTAGATAACTATTGTAAAAGTTTAACTTTCGTATAATGTTCATAGTCAAACTTAACTCAAACTGATATCAAAAGAATAAAACTTTATGGTTTATTGCAGAATGTCTATATGCAGAAAATAGATACAGTTCATTCTTCATTCAATTAGACAAGCTCTATTTCCGTACAAACATTATGAGGCTGATATTATGAGCTAATACAGAAATTCTGTTTAATGAACCTCTGAATGAAGAAATTGCCTGTTTAAGAACTTCTGAATCAAGAAATGGCTTGTTTAAAGAACTTCTGAATTAAGAAATTGCATGTTTAAAGAACTTCTAAATTACTTAACAGCCCTTATGTTACTTTAAAGGATTATCAACAAGCTTAATCCCTCCAGTTATGTGCACACTTGTGGTTGCAGCATCGGTAAAATGTAGTCATTGGTTCATCAGCTGAGCGAGTTTGAAGCTGCATGAAGAAAGCTCGACCGTGGCTACACTTGGGACAAACTGCATCAGTTGAATCTACGTTCTCCCATGCAGCTGCACCACCCATAATATAATCTAGTTCCTGAAAGAAAAGTTTTCTTGTAGATTACTTATATTCTTAGCATTTAAATAAATTTTCTGCATCAGACTGAATGATGGCCTAGCACTGCACTCACTGGGTATGATGCCCGAGAGGTTTGATTCCTGCCAGTTGAAAAATTCTTTTATATTCCTAAATAAATTTTTAATACATATCAAAAATTAAGTTTTAACATGTATTAAAATTTTATTTAGAAATTTCCTTGAAGTGTAAGTAAACATTAATAATAAAAATTATCAAAGTGAGGGTTTATTCAGCTTAGTAGTCATAAATGATGTCAATTTTGAAAGAGTCGAGATCAATTAGGTAGGTATTTAAATATCACAACAGCAAATATGTATAAAATTAGTATTTATCAGTCAAATATATTTAATGCTTATAAGTTTCAGAAACTTTGTCTTGTTATTGTAGTTTACTTAAATTATGAAATATGAAGACTAAAAGCGCAGAAATACACAGAAAATAACGCTGCAAGAAAAATAAACAATGTCCAAAGGTTGGGATTCCAAATTATCAAGTACTTATCATCACTTAGTAGTATCTACAGTTTAGCTTAAAATTGATGATGCAATTTTATCAAAAATATCAACATTAACCTTTAGTTTAGGGAAAGTGCGGGATGACACTTTCTTCTTGATATTATACACATAGGGGCACGTGTTACACGCGTACCGGAGCCCTGCCTCGGGTCCTTCTTCCACCATAAGGATGTTAGCGCAAGTTGGGCAAAATAACATCGTTCATCACACGAGGCTCAATTCATTCTTACTGATAATGGATTTAATTAGTTAACTAAATTATAAATAGAAAATTGATATTATTTTTGCACAAATTCCGCGCTCTGAGAATTTTATTTTGAATTACTAATCCACACTAATATTTTTTTTTAGTCTGGTGCAGTCGGTGGCACATGGATGGCACATGACAATTGTATGTCAAATTGACACTGACAGTAGACAAATAGACTATAGTGTACATCTGTGGTTTATATTTTTAGATTCATGGAAAATCTACTGGAATCGTGATGTGATTAGAGCAATTTATGACCATAGACTACAGTGAAATGCGGAAAAAGCATGGAAAAAAAGAGTGTTTTACATGTCTGTGCTGAAAAGGTTGTCACTTGTCAAATTCTACAAATTGTTGTCAGTGTTGCCACTTTAGTGATTTTGTCACTAGATTTAGTGAATTTTAGGAGTTAGACAGTGATAATCTGAAAAAGAAATCACTGAAAAATTATTTGATGACTTTTAGTGATATTTAACGAATGTTGTGCTTTAGATCCAGGGTACACTTTGGCGAGTAAAAAATACCTGTTTCGGAACGTAGCTTTAGACGTCTTTGTTTGGTTATGCTTAGGGATTCCCCAATAATAAACCAAACCTAACACGTATGTAAAGTTTGTATGAGTGAGTGCTGCATACTATTGCTTTTATTTAGTTATTTGCTAGTTTTCGTTCGCGAAAGTAGGAGACAATAAGTACTTATCGAAATCCCTCAAGTCAATATCTACATCTGCAATAAATAATCGATCAAGATGAAGAACAATTACCAACAGAAGTATTTGAAGTTGATTTTTAGTTTTGTCATGTTTAATTTTATTCATTGTATTCACAATTAAAATATTATTTTTGAATTACCTTGTGATTTAATTTTAAATGATTTAGTGAATTCTGGGGATTTTTTCAGTTAAAAATATCGCTAAATCTGGTGAAATTTCAGACCAAAACTAGTGAAAAAGTTTTTTGCAAGGTGGCAACACTGATTGTTGTCAAATCAAACGTCAAATTGTTTTTTGCTGTGGTTTAGACTTGATCTCGGTTTGCAGCGTAATTTGAATTTAAATAGTGATTCGATGACTGTAAAATAGTGTGTTTGGTTGGAAATTTAGTGCGGTTGACTGCGTTTGGTGTGGACAATGTTACGTGCATTGTTAGATAAATTCTGGGACGAAGATGTGTGGCTGCCTCCGAACACCACTTGGGACGATATTGCTCCTGGTCCTGATAAAGCAGTGGTTTACGCAGACTATAGGCATCTACTCTATCCTATACCTTTGGCCATCGTGCTAATAGTTTTACGGCAAACGTTAGAAAAGTAAGTAAATTCATGTATCGAAAGCTGATAGCATGAATGTGTGTCATAGCGCCGATTCTTGCCCAGTTACCTATGTTCTCTGACTCACAATCATAATTTTTATCAGTTATAGCGTAGATAATATATTGGATGATATCTTGCCCTTATTGATTAGTAATATTTCCTGAAATACCAATGTTATGGGTGCAGTAGTTATGATTTTTACTTCTTAGTTTAATTTAAGATTCACTGGGATGATATTAATAAATAATGCCTTTATAGGAGCAATATATAAGAAAGCAGTGATAGGTTCTTAAAGTAATGATAAAACACTATAATTAAGTAACATCCAAATAATTTATTTTGTACCCTTATTATTATTATTATGCTTTAAAAATAAAACAAATCACTTACCTAACTACAAATAAAACCACCTATTTAGTTCATTGCTTATTTATAAAGATTATACTCAATATAACATAATAAATTAATAAAGCAATTAAATGCAATAATGCATTACAATAAATCCATATGATTTGTTTTTATTGCCTATATTACAATAAAACTTAATGCTAACTTTTAAGTAATATAAGTACCTACTATATACAAGAAATGCTTGCTTGAAATAGTGCTTACAATGAATAAAAATATGGGACAGTTTTATTCATGCCTTGAATTAATACTAACTACTTAGTTGACACACCCCTACTTCACATGTGTGGAATTTTTTAATATCCATAAAAGTCTATGCTATAAAGAAAACCTCAAAATATCAAGTTTCTAGATATATGGGTTTGTGTGTAAGTTAATATATCAGTCAGTCAGTTTCTCCTTTGATATACTCATCTAGTAACTTTCAATCACAATATAAAATTTAATTAAAAAAGGATTTTCTAGTAGGTAGCAATTAGACTATGTGGAATTTTATGTGAACTATACTTTAAGGATAAATAGAGGAAAATGTGCTAATCTTGCCATCACTCAGTTGGTTAATAATAAGCAAACAAGAATAGTCCTTTAGTAGGAAAAGCCATTTTTTGATAGAATATAGATTTTTTATAAAATAAAAACTTGCTGAATCCCTTTCAGGCTTTGCTTTGGTGGACTTTTTAGCTCTACTTTAATACTATGCTAGCCAATCAGTATGGTTTTTTTTAAATATATATATTTTTTAAATATAATTACTTGATGATGCCTGTGATTTAGTCAGCCTAGATTTAGGTTTTATAAAAATCCCAGGGAAACTGTTTGATTTTCCGAGATAAAAAATTAGCCTGTTTTGTCTGCATGATGCAAACTATTTCTGCACCAGCTTTTGTCAAAATTCGTTAACTGGATGGGTCTTGAAAAAGAGTACAGACAGACACATTTTCAAATTTATAACATTAGTATGGATGTTGTAAAAAGATATTTTTTGTTGCAGATATATATTTGCACCATTTGGCAAGTCATTAGGTATTAAGAACACAAGATCAAAGAAAGCACCAAATAATCCAAAGTTGGAGTCAGCGTATGTGGACTGCCCTAAGATTAAACATAAACAGGTAAGGCAGTTTGAATTGTACAATATAAATACAAAGTGGCTATTTTGAGATCTGGTTTGTGATGAAATTAATGCTATAAGAAAACACGATTATAGGTTATCAATTTTCTATGTTGTAGGGTTGTCAGATAAATCTAAGAATCCAAGAGAGCTCTTATATATACTTTTGTTCTTTAAAGTAAGTACCTAGGTAAGTAATATAAAAAAATTAAGTTTCTGAAAAACAGTAACAAACATCCATCCATACATACTCACAAATTTTCGCGTTTATATTATTAGGATATTTTTAAGATCGAGACGTTGGTATTAAGCTCCGTCCAAGAAATATTGAGCACCTGTGTCCAGCACCACATTTTTTTCTTTCTTATAACATTCGCAAAGTTATTTGATTTTGAATTTAATTAAGAATTATGATTATGAAAGTTGTCGGCAACCCTAGTGCAAGGCGAGCGCAGAGCAATTAGAACAGAGAGCATATTATTCAGTATTCAAGTGTAACAAAACAGTTAAGACTGAAAGTTGTGTGCAGACATGCAGCAAATGGTGCTAACTAAGTATAAAGTAGGGCAGTAATGCAGGAAGTACACCTGCACTGGTATGGTTACACTATCAGGATTCGGCAAAATTAAATGATTGAATGATTCGGCAATATTAATTGATTAATTATAATTGATTAATTATAATTGATTAATTATAATTGATTAATTATAATTCATTAATTTAATGATGTTGCGGGCTGAGTCTCTGTAAAAAAGCCGGTCGAGAGCGAGTCAGATTCGCGCACCGAGGGTTTTCATACTCAGGTATTTTTTCCGATCTTTTGCACGATAAATCGAAAACTATTTTTTTTGTGATGTGAGCACAAATTCACAGTTTTCCGATGTTTCCCTTTACTTGTGTTATAAGTCCTACCTGTCTGCCGAATATCATGATTCTAGGTCAACGGGAACTATCCTATAGGTTTCTTGACAGAAATAATATTATGTTGATTGGAATGACGTGCGCTCGCGCTCGACCTGAAGCGACCATGGAGAGCACTCTTTAGTCTTCTCCGTTACAAACACCAGTATCTTATATCAAAGTACATTAGACTTTTGGATAACATCCTTATACGAATGGTGTTATCCAAAAGCCTTCACTCCTCTTGGTGGGTATGTTTCGGCCCTAAAATGCTTGTGACTTCAGCAGCAAGATTCAGCAGCATAGAGCGCATCGAAGAAATGCTGATGATGTTAGCACATCAGTCAGTTCGGCGCTGGCATACGTACCTTAGGAATCAACTGGCATTTGAGCCTCCTGACTTAGTGTATCTATATAAAATTGTGTTTGAATGTGCATGTGTGTTTGTTTGTATGTAATTGGAATGTGTAACCTGGTTTGCGTGCCTTTTACGTGTGTGAAGTGATAATTAACATTAGCATTGTAACAGTACTCTACTGATTGTTTCCTTATAGGGAAACAATTGTACCTATAAAAGCTTATAAGTTGTTAATTATAAGCACGATCGAGCGCATCCGTCATACATTTTTCTGTTGTGTAACGAATTAAATAAATCTATATGTACTCATATTATAAAGACGTAAAGTTTGTAAGTTTGTTTGTAGGAGGTAATCTCTGGAACTACTGAATCGATTTTGAAAATTCTTTCATCAGTAGGAAGCTACATTATTCTTGAGTAACATGGCTACATTTTACTTTCAAAAAATTAGAGATCTCTATGAAAATTGTAATGGGCTACCCGTGCAAAACCGGGGCGAGTCGCTAGTTATCTATACTCTTATAAATTACATTATACACAATATACATATACAAGTATTACATGCTAAAATGTATGTATGTATATTGTATGTTTAAATGATTGTTTCTTTGTCATGGTTTGGACGGTGTTTGCAGTGCGGCAGTGCCTTTACGCGTCTATGACTTGCATGCCACTGAGTACCTATTAGTTACAATTTTATTAATACCTATCTTCTCTTGCCTCTATTTTATTTTAGTACTAGCTGATGCCCGCGACTTCGTCCGCGTGGATGTAGGGTTTCTAAAAATCCCGTGGGAACTCTTTAATTTTCCGGGATAAAAAGTAGCCTATGTGCTAATCCAGAGTAAAATCTATCTCTATTCTAAATTTCAGCCCAATCCGTTCGGTAGTTTTTGCGTGAAGGAGTAACAAACACACACACACACACACACATCCACATAAACTTTCCCCTTTAATATAATACTAGCTGATGCCCGCAGCTTCGCCCGCGTGGATTGGTCAGATCCCCTGCAGCATCAGGATTGAGGAGTTGGACTCCAAATTTTTTATGAAACAATGTCGCAAAGTTCCTCTATCGATTAAAAAAGAAATGACGCAAATCGGTTCAGAAATCTCGGAGATTTCGGTGTACATAGGTAGAAAAACACAACTCCCTTTTTGAAAGTCGGTTAAAAAAGTAGCCTATTTTACGCCCTGGTCAATCCTCTACTTGCCTGTGAAAGTCCCGTCAAAATCGGTTCAGCCGTTCCAAAGATTACCCTTTTCAAACAGACAGACAGACAGACAGACAGACAGACAGACAAAAATTTTAAAAACGTGTGATTCAGTTATGGTATCGTTCAAATAACCATATGAGCTTAATATGCGGTAGTTATTTCGAAATTACAGACAGACACTCCAATTTTATTTATTAGTATAGATTAGTGTGATCTGATAAAACTAGATAAAACATACATGGATATTGGATATCCTAATGAAATTGATAACCTATAATCGTGTTAAACAGGCCATACACTTAATAATTTATGAGCGACATAATAATATGAAGAGCTTGGGAACAAAACGGTTTAATTACGATTCTGATCAAAATAAGTACTTTTTTTCTTTTAACCGGGCGTTTCTGGCCTACTGAATACAAATCTGAACTCTGCAAGCACGGCCTAAAACTATACTAAAAACCGGTCAACAACGGAAACCCTAAAAATGTATACAAACTTCATGATTTCGATTACAGAATACAAACTTAAAAATTCCAAATTCAAGCTAAATTGCCTAAAACTGTGCTAAAATTGAGTCCAAACTTCGTGATTTCAATCAAAACGATATTAAACCGTAACTATTATTTACTTAACGATAATAAAGTTTGTTCCCCAGCTCCTCAAATATATTTTGCAACTGATCAAGCTTATATTCTTGTCAGTTTTTCTGCACACATGATAATAGGGAGAGAGTCTGTGAGGGATGGACCTTTGTTGTTTTGTAAAAGCTGAAAGTTTCTCTGCGTATTGTCACCAACACAGGGAGGAATGATCCGCGACTATAAAGCATGCCTCGATCATGGTGGCTTTGGCAGATAAAAAAAATATTCCGACGAATTGAAAACCTCCTCCTTTTTTCGAAGTCGGTTAGTAAGAAGAAAGGTGTAAAAAATCTTCGCAGATCGTTAGTTCCTGTGTTGGGAAAAATAAGCAGAGAAACTTTCAGCTTTTATACAATAACGAAAGTCTGGCCCTCGCGGGCTCTTAGTCCGTAAGTTAGTCGTGCGTGTGAATTGCAGTAAAGTATGCATTTTATTTAATGAAGTAAGGCGTAACGCTTATCAACAGAGTGGAGTTGAACCGAGGAGCTCAGCGTTTTTTTAAATAACAACTTAAAAAAATACCTTCAGAAAAAATATGGGAATTTAGAAAAACTGGTGTTTCTAAAAGAGTTTACCGCGTAAGACCAAACCAAAAACTAAGTATTTAACTAAAAATCTTGGTCCTACGCAGCAATCCTTCTTAGACATATTAGTTTTAAAATTTTCCACGTTTTGTGCGATAACTAAAGGCTTTTTAGATGAAGGACGGCAAAGCGGAGGCTTAGTAGGTAGGTGCCGTTTGGCGATCTTTGGTAACGGAAACCTGAAAAAGACGCTGCGTAGCGCCTCGACCACACTCCACTCTGCAGGTATGCGTTGTGCCTAAATATGTGTCAGGCTTATGTAGGAATAAATTAATGCTATAATATATGTAATTGATTTTAATGCTAAGTATAATAATAAGAAGTAAGTATTGCGTGTTAAGCTAGTTTATCATCTAACTGTGCTTCGTTTCTTTTCAGTTGTATTTGAGCAAGGATGAGGTAAATGTTGCACTGTTTTATGTAGATAACGAATTACATATTATAGTAGAAGTAGATAAGCGCTTATGTATTTTGCTAAACAATGCTTATTACGGTTTAAATGCTTGAAGAGTGTCTTCGGAGCCCCCTCCATACAGAGGAAGTTTGTATCTTATTAGAATATTAACCAATCAAACTCAATGTTTGTGGACACATTTTTGAAACTATTATAATGTGTCTGTGGTTTGCCAGATTTCCGTAAAAATGAGTTGTTTCAAAATTACACGGGTTCAAAGGTTTGTATGTAAATCTTCATCACATCGCATAAATAAAGTTGAGTTTGATTTGTTATAAAAAAGCACGCTGTGCCTCAGATCCACTCTACTCTGCAGGAGTGCGTTGTGCTTAGGACGCGTTTCCACTGAAGCGAATGGTAGCGGTAATACCTACATGCTTCTCTACTAATATTGTATGAGGAAAGATTTGTTTTTTGATAAACTCTAAAACTACTGGATCGATTTTAATTATTTTACCGGTTGCGGCGTGTTCGAAGGAGAAACCAACAAACCAATAAACTAACAAACAAACACACTTTCGTATTATAATATGGATAGTGATTTCTCAATAATCTGACTGGCCGAGTACAGATACAAGTTAGCCCTTGAGTGCCATCTCACCTGGTGGTAAGTAATGATGCAGTCTAAGATGGAAGTGAGCTAACCTGGATAAGGTGTGGCAGTTTTCATTCAACCCATATTTTTTTGGTTTCTACACGTACCGGTACGCTAAATCGCTTGGCGCTTTGTTTTGCCGATTTTCCATTCCACACGGCTTTAGTTGAAATGCACTTTTAGTTACACATGCTTTCAGAGCTTTGTAAACACCATTTCATAAATGATTGAGTTTAATTGTTATGGTTTTGTAAATTGAGAACGCGGGGGAACGCACCCCTTTATATATTATGTTTGTAAATAGTGATGTTTGACCCTTTTTAACCTTATAGTGCAAGAGCTAACATGGTAAACTTTCTGATAATTTAGAAAGAGTTAGTATTTTCCAGGGATTTCCCAAAAAAAAATGACAGAATTATGTAGGTACTACTAGCTGATGCCCGCGGCCTCGTTCGTGTGGATTTATGTTTTTAAAAATCCCGTGGGTACTTTTGTATTTTCTGCGATAAAAAGTAGTCTACGACAGGTATTTGACTATACACTTGCAAAAAATCACGTCAATCCGTTGCTCTATTCCAATTTCCAATGTGATTACCTTACATACAAACAAACCAAGAAACAAACACACTTTCGTATTTATAATATGGATCTTCTTAACCTTGATTTGAAGCTATTAAGTTATTCCATATCTTAAGGAATCTTAAGAGGCTAGACACGAGGAAGCAAATCGTTTTAAGGTCGTAGCTCATTTACACGATACCGTTCCCACACAACACAAGCACGGCTTCGCCTTAAATCGACGTGACCGCTAGTTTTCGTCGCGTGGGCGGACAGCTAGCAGGAAGCTCGCTGACCACGCGATGACAGCTAGCAGTACGGCGGCGTCTCCCTACCGCGCACATTACAACTTGCTCGAGTGGCCCGCACGCTGAAGACGCGTAGGCCGCTCGCTTGAAGCGCGTGGTAAGCGAGGCGTCAACCATCGAGTTGCGTCAACCAAATTGCAGCAAGCTCGCTTGCTCGTAAGCAGTGTATGTTGTCACTGTAAAATGTATATACAGAGTACGACTTTCAGTCCATATTTGAATGTTTATTCTTTAACCGTGTGGGTGCTGTTTCGTGTAAGTGAGCTACTACCTTTATACCTACGTGTCCTAGAATTTCGACTACGTACGAGTGCAGACTGCAGATCTCGGCGATGCCCTGCGCCTGCCTAGAAGATGCCTATTGTCTCTTATGAAGGTAACAATATTGTGTAGTTGGCTGGGAAAATGGATGCCCTGCCGGAAGGGCGTTCCTTATTTTAGCAGGACGAGGAAGCTAATCGCATCATACGTGGATTGTTGGCAATAATCGTATGTAAATATTTTACGTCGACAATAGTCTTAGATACCTAAGTAGGTTACGTTGTGCGTCGTAGGTTACTCAGATTTTCTTTCTTTTCAAAGACGGGTGCACCCGCAATGCTGTCGCAATGCGGTTCGGAAATAAACATTCTATATCCTATTCTGAATTTATAGCTATTATTATCAGGCGATAATTTACTTAAAGAAAATAATGATATTATTAGGTAAGCAGGTAACTACTATATGATCAATCAATCCCGTGAGATTTATTTGATTTTCCGGTATAAAAAGTAGTCTAAAAGTTTATGCCCGTCTCCAGGATACAAGTTATCTCTGTACCAAGTAAATAATGTCTTTTTCGAATGTTTTTTGAAAATTCCGCGGGAACTCTTAGATTTTCCGGGACCAAAAGTAGCACGTTTTCGCATTTATTATACATATCTAAATATATAAAAGGAAAAGCTAACTGACTGATCTATGAACGCACAGTTCAAACTAAGTACCTACTGGACGAATCACGCTGAAGTTTGGCATGCAGATAGCCATTATTAGTTATTACTAGCTGTGCCCGCGACTTCGTTCGCGTGGAATAGTGACTTTTCGCGCTTTATATAGCCACGGACGCTCAGGCGCGAGGCGTGTAGTACGTACTCTGTACGTTAAAAATGTTCGCCGTGATTCTTTAAATTGACATAACTTTTTTATTTATGAACCGATTGACATGAAATAAACACTAAATGTTAAATGAAGCTTACTACAATATATTAATGAAAACCGTATCTAAATCGAATAAGCCGTTTCTGATATTAGCGTGCACAAACACACAGACAAACAGACAAAAAAAAATTAATTACAATTTCGGGTTCGGCATCGATATAATAACAACCCCTGCTACTTTTTTTTTATATATTTCCATTGTACAGACACCACTTTTCTACAATTTTATTATATGTATAGATGACGTAAACATCCGCTAAAAAAGGATTTTTGAAAATTCAACCCCTAAAAGGGTAAAATAAGGGTTTGAAAGTGTAGTTTACGCGGACAAAGTCGGGGGCATAAGCTAGTCAAGTACTTATAGATTTTATAGAAAACATCGTGAGCAAAGCCTGTACCTGAGAATTCTCCATAACGTTCGTTCTCAAATATGTGTAAAGCCTGCCAATCCACACTTGACCAGTCTAACGAACTATTACCGGCCGGCGATGGGTTAGGATGACGAGTATTCTTTTATTCTTTAAAATAAAGAATACAGTGCGTAAATATGTAAAGAAAAATTAAATAAATCTATTCCTTTGACTCACCAAACGACGCAATCTGGCACTCGGAATTGTTTAAATTATGATTTAATGATGATTGATCGTCCTTGTACCATTAAAAATTATTGTAGGCGTAATTTCTAAAGCCTGAGCAGACTTAAAACTAGGAATCAGTTCCCTGAATATAAAGCTGAGATCTCTATGGAGCGTACCTATTAAGTATTACTTAGAGTTACAAGTGTAAATTAAAAATTTTCAACACCCCCGACAAGTGAAGGTTACAGTAACTAGAAAAGAGCTGATAACTTTCAAATGGCTGAACCGATCTTGGGTTATAGCTAAGAACACTCTCGATCAAGCCATCTTTCAAACAAAAAAAACTAAATTAAAATCGGTTCATTAGTTTAGGAGCTACGATGCCACAGACATAGTATACAAATATACACGTCAAACTTGTAACACCCCTCTTTTTTGGGTCGGGGGTTAAAACGAGACGAGACAGATTTATGCCAGACACATAACTCCGTCTTGTATTAACTGTATCTTAAGTCTAAGTTGCCTGCCTGCCAGGATTTTGGAGTGCCCTAAAACTTTTTGACCTGGTGGACTACACCCTTCTACTGCCGTACCGCAAGGCAATATCGAAGTCTGCATTCGTACGTAGTCGAAATTCCACGGATTCCACCTACGAAGCGATTTGCCTCCTCTTCTGGTATCAGTATTCCCCTCCACTTTTAAGGTACCTTCAAGTCAAGAGTGAATAGGCTTCTAAGCAAACGCTCTCCATCTTAGGCGGCACCATCGCTTGCCAGCAGGCCCAGTTGTAGCCAAGCGCTACTTGGCTAATCTATAAATTAAATGACGGTTTTTTGGAGTTAAAAGCAGTTTTGACCGGATAGGAGTTCCAGCTGTAACATTTCCATAGATGCTTAGGCTTTTTTTTTACCCCCGACCCAAAAAGAGGGGTGTTATAAGTTTGACGTGTGTATCTGTGTATCTGTCTGTTGCATCGTAGCTCCTAAACGAATGAACCGATTTTAATTCAGTTTTTTTTGTTTGAAAGGTGGCTTGATTGATAGTGTTCTTAGCTATAATCGAAGAAAATCGGTTCAGCCGTTTGAAAGTTATCAGCTCTTTTCTAGTTTTGTTATAGAGGTTTTTGTGTCGGGGTTTTTTTTAGTTTTGAGTTATTTATTTAGGCTATTATTATAGCTTCTGTTGAAGCTATGTGCGATGGCGTCGAAATAATTGTCTATATCGACAGGCCGTGTTACTGTTTGTTTTACAATCTAGCCATTCAGCTAAGTGTTCCTAATTTAGCCACACAAGCAGGCCACGGCCGATGTCGGTCGAACAATTCAGCTTTATATATGTGTGATTATGTGTCATTAGGATCTTTGGTTAATGTTATGCTTTGAAAGAGTAGCACATGTCGCATTACGAAGAGCTGTAGTATACGAACTCTTTCGCAGTATAAACTATAAAGGGTTTACAGACAACACGAGACACGATTGCGTGACGGCAAGACGACGAGCGTCATTCGTTTAGGTCAGAGTAACACACACAGTTCACGACGGTTGGGAACTTTGTAGCAAAACGCCGACGCTTCGACATTACTGACGGGCGTCCAATGTTACCTACATTTGACGCTAGGTAGCCTATCAAAAGCCTATTTTTCTATGATTCATAGAATTTCACGTCGCCCATAGCCTAATATTTGACATATCGTCGATTCAGGATTAAACCGAGAGTTCCCTCACTGTAGTTCACTGTGGCAGGACGACGTGTAAAGCACCATTTATGCCAGAGCAACTTCACACTTCACACTATCACACTAATAATAATATTATAAAGGCGAAAAAAGTTTGTATGTGTGTGTGTGTGTGTGTGTGTGTGTGTGTGTGTGTGTGTGTGTTTGTGTGTGTGTGTGTGTGTGTGTATGTTTGTTACTCCTTCACGCAAAAACCACTCGACGGATTTGGCTGAAATTCGGAATGAAGATAGATAATATCCTGGATTAGCACATAGGCTACTTTTTATCCCGGAAAACCAAAGAGTTCCCACGGGATTTTGAAAAACCTAAATCCACGCGGACGAAGTCGCGGGCGTTAGCTAGTAGTACAATAATTTAAAATTTAGCAATAATCGCTGGCAGATTGTTGTACCGCTCCATCTTAGGCTGCATCATCACTTGTTAGCACTTAGCAGGTCTGATTGCAGCCAAGCGCTAGTCTAAAAAGCGACAGTTGGCAGATTGTTGTACCGCTCCATCTTAGGCTGCATCATCACTTGTTAGCACTTAGCAGGTCTGATTGCAGCCAAGCGCTAGTCTAAAAACCGACAGTCGAGTGGAGTACGCGGCGCTTGCCGCTACAAGCTAACATTACAAGTCAATTTTTTGTCTGAGTTACAAAAACTCGATACATTACACCGAAATGTTACAAGTCAATTTTCAGCTAAAATAGAGCACACTTAAGTCAGTCTGTGGCCGCATTGTAACAAGATCGCCTCGAATGTTATATTACAAAGAAACGGTAAAGTCAGTCTCCAGCTTTAACCAAACTACATAAAAATTCGGGACAGAAAGATCTAATCAAAGGCCCCTACTTTTATAAACGGTTCCAATTATAGTATGGGTTTCAATCTACAATTGACGCAATGGTAAATGATAATAATCAGTACGATCGTAGTACAATGGCGTCTGCTTGAAAACAATTGACTTTTCAACTTATTGTATGCCATTGAATTCCTAAGGGCTAGTTCAGGCATGAAAAAATCGTCGCAGATGTAAACCGTGTAGACTTAGGCCCGGTATTCACCTAAGTGGAGTGGAGAGGAGATGTGTACAGTCAGCCAATCAGATTTTTAAAAGATGACGTGATAGTTTTTTCGCGTCATCTATTATGAATCTGATTGGTCGACTGAACACATCTCTCCTCCTCCTCTCCTCTCCGCTTAGAATTTATAAGTATATTTATATATAGAATTTATATATATTTATATTATAGAATTTATATATATTTATATTATAGAATTTATATTTATATATTAATATATATATTTATTTTACCGGGTCTCTCCGGCTCTCTCTTTGCATTTCAATATTCATTAACCGACTTGGATCAACATTGCTTATCAATAGACTGAGTACTAATTGAACTTAACGGCATTTAGATAGCGACATCGTATAGATAAAATAGGCCTTGCATGATTATTTCTATGTACTTAATATAGTACCTACCTCAGATTAACGAATAAAGGTGTTACTTGTTAATCTGATGTACCTACTCGTGTACCTAGGCTACAGATATTTATGCACAATATGTTTTTCACTAAATTAAAAATCGGTTGACTATGGTCGAAGAGTGAATAGGCAACGTCTAGGCAAGCGCGTTTCATCTTAGGCTGCATCATCACTTGCTAGCAGGTCTGATTGCAGCCAAGCGCTAGTCTGTAAATTAAAAAAAAAGAATTGATCATAATAATAATATTATAATGGTTGATTACAGAAATGATGGTTCTAGAAATGTTATTTTAGCGTATTATTCTAATTGGCTTCAGCGAATTGAACTAATATGAAATAGCAAAAAATAAACTATTGAATAAAATATTGAGGTAAGCAGTATTATTGGCTTTTGTTAGGTGAGCTTTACACTTTCGCACATGTTCGATTTTTAGTTGCTTAGCGTATATTTCGCATGTGAAACATGTTTCTTCTATGAGTAGAAAATTGTATCAAAAACATGAAATACTCTACATACTCGTCTATATCCATTGTCATTGTGTGATTTTCAGTCAGTCAGTCAGGGTAATGCAGCTAGTATGGTTAGATCTATGGCTTAGATAAATGTTTACAGTACCCACTCTAAAATTCATGTACTCGTATATGATCTTAAATAGTGGCTTAACTTAGTCGGCCTGCTAGTTTGAAAGCAATTTTAAGTTTTGATTAGTTAAACAACTTGTTTGTGAGGAATACATGATGAAGTTTACCTACTACAGAATAACTATGTTAAATAAACATACAAGTAGCTATTTTTTTTTTGCCTTTATTTAACCAAAATTCAACCGGGTAGTATTGCGAACGCGAAAAAACGCACGGGGGCAGAAGGCTTTTCTGCCCAAGCAGATCATAAGAAAGCTCAGAGTCACTCAGCGGGCGATCGAGAGAGCAGTATTTGGAGTTACTTTATTAACCCCCGACCCAAAAAGTGGGGTGTTATAAGTTTGACGTGTGTATCTGTGTATCTGTCTGTGGCATCGTAGCGCCTAAACGAATGAACCGATTTTAATTTACTTTTTTTTTTGTTTGAAAGGTGGCTTGATCGAGAGTGTTCTTAGCTATAATCCAAAAAAATTGGTTCAGCCGTTTAAAAGTTATCAGCTATTTTCTAGTTTTCTTGTAGAAAAGAAGGTTAGATAACCCTTAGGTTCATAATATTCAAGTGTCAATTGACAAATGTCAAGCTGTCAAGATGGACGTTGCCTAGATATACATAATTATTTATTTGAAAATGATTTGTCGGGGGTGTTGAAATTTTTTAATTTACACTTGTATTGTGATCAAATCAGAAATGAGGACTTATACAAACTTATAACACCCCTCTTTTTGGGTCGGGGGTTAACGGCCAATAGTCGTCAGATCATGCGCGGGTTTTTTGCGGACTCTTGGTTGATTCGCCCCTGAACTTAGCGTTCACAATTTGCGCGGTAGTGTAGTGATGCTTTTAGGTATAAGCATAAGCAGCATATTGTGTACCTTATAGTGTTCTTATATTATGAGTTCTTATACGTTTAAACTTTAAGTTGACATTAGGCAAGCATATGCAGCATTGTATGTAGACTACCTGACTGCAGACTTGAAGCCGTGACCTAGTTTCATAAGCACCTGCAATTTAAAGTTTCAGTTTTTTTTTTCTATATTCCATTCAGTTTCATTGAAGTTTTTTTGCTAGTAGTAGCGATATTTTTAAATATTCAAAATCAATACATTTTATACAGCTGTGTGTTTGATAAATCATGTAGGTACAATGTAATGTAATGTAATGTAGTAGGTACCAAATAGTACCATAGATGATTTCGTTGTCTCTGCGACTTGACAAACGTTCAAACGGTCCTTCAAGTTTACCGAAGTTTTATACAAATTCATTTCCGCGATCAGCTGTTTGCAGGGTTGTCACATTAGAGTTTTAAAGAAATTCTCAGTGTCTGAAAAACTCTTCTTCTATATATTTAAACTTGAACACTATTATAAAGTCCTAATAAAACTACTCCATTTCCAAAAAAGTTTGTTTATGGCCGCCTTTAATGCTAGTGCATTAAATTATATAAACTTTCTTTTATTCAACCACTGCCCACCGTGAAGTTCATTAAAAAGTTTGAAAATAAACCTGAAAGACGCAGACTTCAAGGTGCTTAACTGTATAACTGGGTCATCAGTCTTCGTGAAAAGTTGTTTTCGCGCATTAGTATTTATATATTCGAAAAGCCTTTAGTAGGCACAGTATACCTACAAGTTGCTAGTTAGATACCTCAAAAACGTTTTTACGCACAGCTTTTCAGTGCAGAAGTCCTAAATCCTGCAGGATCTTTGAAAAATTACATCTGGCTTTTGCACCCTGAGATCAAGCGTACCTGTTTAATCTGCGGGGAAACATAAGTTGCTGTTGCATTAAATAGCTCCTTTTTTGGTTGACGCGGAGGAATCTTCTTAAGATACTCGACGTCCTGGGAAAGACATTGGGTCATAAGGATTTTATCTACTAATACCCTCTGTCAGCGCATATTGGGAGGCTTTGAGATTTCTTGCGAACACATCGGAATCGGTGCCCCCTATGCGCGACGCCCATTGGATTCGTCCCAGAAAAAATAGCCCCTTGTCTCGCATCTCGCTATGAGGTATGACAGCTTGTACCGCAGCAAGCTGCCATCTTACCAAGGTCACCTACGAGATAGTAAAGTGAACGGCCGGAGCCGGGTACTCCATCTGCTCGCGATCCTGAGATCTTTCCCCGGGGATTATAGGATGGACGGATCAGGGTGGTGGTCATAGACGTTTACGTCTCCGAGCAGGATCGATTCGCTCTCCAATTTGTCCCGCTTAGTCCCCTGAGGACAGATAAAAATCTGACCATATAGACTATTCAATCGTGCGAAAATTCTCGAGTATTGCGAACTAACCGAGGGTCAGTAATCCAATTACCAAGGCAACGTTTGACATAAACAAACTTTTTTATGCCGCGGCCTACCATAGAGTTCATTAAAAAAGGTGTGAAAAAAACACCTGAAAGCCGGAGGTGGAATTGCAGGTGCTTACGAAACTGGGTCGTCAGTCAAGGCCTGCTTTGGTTCGCGCGATAATTGGACGCGCTATGACGCTCATTGTACTAAATGCTGGCCTGATTTGTGCGACGCGTGCTTTGAGAGTGAGATCAAGGAGTCAAATAGGCTATTAGGAAGTGACTAGACGACCTGCTTGGCTTTATTTGCGTGGAATTTCTGACAATGCTCGCACTCGGTGCTCGGCGGTGTTCCCCCTAGAGTTACAACATGAGGCGGACCAACAAGTTCCTGAAAGGCCAAGGAATGTTCATGGGCGGTGGTAATAACTTAACATCAGATGATCCGTCTGCTCGTTTGCTCGCTATTTTTATATAAAAAATAAACGCTTTCTTATATCGGATGTCAGTTACTCTGGGTCTCCTACGGATCTCCTCATTTCTGATTTGATCAAGTAAAGAAATTCCAAGTGTAGCTCTCTCCATCGACCGCTGAGTGACTTTGACCTTCCTTAACATAATCTCAAGTTTCTAGTCTGGCAATGTTAGTCAGGAATAATTTATATTCCCAGGATAAAAAGTAGCCCACATCAACCCTAGCGTACCTACTAATTAGCCACGTGCCAAAATCCGCACAGACCGTGCGCCCCACAAACATAAGTACGGAGTTTGATTCTTAATAATTGAATGTCAACCAATCAAACTCAATGAAATTTCGTAGGCACGCTAAACTCTCAGACATATTGCTTCCTCAGGCAGGTTTCCTCAAGATGTTAAACGCAAATAAACCTCAAAAACGCACATAATCCCGCGAAGAGTTACGTGTCCGATATCGAACTTCTCCATCTACCATTTTATAAAACCATGCCCATAAATGAAATAGCTGGAAAAAGAGGGGCGGGAGGAAGGCAGAAGTCATGGCTATGTAACAACGGAGTGGACTGGCATAAAAACTGTTCGAAAACTACTCCGCCGAGCCATGGACAAGGAGAAGGTTCAACAACTAACTGCTGACCTTCAATAATGAGGAGACACATAAATAAGAAAAAGATGCTTATAAGTTGTTTTTTAATAGCACAATATTAAAAAATTAATTACACATAAAATGTGTATTAGTTATAATAAAATTATTTATTGCTGGGGGCATATACTTAGGTAACTAGGTAGGTACTATAGGTTATTGATAGGTACAAACTGCAAGTAGTAAATCCTTTCGGTACTAATAAATTCGTTATCAGACGCATTTAGCGTATCGTCTGATAGAGAAACCTTATCAGCATGGTCATTGTTCGAATTCCCGGATTTACAATAGGTACAGCAAGGGTGCGTTTCCACTGAAGCGGACCTGAGCGAAGATATGTTCAATAGACCAATCAGGTTACTGTGAGATGACGTGATAATTTTATCACATCACCTCTCATTAATCTGATTGGTCAAAAACGCACTCCGTTCGGCTTCGCTTGGCAACATACCCTAAAGTGTGTAAGTAGTGTAAACTATAGTGAGTAGATACGAGTACCTTTTTTTTTCTCTCTTATTTGGCTTTACAAAGATTAGCCAATGTCAAGTTTGTAGTTATTTGTAACAAGTTAGTTAAACTATACAAGTATGGACCCCGTCTGTGCCGGCGCAAGCCGACATACGCACGGCACCCCCTTAGAGCGCTTTCCAGTCAGTTTTAACAAAAAAAAAACACTCCAAAAAGGCAGAGCACGCCCGCCAGCTAACACCAACACAGACGAAGTCCTTACGAGTACCTAGAAGTTTTATCAATATAAACGCACTGCGGATGTAGAAGCTATAGAAACCGCAATACTTACTGTGTTACAACAATATAATGTCTATTTTAAAACGAGTATAATGAAGGCGTAGATATTAAATATTGCATCATAGGTACTTGTTGCAGACTGCAGTCTCTACATAAGGCTAAAAGTCGCAATATGTAAGGCTCACAGCACACGATCAATCCATACTACGAGTAGATATACATATAGAGCGACCTCCTCGCGCAGTGGTAAGCGCTATGGTCTTATTAGTGGGAGGTCCCGGGTTCGATTCCCGGCAGGGGTTTGGAATTTTATAATTTGGTCTGATTTGGTAGTAGGTATACTTCGGCCGTGGGTAGTTACTACCCTACTGGCAAAGCCGTGCCGCCAAGCAATTAAGCGTTATACGATGCCGTTTAGAAAAAGGAGTATAATTTTAATGAAAACTGCCCTTCTAGGTTAGCCGGCTTCCATCTTAGACTGCATCATCACTTACCACCAGGCGAGATTGCAGCCAAGGGCTAACTTGTAACTGAATAAAAAAAACCAGTATACAACAGAATGAGCCACATTGTAGTGATAACGCTATACCTACTTATATCCATATTTGAGGACTGTATCTGATTGAAATGACTTATCTCCACTGCAAATATAGGTTAATCGCCGCAGACATAGATAATAGAAAGATTAAGCTGATAATTTTGACATTTTCATAGTTTTTTCATGATTTCTATGGATAGGTAAATACATAAAGTAGAGCCTTTCAATGTTATAGAAGGAAAATAATAATGGTTCCGAAAAACAAATTTTATTTTATATAAGTTACTAGTTTCTGTCCGCGACTTCCTACGCGTGGACTACACTTAATTTCAAACCCCTATTTTACCCCGTTAGGGGTCGAATTTTCTAAAATCCGTTCTTAAAAGATGTCTACGTTAAACTCGACTTACTGCATGCCACTCAGCCTGATTCGTCTAGTAGTTTGAGTTGATGTGCGTGATACTGGATAGATCAATCAGTCAGTTAGTCATCTTTTCTTTTTAAGAGGGCTCTCTCCGTCACTCGCTTTATACAAACGTAGTTCCAATTTCATTTGAATATTAAGCAACCAAAGTCTATGAAATTTTGCAGACATATTCTAGAAACTAATATCTATGTCTGAGGTTTTCCAGATTTATGTTAAAATATTCGGTTTCAAAGTTACGCGGTCTTAAAGATTTTCATTCAAATATTTGTCTTTGAGCCCCTGTAATTTTAAAACTACATATTTTTAGAAAAATCTAAAACACCACAGACACAGATATTAGTTTCTAGAATATGTCTGCAAAATTTCGTGGACTTTGGTTGCTTAATATTCAAATGAAATTGGAACTACGATTGTATGAAACGAGTGACGGGGAGAGCCCTGTTAAAGAGTAAAATTTTATTTTATTAATTTTATATAAAACAAAATGAAATATATTTTACGGGATTCCGTTCGTACGCCGCTATAATATTATTACCAACACGAAATATTAATTTGCACAAAATATGGGGCAGTAGATAGCTAATATAAAGATCAAATATCCGCCTTGATCGATACCGCCACCGCCACTATCACATTTCCAAAGCTATTGATTGATAAACCGAGCTGATAATTTCGGTCGAAAATATTTTGAGTATTTTTCATTCTACTTACTCAAACATTTCCCTTTCTCTCAAAACTACTTCTCTAATACTTTTTCAATAATAATTTTGGTTTCCCAAAAAGTAATTGCAAAGTCTCTTTCTGGATTTTTCTCAGTAAAATCTGCCTTCCGAACTACTTATCTGGCTGAGTTTGTTGTGAGCTTTTTCACAGAGCAGGGTGCGTTTGGTAGCCTCGTAACTTTAGTTTTAAGTTAACCTAATCAAGAGGTAGGGAGGTGCAGGACTCAGGGTCAGGCGGCGCAATACAGTGGAAGTTCCTACAAGAGACATTAAGAAAAGCGTAGATGACTATCGGCCGATGATGATGACGAATTAATTATAGTTTATAATATAGTTGTTTGAGTTTGTTGGTAGTTTGAATAAATGAATAAATTATGTATTCTGAAGATCTGCAAAAAGTTCTCTTGTAAGGGCAATTACGCACTGCATCCGATCCGAATCCGTAAAATTACGCTCCGAAGTAGTCGTAGAACTATTTGTATGGTAGCTTACGGACTTGCTCCGACTTCTGTACTCCGAGTTGTCTCTGTCACCACTCCCCTCGGATATACCTCGGATTTAAATCGGATATATTATGACGTAAATATGTTAAAATGGTCCACTGAATTTAGCTTGGATTTTAGCTCTTTGAGGTAGATTCACTTACTAGAAGTTGAAAAACAGTTTGTTGTACTTAAACTTCTAGATCTAGTAGTTGGACTTTGCGCTGTATGAATCCAAGCCCTAAAACATATTATGATATTTTTTTTTAATTCTTCTTTACTATTTTATGTGTCAATAAAAAAAACAATGTTGAATGCCTATAAACATGAAATGACATTGTACCACGATCGCCCTTTGATCTGGTATACTTTGATGTAAATATAATAGTCAGCTTTATATTCCGTTTCGTATAGTAATTAACCTAAAAGCATAAACTCTCAGGACTGTCTGATGTCGAAATGACATTACCATTTCCCATTTGTAGCGACCGAAAACAATAAACTTTATGCATATCGATTACTTAAAAGTACAGTCAAAAACCATAAGTCGTTTAGCACCTAAAGGCCGATTCACACCATGCACGTACAGGTGACACGTGCGTAGTGACGCGTGTAAACCCCTAACACACTGGGTTACGTACGTACATACGTCCACGCGTTACGCAAGCGGTATGCCATGTTTCATGCAGTTCCATACAACGCAATTGTACGTGTTACGTCTACGCTTACGCAACGCTTACGCAGCCTGTGTGAACGAGCTGTTAATGTTCATTAACATCGCGTGGCACGGTTAAGTATGCACATGACAAGTGTGATAGGTTTTTGATGCAATAGTTTCGCGGAATTGATGCATGTTTCTGACAATCACAGTGTTTTAAAGGATAACGATTTCGACGACGTGATTTTTTTTGCATGGGTGTATTTTCGTCTAAACTAAAACTAAGGGCTGCCATACCCCTTCCAAGTTAATCCGCTTCCATCTTAGACTGCATCATCACTTACAAACAGGTGAGATCGCGGGCAAAGGCTAACTTTTAATGGGATTAAAAAAAAACTCAGGACTCACAGATCACAGGTCCTTATGCACTGCACTAATAACAGTCAATAGAGAGATGACCTTATTCCTTACAGATATGCGCGCTGGCAAAGCAGTTAGATATGTCCGAGAGGCAGGTGGAGCGCTGGTGGCGGCTCCGAAGAAGCCAGGAGAAGCCGTCCAAACTCACCAAGTTTTGCGAGAACGCGTGGAGGTGTACCTTCTACTTCTACAACTTCTCCTACGGGATGTTTATCCTGTGGGACAAAGACTGGCTGTGGGATATCGACCAGTGTTATATTGGATATCCTCATCAGGTAAATTTTTAAGTTTAGTAAGCAGCCAGGAATAGCCGTCCAAACACACCAAGTTCTGGGAGAATTCGTGGAGTGAACCTTCTTCTGTAATTCGCCGACGGGATGTTTATCCTGTGGGACAAAGACTGCTGTGGGATATACACCAGTGCTATGTTGGATATCCTCATCAGGTAAATTTTTAAGTTTAGTAAGCAGCCAGGAATAGCCGTCCAAACACACCAAGTTCTGGGAGAATGCGTGGAGTGAACCTTCTTCTGTAATTCGCCGACGGGATGTTTATCCTGTGGGACAAAGACAAGCTGTGACAATATCGACCAGTGTTATATTGGATATCCTCATCAGGTAAATTTAGAGAATGCGTGGAGATGTACTCGTACTTTTTACTTCTACTAGATGTTTATCCTGTGGGACAAATACTGCTGTGGGATATCGACCAGTGTTATATTGGATAATATCCTCATCAGGTAAATTTAAGAGAATGCGTGAAGATGTACCTTCTACTTCTACTGGATGTTTATCCTGTGGGACAAAGACTGCTGTGGGATATAAACCAGTGCTATATTGGATATCCTCATCAGGTAAATTTAGAGGCTTTTTGATAAATGCAGATCTAGTTTTGTTGCGAATAAAACAGGTACAAACTAGTTAAAAACCAAACCTAAATTCAGAAAAATGCATGACGATCTGTGGGCATTTATGTTAGTCTGAGACTGTTGACTGGTGACATCCAGTGGTACTATATGGTATCTATAGCATATTTTTGGACGCTTAGAATGTTCCAGGTTTGGGATGCGAATTGGATGAACTGCTGTCAGATTTTTCACCATATCCCATCCACTGAGGGCGATACCTCATTCCTTTCTCATACTCCTGGCAAAATTAAGTACTCTACTAGTTTAAATCTTGGATAGCCTTAGGATAGGTCGAACTAGAGTAGAATAGAAGGTTCTGTTTCTGATCGAGAAAGCATGATTTAAAATTTTCATCCAGTCTCTTTCTAGGGTATCACGAGCGACATCTGGTGGTACTACATGGTATCGGCAGCGTTCTATTGGGCGCTGACGATGTCCCAGTTCTGGGACGTGAGGCGGAAGGACTTCTGGCAGATGTTCGTCCACCACATCGCCACCATAGCGCTGCTGTCGTTCAGCTGGGTGTGCAACTTGCATCGCATTGGGACATTGGTGCTGCTATTACACGACTGTACTGATATATTTTTAGAGGTAACTTTTTTATCCTTGCTGATTTGCTACCAGTAAAAAGTTTTAGCAATGGGATGATGCCTATGTCAAAAATAAATTATTTCTTAGTTATTATTAAATAGAGGATCTTCTAAAACTCGTAAAATCCACTTTCTCTGCCAATTTTAAGTTTGCTAACCATTTTAAATTATCGATTTAACTAAAAAAGTATGCTAAATTACGACAAATGTGTGTGATGTCACATCTGTGTATTTCAGACACACTCCCATACTTAGCTGATTTGTCTAGTAGACATCACCCCTGTTGTTTTAGAAGCTAGAACTTAGAACAATCAAGACCAAAGTCTTGAGAACATTCTTCCATGTCCTACTTTTGTCCACGGAGAACTTAATAGGTACCTACCAGTGGCGAAGGGTGCAGATCTGAAAAAGGGAAGCCGGAGCAAAAAAAGTTCTAACCTAACAGAATATCAGCACCGCCGTCACTGATGTTTCTATGGTGATTAAAGACCCAATTTTACCATTAACAATATAAAAAGCACTGGGACTTCGTCTGTGATGGCGTTTGCTGGCGCGTGCTATGCTTGTTTGGAGTGTTTTATTTTGTTAAGAGTGGATGGTTTTTGTGTTAGTTGGTGTTTTTTGGTGGTGGAACTGACTGAGAAACGCTCTAAAGGGGCGCCGCGCGTATGTCGGCGGGCGCCGGCGCAGACGGAGTCCATACTTGTATAGATTCAATAACTTGAAAATAACTACAAACTTGACATTGGCTAATCAGAGTAAAGCCAGATTTAAAGAAAAAAAAAAAAAAAAAAGCACTGATATTTTGAAAACCTCGGTCGCTTTGAAAAAAAAACTTTTAATATAGCTGTGATATACATCCTTGCTTGCTTTATTAAATACACCCTTAACCCATATGGAATTGAAAACTATAACAATTTTAGTCTTTAGTTTAACACATACACTAAACAAACTGAAACTAAATTACCGTTAACTTACACTTATTAGTTATTAAAAATCGCTAACTTCAATTTGTTATATTATCAAAATCAAACAATCACTAAACTTTAAATTCAAGCACGCATGTATGTTTCACGTAGGTAAACGATTGTATTAAATCACCATTAAAAACAGAAAAGTAGTATGTAGCAGGTACCTGTTAAAATAGCAGTGTAAATAAAATATTTAATTTTAAGGTACGATAAGCCGGTTTGCATCGGCTTATGAACCATATTTATCTGACCTGTCAGAGAGGCGAATTCGTATTCGTTCCGGGGCCACATTTAATTGGTGGTTCCATATTGGCCACCGCAGTGCGAGACAGACTTTGCTCGCTTCCTAGGGAAATGAAAGAGATGGAATGCTAAGCAGCAAGCCGGTATGTTTACGGGTTATCGAAGCTTTTTTCTATTGATGATAATTTTCCCTGACACTGTTATAAATTTTTAGGCGTCAAATAAACGTACACAGTACGGTAGTATCATTTATTTTGGTAGCCTGCATGATAATCGAACTTTTGCCGTACATTTGTCACTAAGTAGTAAGTGCGTACATAATATGCCAATTCTTAAAGGGAAGCCGATGGGAATCGGGTTACATGGACCTTTCGCCACTGGTACCTACTCCTTTTACAATATTTTTGGTCCTTGCTCTAAAGATTCTTGGCAGTATTGGTTTGAATTGGAAGTATCCGGTAAGTTTTTTTTTTATACAATAGCGGGCAAACGAGTAGGTGGTTCACCTGATGTTTAGTGATTACTGCCGCCCATGAACATTTATAGCAACGAGGTACTGCCGATGCGTTGCCGGCCTTTCAGGAATTTGTTGGTCCGCCCCATGAGTAACCCCATGTTGTAATCTAGTGGGAATCTAGTTATATAAATTTTCAATGTTTGATTCCAGGCTGCAAAAGCGGCGAAGTATGCAAACTACCAGAAGTTATGCGACGCAATATTTACTGTGTTCACCGTGCTATGGATTGTCACGAGGCTTGGGATATATCCGTTTTACATTATTTGGAGGTATATACAATTTTTCCTTCCACTCCCTTTACATCGTGACTTTTATCTAATACTCAGCCGAGGATCGCGAATCCTTTATGGATTGGAATGATTAGAAATGGTTTCTTTGAGTACGATTAAAGACTGACGGACTTAGTCGACATAAGTAAGTAAGAAATCATTTGTGAGACTTAACTATTAGTTCAGGTTGTTTGGATTACGGTGACGGGGTCAGCGATGAAGATCGGCAGGAACTATCGAGAGATGATTTGCAGCCATCTCTTGACATACGAACATACAGACTAACAGACAGATGGTGGACTACAAAGTAATCCTATAAAAGCCCGCGCAGACTGGAGGACGGGACGAAAGCAGTGAAATATATACCTTATTTTGATTGGATAAATATATTAAATTCAATTGATAAATTTTAACATCCTCTGCAGTCCCGTCCGCTAGTCTGCGCAGGTTCGAAGGGTTCCTTTTTAGGGTTCTGTACTCAAAGGGTAAAAACGGAGCTCTATAAATACCATTCTGCTGTTGGTCAGTCTGTATTTCTCTCCGTCTGTCCTCGTGTTACAGGTCTCTAGCTCGTAGACTAAATGAGTTGCAAACCTGAAATTTTGGTATTTTTGATTATTTATTATGAATGACCAGACCAAGGACCAGAACTTATCCCATTTTCTTTATGTCTACAGCACGTCAATCCGGGCGCCGATGCTACTGCCGATGTTCGCGGCGTACTACATCTTCAACTCGCTGCTGTGTCTACTTCTTGCGCTACATATGCTGTGGACGTGGCTCATACTTCAAGTTGCCTACAAATCCATCAACGCTGGCAAGGTAGGATTGTTTCAAAGACTTACTGGCTGAGCGTAGACTTTTTTAACCCCTGACCCAAAAAGAGGGGTGTTATAAGTTTGAAGTGTGTATCTGTGTATCTGTCGGTGGCATCGTAGCTCCTAAACTAATGAACCGATTTTAATTTAATTTTTTTTTATTTGAAAGGTGGCTTGATCGAGAGTGTTCTTAGCTGTAATCCAAGAAAATCGGTTCAGCCGTTTGAAAGTTATCAGCTCTTTTCTAGTTACTGTAACCTTCACTTGTCGGGGGTGTTATAAATTTTTAATTTACACTTGTAAAATACTTGGTTCTCGTCACAAAGTAGAAGTAAGTGGAGGTTTTACTTCCAAAACCTTCCTGAAACAAATACCAACTTATCGTTATTCCACTTTAAACTATAGTTCTGATTTGTTAGTCGAAGTAAGATAGCGGGATTTTCGGAAATTTTTATTTAAAAAAAAATGATGTATAAAATGTTTCAGATGGAAGGCGACATTCGTAGTTCTAGTTCAGACTTCAGTGACAGCTCGCACCAGTCCAACCACAGTACACCCAACAGACTTAATAAAAAGTAAGCACTGCTTCTTTTAACTTGATTACTAGGAGATTGCGAGAGGGTATAGAGTCTAACATATAATTAAATGTAGTCTTAAGCTTTTGTCAGTTCATCGCTTCCCTCATAACTGCTAAACTACTCCTTAGATTTTAAATAAAAAAATTATAAGGTATTGTATCGTTGACTTTGTTTTAGCGGACTGAGTGTCCTATCATACATATAGTATCCTGAACTCATGACGAATTCATTATGGCGTATATGTATATGAACAAAACCTAATTTTTTTTTGTGTAGTTAATTTATTTGT
The DNA here is from genome assembly GCF_905333055.1 of Maniola jurtina. Classification (NCBI taxonomy): domain Eukaryota; kingdom Metazoa; phylum Arthropoda; class Insecta; order Lepidoptera; family Nymphalidae; genus Maniola; species Maniola jurtina. The sequence goes on from NC_060041.1 coordinate 1,944,158, forward strand.
ATTTAATTTAATTTAATTTAAGGTAATATTCAAACACCAGTTATAGTGGTAAAATGTATAAGGCTCATCAGACATTATTTCAACATATTGTACCTACATTTTATTGAATAAATCATTGAATTGAATTTGAACGGCAAGAAAATAAAATGAATTTAGTTTGGTTGGCATCCTAATACGAAGGGTCTAAATATATGTTCTGATTTCAAAAATATATCTTTCTGTACATTATTTTATTGCAAGATAGGCTTGCGCTTGACGACAATCATGCTTAATTAAAAGCAACGATGAGGTCTAGGTGGAAAATGGATCGCTTTCACTGGTTTTTTTTTATTTGTAAAATCTAGAACCCTAAAGAACAGAACTAAAATAAATTGTAAATAAGTGTTCTTTTCTTTACAGAGACACATAGGGGTAACCTATCGGGTGCTGGGCCAGAAAAGTGGTGAACATAAATTACTTAATAAACTTCATATCTTTAAACCGACGTTAAGCTATAAACATTAACTTGGTTTAAACAATGCCAGGTGAAGCCAACTTTAATGACTTACCAAAAAATCTTTAAATAACTTATCAAAAAAATAAATTATATTAAGTATGTCGACTTTATTTCACTCGACATAAACAAATTTTGTATGAGAAACCGTGAAGATGGACACATTGGTGGACATTATATCGATTACAAAACGTTGATCAATAGCAGATCTAGCATAACTTTAGCGGGAATATGTCGATTTTATTGACACGTCGAGAAAACAGTTTCTTCCGTTATGAGGAGGCGAGGCGACCTACTTGGCGCGGTGGAGAGCGCTGTTGTCTTATAAATCCACACTTGGTCGACTTCGACCAGTGTGGTCGACTTCGGTCGGGTTCGACTCCAGGTCAGATTTCTAAATTGTCTCTGGTCTGGTCTGGTGGGAGGTTTCGGCCGTGTCTAATTACCACTCTACCAGCAAAGCCGTGTCGCCATGCGATTTAGCGTTTCGGCACGATGCCGTGTAGAAACCGAAGGGGTGTGGGTTTAATAAACTGTCACACCCCTTCCAAGTTAGCCCGCTTCCATATTAGACTGCATCATCACTTACCACCAGGTGAGATTGGAATCAAGGGCTAACTTGTAGTGGAATAAAAAAAGCGCTATTTTATCGACTCCTGCATACAGTCTTGCTGAGCTGGACAAATCGTTCTATTTGTTAAATTATAAGGCAGGTTTAGACTACATGTTTACGCTGGGCATGAAAAAACCGCTATGTAATTTTTTTTTCTTCTTTTCTTGTTTGGTGGCTTTTTGTGGTGCTAGCCCAGCACAATGCACTTCGCCAGTGTCGAGTAGCTTCAGGGAGGCACATAGGAGATTGGTCGGTAAAAATGTGCCAATTTTCTGAGTACCCTGTTCTATAGTGTAATTTTTTAGAATTTTTGTTTTTGATGTCATTTTGTTCTGTTTTAAAAGGCGCTTGAACATGCAGAAACCCGGTCTTTAGCGTGTCTATTAGTTCAAGAGATAACTTTATTAGCTGTGTGTTTCTGATCTAAAAGTAAAGCAAATAATAAAAAAATATTAAGTTTAAAAGTCTCCCGAAAACTTGTGATTTTCCACATACTTAGCGGAATTTTCATGCGCAGCGACGATGTGCAGCCTCGGATAAATGAACAACCGTAGACTATATCTTTTCGAAATATAATTTCGGTTTTCGAAATATCTGTCTAATTAAGCAAATATGCAATAATATTTTACCTACTTCTAGTCTTAGCTTAAAATTTCAAGCTACCCAGCCATATTACTGCAATCTTTAACCAAAGTAAAATCATAGTACGTTTAAAATAACAATGACCTGCTGTAATTCTAGTACGAGTTTGCTTTATCTCGAAAACTTTGATCGTTTTCCTGAGTTCCGATATTTTAACTTCAGACCATAACGGAGATAAACTCCTTGGTTTTCCAATTGTGCATTCTGTACTACATATTTTTTGCGCGTTGTTTCCGAAAGAGGCACTGACTAAGACGTTCGTTGAAATGGAACTTGTAATCGATTTCCGTTATCAAAGTAGTAAAAACTCGTACTAGGGTTATAAGCATAAAGGGGAGTTTCTTTGTAAATTATTTTATTAATGGTCTCTAACTAAATCAAAAGTATTATTTTTTCGTTGAACGTTCCTTAAATTGAGGCTTTACCAAAAACTGTTCCTTATTTGATAGTTGTTAATTATTCCCAGTGAAATATTGGCCAAAGTTTCATAATTTTGTCACAAATATAAAAATTCCATTACATACGAAAAATATATCTAATTTTTAATCTTATACGGATAGAAATTATACCAAAATTATAATTAGGCGTTATAAACTAGCAAATTAACTATTGAAAAAAAACTATGTAGTTAGAAAATTTGAAAAATTTATGTTCCTTTTCCATTTGCATTTAATTAAAAAAACCAAGGGTCAGCATTTCGTAAACAGATACGACTTGGGACCAAAATGAAAAAAATATTCCTGTCATTTTTGTCGTTTTTTTTTTGCTATTTCGGTATTATTATTGTGAGATTTTCCTATGTGCGAAGAAATTTTTTTTTACGTGTATACTAGTATATATTTAAAGCTACGTCAACACCAATGAGAATTTTAGATGCATTGTGTTCCTAGAAAATTGTTGGGTCGAAGAAAAATTTTCGTTACATGGAAAAAACTTCAAACGCTGCAAGCAATGAAATATTGTAACATTTAACACACAACGCAAATTTTATCTGGTGTGAACCCGGCAGTAAATAATACACATCAAGCTTTAGAAAGAGATAATCGGCAGCTTCGTAGAGCGTCGTCTCTGTCGTTGAAAACTGACAAGTCAGTCACAAAACGTCACAAGTATGAGTGACAGAGACGACGCTATACGAAGCCGAATCTGTCGGTTATCTCTTTCTAAAACTTGATGTGCTATTACAGCCGGGGATTATGTCATACTAACAATTTACTTATAGTTCGTCCAAAGAATCATTGATTTCCTAAGCTAATTGAATGTGTGACTAATTTTCTACCCACCACTTCAAAACTGCATTTTCATTGAGAAGATCATGCGAATATCAATTCTGAAGAATTTTATTTTTTAGTTTTGCTATGTACTTACTTATTATTTTTTTTTTTTTTTTTTTTTTTTTCTCTCGTCTGGCTTTACACTGATTAGCCAATGTCAAGTTTGTAGTTATTTACAAGTTAGGAAAACTATATGTATAAGAATGGACTTCGTCTGTACCGGCGCCCGCCGACATACACGCGGCGCCCCTTTAGAGTGCTTCCCAGTCAGTTCCTTGGTCAGTTCCACCACCAATAAACACTAGCAGAACACAAAAACCGGCCACTTCTAACAAAAAAACACTCCAAAAAGTCACAAAACGCGCGCCAGCAAACGCCACCACAGACGAAGTCCTACTTATTATATAAATAGTGCATACATTTTGAGGTCTCACTTGCCATTTTTGCTCTGTGTCAACTGTCATGTCAAAATATGGTTCACCTATAAAATAAGACCCATATTTCCGCTTTATCGAAGCGAGAACTCGTTGGCGGGTGGGGTGGAATCTAAAATGGTGCTGTTTCCACAGATGATGGAAACAACGTTATTTGTACGTGTCACTCTTTCCCTCTAACCCCACCTCATCCCAAGAGACGCTGGGTGAATGAATTTTGCTTGAGATTTAAGATTTTTTCGTCGAACGGTAATGTGAAAATTGAAAATCGATGTTTGGAATTACCAATCAATTTATTTACGCACAAAGTTGCCTCAAAAGTTGCCCTAAAAAGAGATTTTTCAAGGGCCATAACTTTTGAAATTAATACAATTTTACCATATTTATTGTTTTTACAGCATACATAATGAAGAGATAAATCAATATATGGCCTAGTTATATATAGAACAACAAAGAATACAATAATATAGGAGTACTACGTTCGTATGGAGAAACGCGTAAGAAGAAAATCGTACTTTCGACACATAGAGCTAAAATGGCGAATTAGATCTCAAAATGTATTAACTCATTCGAGGGAGTGAGTTTGAGTTGTTATTGGAAAAGGTTTGCATACTTCCATCGAAATTCAATGGGGTTGAAATACTATATGCCTCTCGGTCTTACATTATACACTGCTGTGATGTGTGAGAGAGGCAAACATAAGTTGTGATTAGCTGGTAATGTGTTCAGATTCACAAGGTAATATAAGACTGCTTGTCAACCGAAAGAGACTAAAATATAAAATAAAGTCGCTAGAGTGAAAAAAAATTGGTAGTCACCTATTACGGTTCACGAGATAAAGCCCGCTGATAGACAGACGAACGGACGGACGGACTGCGTAGGCTTAGTGATAGGGTCCCTTGTTGGCACCCTTCGCTACGGATCTCTCAAAATTAGGAGCTGTTAGGAGGTAGGTACTCCGACTTAGTTTTTTTTTTAGCGGATTTAGTTTTATAATTTTGTCTCTGATTGGTTGTTAACATTTTTTCGAAAATTTAAAATTGATACGAAATTCGTAAGAATTTAGTATAAAATGAAAAATCCCTCCTTTAATCCATTTCATTCTTCGAAAAATTGTATTTAGTATTAAATTTAATCATTTGTTATAGTTATATATTAGATAGGATAAATATTCTTTATTAGTGTTGTATTTAGTGATGTACCTATACACTTGCATGGCATAAAGTTTAATATTTATATATGACTGATTTGAGACCATCATCATCTCGTCGAGCGTAAAGGTCGTAGCTCACTTACACGACACAGCTCCTGCACGGTAAAAGAATAAACATTCAAATATGGACTTAAAGTCGTCTTCTGTAGATATATTTTACAGTGACAGCATACAATAATTGCAAACAACGCGTAACAAGCGAGCTTGCCGCAATCAAGATCAAATTCAAATTCAAAGAATTACGTTACAACTGACTGACGCCGTACTGCTAGCTGTAAAAATAACTTGCTTTAACGGTGAAGGAAAACACCGTTAGGGAACATGCATGTCTGAGAGATCTCTAACAGTTCTTAAAAGGTGTGTGAAGTCTACCAATTCGCACTTGGCCGACGCAATGGACTGTGGCCTAAACGCTTCTCATACTGAGAGGAGACCCGTGCTCAGTAGTGGGCCGGCGATGGGTCGAGATGATGATGGGGACTCAGTGTCTCCAACACCCTTTTTACCTGAAACCAACTCTACCATAATTATTTTTAATATAATAATTTTATTAAAATTAAAATATTAGATGTAATTTGTTTAAACAATAATTTGAGAAATGTGCAATCCACCAAATTAAATTCAGAAAGTGCAAAAACTGAATGGAAGCTGTACAAACTTAACTGAAATTGTACCGTTTTGAACGCAATCAGATTTTTATTCAGTAGGTAGTCAATATCACGAACTTTGGACTCAAGTTTAGCACATTTTAAGATGTCTTGCTTGGAAATGAGTTCAGATTTTTATTCACTGAGTCAAAAACGTCCTGAAAAATTATTTTTTTGGCCAGAAGTGTAACTGCAGTGTTTTGTATGCCAGCTCCTTCTTTTCTTATCCATGCAAGTGTTCAGTGCATTTGTTGTTTGGTATGGTGATATTAGATAAAAAAGGGTTTCACTTTTACCATTTTGGTAGGGAACCCTAAAAACAGAATACTAAATAAAAGATCCATATCATTTGACATAACGTACGTTTTCGCACACCTAGTAGATATAACAATGCAAGAACTAAACCCAAAGACGCTTTTATATTATGTAGATTAAAAATGTTATAGTTATTATCAAAGTTCTCCAGATACGGCAAAGCTCATACGTTTTTCGTATTTTATAAAGTAAAGACAAATTACGCTTGTGTGTGTGATACGCATGAGATAACATAAATATTGTAGATACTGGCGCGGTATTGACGCACCTTTGGATATAACGACACCTACGAGCTTGCTTCAAAATATAGCGGCGATATCAGTCTATAAAAATCGTTGGTAAATTATTATTATGATAAATAATAATTTATAGATCTACTGCGTGATTTGAATATCGAACTGCGCCCAATTTTTCAAAGGTCCGATTATTATTGCTGTTTTGGCAATCAATATCTATCGATATTTTGAACTTTCATTTGTATAGTTAGCAACCCTTTGTGATTCGATTTTACGAATGACCGATTTTACCATGATTTTACTTATAGCTCGATTGCATAGCTTATTTATGAGCAACCGATTTTACGAAGGGCCGGTTATGAATATCAAAGACGGGTTATTTTATTCAATCCAGTTCAGTCAAGATATTTCAGATTGCGCGGTTTTTAATTGTATATTTTATTTATATTTTTATTATTAGTGTATGTGCTGCGGTGAAAAATCGGTTCCAATTATATTCCAAATAGATGAATAGCCATTTTTAATAACTTAATTATTTAGGTACTAATAAACGGAACTGTATCTTAATGAAAAAAATTAAGTAAGCGAAATATTATGTTATTTTTTGTGTGTTAAAATTTGTTTTTGTGTTTTTTTTTTTAATTTAGATTCTATGTTGTTTTTTCTCTATTACCTTTAAATTTTTAATTATTTTTTGATTAAATGTAACGAAAAATATTCCAAATTATATTTAGAGGTAATTTTTTTTAATATTCCTCAAAAGGCTCAGTCCGATTTTTTTTATATTATGCTTTTAAGTTACTTAAATCAGATACCAGTCTAGATAGACCCACCGACTTTCCAGAAAAAAGACCAATCGTTGTACCTACATTTTAATGCTTAAATTACGTGTTATTTTAATCAGTAAAGTGCTCGCAATTTTTTTTAGAACTTCCAAATAATTGGACATTGTAACGCAAAAAGGATCCAATACATTGAGTTGTTTTTCATATTCTACTTTAAAGTCTGAACTTTAAGTTAAATATCTAGAACTAACTCTACTAGCCTTGTTAAATTGATTCATACAGATAATGCAGTGTCTCTATTAAAAAACTTGCATTACATAATAATATTATGTTATCTATCTCAATAAGTACTATTGTTTTGTAAAAAAATGTGAACCAAAGAATAAACATTTCGGCGAAGCATGCTAGTTAATAAATAATAATGTAAAATATCAGACTAAATAAATAATTAGAATAATTAAGAAATTCCATTATAAGATTCTTGCAATACTTAAAACTCATTGATGAAAAAATACAACAGTACAATCAGGAATGCCTGATAATTTTGTGCCTTTTTGAGTCTTATAATTGCGATTAGGTGAATAGGGATCTAGGCTTTAGGTTCAGTAGTGGTTGTCTCCCCCTTTACGGGATCAAAGAGAGCCTTGTCTTGTGAAATTGTGGACAGTAATTTCGTTGCACACAATCTCTAAACTAAATTGACAGGTCTAAATATACCTAGTGCTATCTTTTTGTGCCGCGAGCATTATGAGAGAGATAGCAATACATTTAGACCTATCATTTTAGTTTATTCAGAGACGATGTACAACAGAATTAGCCACATTGGGCTTAAATGATGAATTATGCTATTAAATCAAAGTGTGAAGTGTTAATTTATGAGAATTAAGGCAAGTTTGTCTACTTATTTTGAATCATCTGTTTACTTTAAACACTACTAATTTTGATTTTAATATTTTTATCAGTTTGAACCTAAAGCCTTGTGCACATTTAAATGAGATTATAGCTAATTCTACAAAATAAATTGTTTGTAAAGTGAGGAAAAGAAAGTGAGTTGATCTCTCTCTTTTTTTTTAATTAATCTAGAGTCACATGCTAAAGGAAACTGATTTGGAGAAGACGATAAGTCTACCCTTGAAGTTTGACTTATATTATGAACTGGCTCTTATGAACACTGGTTGACGAAAGCTCCGTCCATCTATTTCCTTTAGTCTGTGTATAAAGTATGCTTTTTAACATAAATACACACACAAGTACATTATTTTAATGGGTTTTCTATGGTTTAGTTTTAAAGTATTTTTTATGTGTAAAAATAAAGATTATTTGTTTTTCTTTTATAAATGTTCTATTTTTTTATTTCCATAGAATTGTTACCTTAGTTTTTAATATGGATGTTTAAAGCTGAACGCACAAATTATTAGCTTTTTGTAAAAGTGTATTCTGAACTCTGATACAGATAACAAAAGCTAGCTTGTATGTACTTTTGCTAATATATGGTATGGATTGATCTGAGCGATTACCAAGAGATTAGGCACAGATACAACTGTAAGATTTACTTACGTTAGTGGCTTATTATGATTAAACGATAAAACTAATGTAACCACTCTTATAAGTATGTTGCCAATTAGCTACTTACGTAAGTAAAACTTACAAGTGTAATCATGGCCTTACACGTTATATATTTATTTATGTTATTCTGTACCTATATGATAGGTTGTAACTGAAAAGTAAGGGGCGGCGCCTATTTCAATATCCTAAAACTTAATTTTGAATACGATCAAAATTTCTCTCCGCGTTGGTCTTTATCTGTACGGACCCTTACTTTCGTTGACTAATACATGTGTAAATTGATTTTCGTTATTATTTCAACGTAGGTAAAGTCTATAATGGTTTGGCAGTGAAAAATACTCTGTAATAATTTTGATCAATGTTTATAACACGTTCAGGTCAGTCTCCGCCTTAAGATTCCAAACTTCAATTGATTTTTATTATAACTTGTTGGGCTTTACTTGTTTGTATTGAAATGTTATGAATATAACTTTCTGTTGTGAACGTTATGTACAGTTATTTTGTTAATGTAAAGTTGACGCTCCTTATTCGCGGAGTATTCTTACATAAAATATACCTACCGCGAATCATCGCGAATATGGAATAGTAGATTGTGATCATTATAGTTAAAATGTTCCTAGTTTACAGAATAAGAAAAAATACCCTACAAAAGTCTATTTTTTCTCAATAAGATCAGTACATTTTTCTTTTTCTTATCGTTTTCTTTCATTTTTTATTCGCATTTGTCTGCAGCCTACGCTGTAGCATTCTTAATTTCACTATTCAGAGTTGTTTCCGTAGAATCTACGTTTATAGCTCGTTCACACAGGCTGCGTAAGCGTAGACGTAGCGCGTTGTAATGTATGAAACTGTATGAAAAATGGCACACCGCTTGCGTAAAGCATGGACGTATGCGCAACCCGGTGTGTAAGGGGTTTACGCGAGTCACTACGCACGTGTCACGTGTACGCAATTGGTGTGAATCGGCTTTTATGAAGAAACTATACCCTTTCCGCGGAAAGGGTATAGTTTCTCTTTCTCTCTATTACGTAATCCCATACAAATGGTAGAGGCAAAAATTTCAGTGGGCGCTTACCATTTTGAGTCGCCAACCACCACCAAAATCACAAACCAAACTTTGTTTTCTGACTGAACTTCGAATGTTTTTTGAAAACATGTTTGTGATTGGTTGGTACTCAAAATGGTTAACGCCCACTGAGATTTTTGTCTCTATCATTTGTATGGGATTACGTAATAGAAAGAGCGGTAGACTAACTTCTTTCCGCGGATAGGGTAGGTATACTTTTTTTATAAACGTTCCACTCGGGTTAAAACTACAAATTCGATATATCCGCGAATAAGGAGCTTCAACTGTATGCAAGTCCAGATGGAGTGAGCTTTGTTATGCACAATGTTACGTATTATCTTTTTGTATGCGATCAAAGTAATGAATGATAATAAAAAAGCACAATACCAATTTTATAGTTTCTTTTTATTAATCCATTACCATAACCTGTATATATCTTGTATCTCAATGGCTCATGTCATATTAATATAGGTAGGTACCTACTCTATCCGCGGAAAGAAGTTAGTGTCAAAGACTACAATATTATACTGTGTTAACAACTACCTCAAGATGCTGCCTTATATCAAGAGTCATAGACATCTAGACCTATATCAGATTAATTATTATTATTTATAAATAATTGGCGGGATTGGATTATAAATCACATTTAGTTATTAACTATTTAGATCAATACATATTGTGTCGTATTTTACATTTAGCTGATATAATGTTACGTTAATTGTCTATTACATCACCATGGTTTACCTCTGTGGTAATTTGTCAAATAGCTTCCCGAAAACTAGTACCTACCCACCTTAAAAATATATCTGTCAAACTGATATAAATAGCGAAGGAATCAAAAAAAGACGGGTATTGAGAAATAATAATTGTAAGCGAAAACTATTCTCAAAAATACAGTGAAGTGAAAATGGAAAGTGTCTATTATTCAAACCTGTCCCTATACTTCTGCAACAGGTTAGTGTAGCTTTCTCTCTCAGATAATCCCATACAAATGATAGAGACAAAAATCTCAGTGGTCCGTATACCTTGTATACTATCTCAATGGGGCTATTGGCTAACCATTATCTAGAAATTCTAAAACTACTAATGGTGTCATCAGACGCTAGCGACAAACAACATACTGCAAGCATTGGCAAAGTGCTCGCCAATCGAATCGAACTGAATTCAAACACCAATCCATACCGGCCATACATTTGCTGTTTGTCGATGGTTTGTCGCAAGCATGTGAATCCGCCATAAAAAGTATATAGTGATTTTACATCACAGATAACTATTAAATTAGTATACTCTTTGCTTTATCTGTGATTTTTGTCATTTAAGTTTTGTAGTCTATGATCGTTTAAATAAATCTTGTCTATTGCTTATCATCTGGCTGTGCTGGGTCTCTCTTGCGCCCAATGCACTGGTATATTTTTCCCTAAATTTAAGGATTTTTTTATATATCATTTAGTACATTTGGGAAAAACTACATGGGATTTGGCCAGCTTCGTCAGTAGTTACCTAAGCTAATTTTAAAGACTCATATATCTAACTATACTTTAACTTTTACATTAACTTTCCCAAAATAAGATTTAACTTTGGCTCAAACTATGTACCTAAAATTGGATTTATCATAAAGAGCTTACAAAGTTATATTTCAGAAGAGGTAGTTATTCTAACTACGTTTCTTTTATTTTGCCCAGTGGCCTTTAGGGAATTTTTAAGGAGCTAAGGAAAACCAAAATCAGAGAATGACAACACTGCCTGTGCCCCGCACTCCGCGGCCGCCCGTCACTAAATTAAATTAGAACTCGGTTGGTGTTTTAAAAATCAAATTAAATAATAAATTGTAGCTATCCCAATTCTAGAATTTGCGGCTGTAACCTACTAGATCAGTGGTGTGAAAGTGAAGCAATAAAATGCTTCAGCGACTTGTGCAAGCCTTCTGGAACGAGGATGTGTGGTTGCCGCCTAACACAACATGGGCTGACTTAGCACCCGGGCCGGAAAAGGCCGTGGTTTATACGGACCATCGGCATGTCTTCGTCCCGATACCGTTAGCGCTAGTCTTCATAACCCTGCGCTACTTGCTAGAAAGGTAAGCTTAACTATTAACCTATGAAAGTGCTGTAGTATCGTCACGCATCTAAGTTTCTGGGGGCGTGTACGGTATTTTTGATTCATTCTAATTTTTTTACTATCAACATTGAAGGTAATTATGTATGCGAATATTAAGCAATAACAGCGCAGCGGAAGCTTTAGCCAGACCATTTAGTTTCATGAAATAATGTGGCACAGAATTATTTCGCTAATTTAACACAATACTTCATGTCTGTTGCTTTTTACCGGTTTGAGTGTGTAACTGGAACTTTTCGATTGTCTAGTTCTACTTTAGTGAATAAAAGAAACTATGAACTGTATGATTTTAGTGTTAAGTAAGTATGTACTATTTATTATGTACTTATTCTTTGATTAAGTAATATGAAAACTGAGTACATATAATAAATATCTAGTAGTGTTCAAAAAAACTTCTATGCTGGTTGCAAAAGAACAGTTCACAACAGTTAGTAACAAAATATTGAGACTTCACCTACACTAGCAGGCGTCAAATGTTACCTACATTTGAGGATATGAAACAACTAAGTATCATTGATTTCATGTCATATTTGACATGTATATTGATTCTGCAGGGCGATCGGCTAAAAATGTATCAATCATTAAAAGACAGCATCAATGTCAAAACATGGTTTTTGGCCAATCCCATTGGCTAAATACCATGTTTTGACATTGATGCTGTCCTTTAATGATTGATACATTTTTAGCCGATCGCCCTGCAGGATCAAACCAATAGCATCCTCATTCTAGTTCAGTCTGGTAAAAGTTTAATGGGTAAGCAATTTACAAAGTAACTCGGTCTTTACTCTAGTTGGTAATTAATTAACTTACTTACTTAATTACTATACTGTATTTCAAATGTTTACATCTGAAATACAGTATAGTAATTAATTAATAAGTGCAGAAACTGAGGCCCTGCTCAAAAGTAAAAGCCAAGTTATTTAACCTTTTGCAAAAGGTGTAGGTATTGGCTGATAAAAATTAATTAATAATTATGTATGTAAAATGACGCTATCACCTTAGATAGTATTTATTATACATTAGTAATAACAAACATTGCAAATGATAGCTTATCTTTAGAAGATGAAATGTGTTACTTGCAGTTTATTTAGTAAAGTTTTCAGTTCACACATATGTGCCATTTAGTTACATAAACAAGAATTACTTATAATCTTATAATATAAATGAACCCCTATTTCCACCACACACACATGACACCATAACTTGAGAACAACTGGACTTTTAATAACTCTTTTTATATTGGCATTTGTCATGGTTAGGGTTGTCATATAAACCTTGTGGTTTATATGAAAGAAATTTTATATTTAGACTGAACACATCATCCGAAAAATCAGAGTTCCAGCGTGATAAAAACCTTTATCCATCCAAATAAAGTCACAGGTATCGTCTAGTAAAATATATAATTACTAGCTGATGCCTGTGACTTTGTCTGTATGATTATGATGATATCCTGTGGGAACTCTGATTTTCTGGGATAAAAAGTAGCCTAGGTGTTAATCCAGGGTATAATCAATACATTCCAAATTTCAGCCAAATCTGTCCAATAGTTTTTGTGCTAAAGAGTTATAAACATACACATATATGCACATACACGCAAACTTTCGCCTTTATAATATTACAGTGTGATTGATGCATTAAGTAAAACAAGATGACCTAGAATTTGTAAAATTAAAGTTTTAAAAACTAAGTACAATAACATTCAATACAAAATGTAAACCATTTTTTTCAAACCAACCAGAGTACAGACAAAATATATAATGCATGCAAGTTAACTTGTACACAGAAATGAAATAAGTGAATTTGTTTTTGAAATAATTAGGTGTACGTTATTTTAAAAAAAAACAATATTATTGTTTAATGATAAGATAATTGTGTAGAAGGAAGTTTATTCTTGGACTCACTAAGGGCAAAAGGTCTAGGTTTTCTTAATCGGGAGTTATAATTAATATAATAATGTATTGCCAAGCTGTAAAGTTAAAAATATATTAAGTCACTGTAGAAGTATTTGATCAAGGTTTATCATGTACCTGACTTAACAATTTTATTATCCAAGGATAGTAACTTGTGGTAGTAAACCATTTTATAGTTTTGTAAGTGCACTAATGATAGTACTGAAGCTGGGCTATGCAATGCAATTTATTGCAATACCAACATATTGCAATTTTTGCAATACCAATGTATTGCAAAAAAATTAATAAGTCATTATTTCAAGCAGTATATTCATACTGTTTTATTTTCATGTCATGCCTGATAAATTTTGGTAATGCGTTTTGTACGTATTTCATTTTATGACAGGATGGCATAGTAATTGCTATTACGTAGTAAATTAGTTACTAACTGGTGCAATTTAGCTTAATTTTGAGGATATTGCTTGGCTGCAATCAGACCTTCTGGCAAGTGATGATACAGCCTAAGGTGCACTTGCCTAGAAGATGCCTATTCACTCATTAAAAGAGGAGAAAACTGATGCCAGAAGGGTAGAGGAAATCTAAAATAATTTCAGCAGGTACGGTGTTACACTGCCTTGGAGAATGTGTAAGGCTGTCAGTTCGGCCTACCTATCTAACAGTAAAAATAATAAAATACATACATTAAGGCCTATCATTTCAATTCAGAGATTGTGTACAACAGAATTATCCAAATTGTATGAGTCCTGCCAAAATGCAGAAGCAATCTTTGCAATCAACATATGGCTGGCTCACTACTGAGCATCGGCCCTCTCAGAGTGTTTCTCTCTCAGTGACTTCAAACACCTTTGAGAACATTATGGTAAACTCCTAGATGTGTAGGTTTTCTTAGGATGTTTTCCTTCACGATATTTTAATTATTTAAAACTTACATAACTTATAAAAGTTAGAGGTGCATGCCCAAGATCAAACCCTGACCCCTTGATAGATAGATAGATAGATAGAAGTCATTATTGCACACAAAAACACATGTAAAGGAACACAACACAGAAAGAAGAAAACAGAAAAAACAATTGTGTGCAAAGGCGGCCTTATTGCTTAGAGCAATCTCTACCAGGCAACCTTTGCTGAAAGGAGAAGCTAGTGTTGGATAGTACCAAGTCGCAAAGAATTTGCCTTGAATAGGAGGCAGACGTCTCTCAGTAGGCTATCGCGGATTAGTGGTTTAACAGTTATTAGGAAACAGAATTTCAGACTACCATCTGACCATTTTTGGCTAAATGAGGTTTTATGTATACTTTAGAAAAAATCGTTTGTGATTGATCATTGTTACGTATTTAAAGGTGTGTCCTATAAATCCCATTATCCAACTGCAGTGCTTCTTTATGCTTGCATAATGTTACATGCAATCTATACTTACTTGATGTTACCATGCCCGCCTGATTTATTTTTATTTTTTAATATTATTCTTTTACAAGTTAGCTCTTGATTGGGATTTCACCTGGTGATAAGTGATGATGCAGTCTTAGATGGAAATGAGATAACTACTTAGAAGGGATATGGCAGTTTTAACCGACTTCAAAAAAAGAAGGAGGTTCTCTATTAGACTGTTTTAGACTGTTCTCTATTACGCGATTACTCTGCCAAATATGAACCGATTTTGATATTTTTTTCTGTTTGGTAGGTCATACTTCCAAGGTGCATTTTAGTTTGGTAAAGATCTGACGAATATTTTCGGAGATAGGGAACAGAACGAGCATTTTAGCGAATGCTACATAACACACGCATAGATAAGTATTTCGAAATATAAAATGTTACTGATAATAATCTATCAGCTAAAATTTCCTGGTTTATCTTTACAACAAAACTATACATACATACTTACTTAATATATATTATTAGCTAAGGAGTATATCTAATTCATGGATTACTAATGTATTAAATTTAAATATTATCTGACTTGTAATCTAATTTCGTAGTATCGTATGCATTTCCTTATAGAAGTGAGATAGATAGTTAATACCACATGCGCTGATGCATATATCCACAGAGTGGAGTGTAGCCAAGTCTTTTTAACAAATACAAATGTAAATTAAAAATTTATAACACCCCCGACAAGTCAAGGTTACAGTAACTAGAAAAGAGCTGATACCTTTCAAACGGCTGAACCGATTTTCTTGGATTATAGCTAAGAACACTCTCGATCAAGCTACCTTTCAAACAAGAAAAACTAAATTAAAATCGGTTCATTAGTTTAGGAGCTACAATGCCACAGACAGATACACAGATACACACGTCAAACTTATAATACCCCTCTTTTTGGGTCGGGGGTTAAAAACCAATATAATGATTTTAGCATTCCATACCTAAAAAGGAAAAAGGAACCCTTATAGGATCACTTTGATGTCTATAGTGTCTGTCAAAAAAACCTATAGAGTACTTCCCGTTGACCTAAAATAATGTAATTTGGCAGATAGGTAGGTCTTATAGCACAAATAAAGAGGAAAATCCGAAATCCGTGAACTTGTGCTTACATCACAAAAAATATATTGAAAATTGTTATTTTATGTACGATGGCACGGAACCCTTCGTCTACGAGTCCGACTCGGCCTTGGCCGTTTTTTCCTTTTTAATACCACAGAGTGCCTAATAGTACCAATAAGCTAAGCTGATTTCTAGTTCCATGGAACCTTTCAAGGTTGAAATCGGTATAATGAAAACAATATACATGGATAGGCTACTAAGTCGGCTCACTACTGTAAGGTTACTTTTAAAAATTGATTTGAATTGTCAACAATAATATAAAATTATTAATTTATCTAATGCAGGTAGTTTGATAAAATCGATATTTGGCTCATTCGATGTCATACAATCTGTTGCTAGGAGGCCAACAAGATTGAACTTGCATAAATATTCGGAGCGATATCGCATATTTTCGGTTTTTGTATTGTGAACTGGATAATTAGATGTTGTGATAGCAATCACGCTCTAATTAAATTATTTATTTTGGCATTAGTTTTTTTAGATTAAAACTCTCGGATAACCTCTACACATTGAACCTGTGTTTTTTGTGTTGGTTTGAGAGGACATTCCAATAATTCGATAAAAATATTTAAATAATACCTGCATTTCTGAGTGACGCCAATACTACTGAAAGTTCTTCTCATAATGAAAAAGGTTTGGCCATAATCCGCCACGTTGGCCAACTGCGGAATGGCAGACTTCACTTACCTTACATTATTGAGAATTCTCAGGCATGCAGGTTTCCTCACGAGTCACGATGTTTTCCTTCACCATTAAAGCTAGTGATATTTAATTGCATACTAGCCGATGCCCGCGACTTCGCCCGCGTGGATTTAGGTTTTTCGAAATCCCGCGGGAACTCTTTGATTTTCCGGGATAAATAGTAGCCTATGTGCTAATCCAGGATATTATCTATCTCCATTCCAAATTTCAGCCAAATCCGTGCAGTAGTTTTTGCGTAAAGGAGTAACAAACATACACACACACACACGCATACACACACATACAAACTTTCGCCTTTATAATATTATATGTAGTGTGATTATTAAACCCTCGAATTAAAAGTGAATAAGCATCTTCTAGGCAAGCGCGCTCCATCTTAGCCAGCAGGTCTGATTGCAGCCAAGTGCTAGTCTATAAATGGTCAAAATAGGGTACATCATTATAGTACCTAAACATTGGCGACTGCCTCAAAACATCATGGTCAGGCAGATTCGTATGCTACCTTACAGTACAAATAAGATTCTTATCTAAATAGGCACATTATAATCTTCAGTCGCGTGGTTAAATGTAACTGAAGCCGTCAAGCGTTTAACCATAAGCTGATGTTGGAACAAAAAGTGCTTGATTCAGATTTTTGCAAAGATGTCGTGTGTCCCCGAAGAATTTCGTTTTAGTAAATGACAAACGACCCGCCCTGGCTTCGCACGGGTACAATTTTCGTAGGGATCTCTAATTTTTTGAAAATAAAATATAGCCCATGTCACTCAGGTATAATGTAGCTGTCTACTGGTGAAAGAATTTTCAAAATCTGCTCAGTAGTTCCAGAGATTACTTCCTACAAGCAAACTTACAAACTTCATTTCTTCATAATATTATAGTACAAATTAGTATAGACTAGTATAGACAGCTGATGCTTGCGACGTTGTCTGCGTGGATTTATCCCGATTTTTATCGAGGAAAATCAAAGAGTTACCACAGGATTTTGGAAAATTTAGATCCACGAAGTAGAAGCCGCGAACCTTATCTAAGAATTCCAATAAAACTACTAATAAAAAATAGAATTTAAAATATGTTATCACTACCCATTAATGCGAAAGTGTGTTTGTTTATTGGTTCGTCCTTCAATGACGTCGCAACAGCCCAATGGATCGACCTGATTTTTTGGATGGGTATAGTTTAGGACCCGGAGAGTGATATTTTAGGCTACTTTTTATCACGAAAAATTAAAGAGTTCCCACGGGATTTTTAAAAACCTAAATCCACGCGTTCAAAGTCGCGGGTTTCTGCTAGTATCAGATAACCAACATACGCACACTGTTACTATCACAATCACACTAATCACACTAATATTATAAAGGCGAAAGTTTGTATGTGTGTGTGTGTGTATGTTTGTTACTCCTTCACGCAAAAACTATCACATCACATCACACTAATATTATAAAGGCGAAAGTTAGTATGTGTGTGTGTGTGTGTGTGTGTGTATGTTTGTTACTTCTTCACGCAAAAACTACTGGACGGATTTGTCTGAAATTTGGAATGGAGATAGATAATTTTCTGGATTAGCACATAGGCTACTTTTATCCCGGAAAATCAAAGAGTTCCCACGGGATATCAAAAAACCTAAATCCACGCGGGCGAAGTCGCGGGCATCGGCTAGTTTATAATAATTGTTATTTATTTAACACAATCTAGTCCAATTTCTCTTTCTTTTCTATGTAACAATTTGATAAGTTCAAGGCTACAAACAGGAACACTTTATTACGTAAGAAGTCAATAATATTATATCAAAACATCAGGTAATGGCCCGAATATGGGCAGACTGAATGCTAATGTATTCAAATAGCCGCTAATCTCGTAAAACCACTCGAGACTGTTGTTTCTACTTGTTAACTTCATATCACAGATTGTATTAGAGCTTCGTAGGTATACCGATGAAAAAAAAAACTGAAACCTTATAGGATCTGTCTGTCGCAGCTAATTTGATCCTAGTCTACTGGGTTGTGGCTGGACTGATTAAGTTGTGGTACACATATAAATTTCTGTGACCCAAACACGGAAATCTAACGTAAATAAATGAATTTTGAACATGGGGTCAGTTTTGGCTAATATGTATAATAGAGTAAGGCCCGGAATCTACCAAAGCGAAAAGAGACGTTCTTAGCAGACCAATCAGACAGCTATTGGTAGATGACTTGTTCATGGTTGGGGGCCCGTACCGGAAGGGTGCCAATTAGAAGCTATTACTAAGTCCCCGCACAACGGACGGAAACGTTTAAGTTCAGAAACCAGCCCAGAAGGAAGAAATAAAAAAGAAGTCTCCGCTGCCCGTCTGTCTGTGAGCGGGCTGCATCTCGTGAACCGTAGAGGTTCGTTCTGTAGAGAAATGAAATTTTCACAGAATGTGCCGCTACAACAACAAATAATGAAAATTTCAAAATACCGCTATGAAAAAAAAAGTGTTATTTCTTGTACTATGTTATAGAATCCTTCGTGTGCAAGTCCAACTCGCACCCGATTTCCGATTGTGATTTTTTCACGACATCTGCCAATCATCCAATTGAACACAACATGCCCCGGTCCGCTTAAGCGGAAACTGGACCTAAGAAAACAAAAAAAAAAAAAAAAACAAAAAACAATATGTCATCCATCTACACGCACGAAACGTTTTGGGTCTTCATTCCTCATACGCATGGCTAAGGTTTGGAATACTCTTCCGCGATCAGTGTTTCCTACCAATTACAATCCGGGTATCTTTAAAACAAGAGTGAATAGGCACCTTCTAGGTAAACGCGTCTCATCTTAGACCACATCATCACTTTCCATCAGGTGTGATTGTGGTCAAACGCTTACCTATAGTGAATAAAAAAAAAAAGTCACATAGATTATGACGTACTTTCTATATTACAGAGTAATCTTCGCGCCGTTCGGCCGGTACCTAGGCATTAAGGACAGAAAGCCCAAGAATCCACCTCTGAATCCTAAACTAGAAGCGGCGTACAAAGCAAATCCTAGAATACAACAGCAGGTAAAATCACTTTTTATAATATAAGTACCACCTTCTTCATTCTTTACGTTCCTTTGGGTAAAACGACACTACGAACAAATACTTTAAAATATGGCGGTCCGTTACGTTATAGAAATCGTTGAGGGATACCAACTGCGTGTAAAACAGTAGATTATATTTAAGGGGCATGAGACCGGCCTGCCCGCGAAATTCAAATTTAATTTGGTTTTTCGCATTTCTTAAACTAATACGACAACATAGGCTTATTGCATTCTGATTCCGACAGTGGCAGTATAATCCTCACAGGTTTATATAAAAATCTTTACTTGAAAAGGTCCAGTTTAAGAAATTAATTAAAGTATCGACTAATTTGTGAGAATAGTAGCCTACATTGTCGTATTGGTTTACAAATTGCGAAAAACCACATTAAATTTGAATTTCGCGGGCAGGCCGGTCGCTTCGCCCTTAACATGGGTTATAGGGGTAATGCAATGTCAGGCGCCATATCCAAGTCCTACCTACTACCTACTATCGTCGGCAATAGTATCGTCCTGTGGGGATTGGTCTATAAGAGTATAGTGTCGAATTTGATGCCACAGCGAGATCGCCGCGATTCTCTCGTCCGTGGAGATGGCGCCTTACGTTATGGGCGCCGAGATAGTTGGGATTTATCCCGTAACGAGAGATCTCATAGAACCTTCAATGGATTAAAAAAAATATCAAATAAGCTTGGTGGCTATCATATCGCATTAAGAACTGACTTTGCGAACCACCTCGCTGGTAATAAGGCATTGATTGTACCTACCTACCCTGTTATGAAGCACTGGGTGTACACATGAACACCAAGTGGCCAAGGCGTTATATGAATTAAGGTCACTTAAATTAATAATAACAACAACGCAATTTAATTACTAACATAGTTAATAATGTCTATTGTTACTAACACTTTATGGATGAAATGTCTGAAAATAAATGTTTTATTATTATTGTCGAGCGAGTGGTGTGAAAAAAGCGGTAAATGTTTGCGCGAGACCAGCAAGGTTTATCGCAAAAAGACTTAGAACCTTAACACCTTGACCTTGATTATTGAGGCTTAGTGAATTCTTTTGTTTGGGTGCCATTGACATGAATTTAGCATTACTTTGTTACTATGCGTTCCAAATGTGAAGACCATCGGCAAGGCACTTATAAAGCTTCATAATAATGAAATAAATACATACATAGTAATTTTTACCACGAATAGAATACATTTTTATTCAAAATATAAACTTTTACTAATGCTTTTGACTCAAATTATACTAGAGGCAACTGTAGAGAGTGCGAAAGAAAAAAGCATTTCCTTATCCTAATTTATTGCTTAAATTTTACATATTATACATATATTAACTATACATACACGGTGAAAAATTTAGTGGTTTTAGAGCCAGGGCTATATGAACTACCTTTAAGCAATACTATCAACTAAAATTGTTTGTTTTGGAAAACTAAGCACTTTAATTATTTGATAAAAAAAAATATTTCGACACAAACTCGAATCTGTGAGAAACATTAGTAGTAGGCGGCGAATACGCATGCGCTCTGAGTGCAGGTACCCGCGCCCCTTTGAGTGCCGGGGCCCGCGCCGCTCTCGGTGCAAGTGCCCGCGCCGCTCCGAGTGCAAGTGCCCGCGCCGCTCCGAGTGCAAGCGCCCGCGCCACTCCGAGACAAAGCGACCTACTACTACTGGTTCGCGAATTTTCCCAAACAATAATTTCTCGATTCAATTTTTTTTATTTTAATACTAGGGTTAATATGAATTGTCGAAATGGATAGTACTGCTTGAGGCAATTCACTTCGCCACGGCTCCAAAACCACTAAATTTTCACCGTGTATATATAATTTATTCTCATTGCTCTGCCGATTTGTGGTGGAGGCTTCTATAGCTGATATGATATAGCTGATATGTCCTTAGCCAGTCCTTGTACACGGTGCCCGCGAATTCTGCCGCGTCAGGTGTCAGTTTTCGTGGCGACTGTGGGAACGCTAAGTAGGCACGTCTAGCATTGCGGCCTGACTATGCCTGCATAGCACTCATCGCAACATTATCACTTAAAAAAAAATCATTTGGATAGATTCCGAAAATAATATAGAAGACAAAGAAAATGATGTGTCTGTTTCCAGCAACTATGCGCGCTAGCCAAACAGCTGGACATGTCGGAGCGCCAGATCGAGCGCTGGTTCCGGCGACGCCGCTGCCAGCACAAGCCGTCCACGCTCGTCAAGTTCTGCGAGAACGTGTTCAAGTGCAGCTTCTACATCTGCAACTTCATATTCGGCCTCGTCGTGCTGTGGGACAAGGACTGGCTGTGGGACATCGACCAGTGCTACATCGGATACCCTCATCAGGTAAGCTTCTTCTTCTCTCTTGACAGAGTTGTTGTGAGTGACGTTTTCCGGGGCATCAGACAACCTGGTGCTCTCAGGTAGGTATAGAATCGCCCTCAACTTTAATTTGGCTAGCCGCTAGTCCATCGCTGGACAGTCATGTACATTACTGGAACTGTAATCAATTTTATCGCTGGGCTCTGGAAAGATCTTGACAAAGCAGGATTTCATTTACATTGAACAACTTAAAAAAACCCAAATAATGACCAGCCCAGCCTGAAAATCAGCGCTGCGGTAGTCAAATATCGCAGCATCTTGCTGAGGCAGAGCCTTTTTAGCTCTAGGACACAATATTGGTCTTAGTATTTTCTAGTTTTAAGTTTAGTTGATAATTTGTATGAATGATGTTTTTTTTTTTTTGTTTGTGATTTTGTTGAGCTCAATAAACTTTTATTTATTTATTTAAATAGACAAAGACAAAATTTTTGGAGACATGACTAGGAGAGTTAATCCCAATTAATATAGAATAAGGGAGGTCTAATAATATAATCCTTCACCCCCAAAAGTCCTCGCCGACCTGGTGGCCTGCTTGTATTTGGGAGAGAACTCGGCTGGCTGGAGATAGCCAGCGGGAAGCACAGTATGGATATTAGCGCTACTCTTAACGCGTAATCTTGTGTGTAACTGTAACATCCTTGTTCGTAGTGATAGTGCATCCATGGAAAGTGTCCAGCAGGGGATATAAATATGCTAACGATGAAATGCCCTTGTTTCAGGGTATAACAAATGACGTGTGGTGGTACTACATGATATCAGCCGCGTTCTACTGGTCGCTGACCATATCCCAGTTCTGGGACGTGAGGCGGAAGGACTTCTGGCAGATGTTCGTTCACCACATCGCCACCATAGCGCTGCTGTCGTTCAGCTGGGTGTGCAACTTGCATCGCATTGGGACGTTGGTGCTGTTGCTGCACGACTGTGCCGATATATTTGTCGAGGTATGTGGCCAAGACGTCTAGTTTAGTACAAATCTAGCAAATATTTGTTCACCGCATTGCCACTGTACTTGGCCAAGTTGATCTGAAATCTTGGTTTGGAATCATTAATTCGTTGACCATAGTAACATTATCGCCACCAAGTTACAGAACAAACTGATTGAGTTTATCGCCAAGATGGAAAAGCTGAACGATGGAATTAACTACTTTGTCAAACAACCGATTGTGACAATTTGTTTTTCTTTACAAAGGTTGTACTGTTTCCTAAGTTTTCTGTAAAAATGAAGATCTGATAAAAAGTGACACATTAGATTTCAATAAAAAACTTTGGCACCTAAATTTCTCAGTGCATGCAGTTTCTGCAAATCAATAAAGTTATATTTCATTTGATAGTTTTAAAGGCGCGTAACTCCGAATAGTTGAAGGCGTGTGCAAAGGAGGGTATGAATTGGAGGCAAAAATGTAAATTGTAATATAAAACATTCATATTTGTCTATGGAATAGGCAAAACCACTACTCAACTAATCAACTCATAAATAAATGTATGTAAATGATCCTCAGTCAGTAAAAGCGGCGAAGTACGCGCGGTACCAGAAACTTTGCGACGCGCTGTTCCTGGGCCTTATCGTGATGTGGATCGGCACTAGGGTTGGCATCTTCCCCTTCTATATCATTTGGAGGTCAGATTCAATATTTTTTAGTTTTTTTAGCTTTATCAAAAATCAAAATGATAGATTGTTAGTGGACTTAAATAGAACGAACTAATAAACTTTTTTTTTATTTGTACCAGAAAGTTGTGATAAAGAGAAACAAAGAAAAAGAAGACAGGGAAGCACTTATCTGTATAAGAGATCTCTACCAGTGACCCTGGGCAGTGCGAGAGGTAAAGGGAGGTTACAAATTGTTATGACCTCCGTGGCGCAGTAGAAAGTGCTGTTGTCTTATAAGTGAGAGGTCCCAGGTTCAATTCTCAGCAGGGAAAATTTAGCAATTTATGATTTCTCAATGGTTTCTAGCCTGGTAGGAAGCTAGAAAGATTTATTGGTTTATTTGTAATCTATAAATTTTGAAACTACCGAACAGATTTTAATGATTCTTGCACCATTAGAAAACTACTTTATCCAGAAGTAACATAGGCTATATCATACATACATAGGTATATCAAATTTCACCGGAGTCAAGCCGGGCGGATTAACTAGATTGAATAATAGACTTTGCCTTTGACTTTATTTCAGTACGTCGATCCGCGCGCCAATGCTGCTGCCAATGTTCCCCGCGTACTATATCTTCAATTCGCTACTTTGCTTGCTGCTAGTACTGCACATCGTGTGGACCTGTCTTATCCTGCAGATCGCCTACTACGCTATAAAGGCGGGACAGGTCAGTGTGGAAACGGCCTTATCTGTTATGGCCGACGCAAACGAACTACATCAAAGTCTGTGTGATAACTACTTAAACTCAGCTTTTTGTCCTTTGGGTCCTTTGACATATCGGCCCAGCTACCACATTTTTATGTTTTAAAAGCACTTTTTAAATAAGGAAAGTATGGTCAAATAAAATACCAAATAAAACCGCGAGCGAAGCGGATGCGAAATTTTTTGATATTACAAAAAATATAAGAAAAATTGAAAAAAGTTTTTCTTTGTCTGGAGTTTCAGAAGGTTTAAACAGCGCGCTTAGGCTTTGTCGCCGCTGTGCCCAGTTAAATAAACCTTAGTTTCTATAAATTGTAATGTTTTACGACCTTTTGAAACGCATTCGTGCGCTTTGATCTTAAGGCTGACACACACAACGCGTGCGTGTAAGAGTAGGTACGATTTTTATTTGAAGGAACTGTATGAGAGACATGCTATAATTGAGCCATTACGAACGTGCGAACCGGGTCATAAATCATTACGATTATAGGGTTGTGAGAATGCCTCAGAAGTCGTTATCGATAAAGGGATGCCATTCCGACGCAGGTAGGTTCCAGCTACGACAGTATCGACAAATCCTTTTTTACTGTTTCACACAACACCAGAGCATCAGGAACTGGAAACGAATGCTGATGCTGATGTAAGTGCGAGCGAGAGGTCCGATAAAAATGATTTTTGACTTGGTTCGCACGTTCATAATGGCTGAACTATAGTATATATCCGGCTTTTGAGCCGTTTGTTTGTTGCAGCCTTTATCAGTGAACGTCCCGGGTTCGACTCCCGGCTGGGTCAATTTATTAGCTTATAATTTCTACATATAAACTTAACATCTTTTCAAAACTTTTGTACAATTTTTCAAAATTTTTCACATTTACGTAAAAACTAAGACCCTGGGACTTTTTCTTACTAATTATTATTTTTCAGATGAAAGACAAATATGATAGTAATACAAATGACTTAAAAAATTATGTGAGTAAAACCAAATTGCTAGTTGCATATTATGCTATATAATTTCATTGATTATCTACTTCTTGTTTTGAATACGAATTATTTTTTTATTTTATTTTCAGTCGGGGTTTTATATTTTTTATTTCATCTCTGGAACAATGATCAAGGGAATAATAATTTTAACACTATTTTATTAAGCTTTATACTAACAATCATATAACAGGGTTCGGACATATCGGGAATAGGTATTTATTATTTTCCGACCAATGGAATGTGATCTCTCTATCATCGGTCAAACCATAACGTATGTGTCACCGTGAAATTGTAAATACCGTTAGATTATAATCTAACAGAATCTATCTCGTGAGATTGTAAACTGTGTAAAGATCGTGAACCTCTCTATTGTGAGCATGAAATATGATATGTCGCAGCAAAATGGCATAATTTTCACTAAACAAATCTAGTGACATCATAGAATACTGAACACATAATAAATTTCATGTAATATAATACATTTTCATGATTGATATATTTTTCCATGCTATCATGATGTAAATAGTGTATTAACGGTACTTTATTGTCCAAGCCAGAAATAAAGCAATTTACGGCCGAGTAATATTGGAAGGACGAGGCGACGCCGAGGACTGTCGACGTAGTTTTTAACTGAATGAGGGTATTAATTGCTATTTTGGCCGAAACTTGTACAGTACTTTTCTCTCATTTGCGAGGAAACAGTGAACCAAAGACTCAACAAAAAAGTTACATTTCAGTTTTTACAGTTAGACAATGATAATAATTGAACACATTTGCCTAGTGAAATGCAATAATTCTTTTTTGATGAACCCAAGTACACATTTTTAATGAACAACTTAAAAATTGTATTAAATTAATATGTAAAGGTCCATATTAATTTCCAATCGCGCCAATTCGACTTCGAGCAGTATTGTTCTATGTGTTTTAAGCTTTTGTAAAAAAATTGCGCATTCAGACTTATAATCTTTTTGCATTATAATAATTTTAAATGAATTAATATAACGCGTATTTAAATTGATGATGTTAGTGTGCATTTCAAGAATCCCGTTACCAGTATGAAACTGTCCAGCAATTTCTATTGTCGTCCTGTTGGGAACTATTGGCGTGCGGACAGAAAAGAGCCGATTGACGTTTCTGTTTTTTGATAATGAAGCAGTTACCGAGCAAGTGGGAGAAAAATATATACATTTACCTTATTGATTGGAGCATGTAACGTTTCAGATGGACGGGGACGTGCGCAGCTCGACCTCGGAGCTGAGCGACAGCCCCGGCCACTCCAACCACAGCTCGCCCACAAGGAATCATACCAAGTACGCACCCTGACATATTGACACTCCAACCACAGCCCACTAGTACCTACTAATAATAATTAATTTTTATACTATTTATTCTTTTTTAGATTCTGTACCTCAAAAGGAAAAACGGAACCCTTATTGGATCACTTTGTTGTCGATCTGTCTGTCTGTCTGTCTGTCCGTCCCTCCGTCCCTCCGTCTGTCCGTCGTGTCTGTCAAGAAACCTATAAGGTACTTCCCGTTTACCTAGAATCATGAAATTTGGTAGGTAAGGTAGGTCTTATAGCACAAGTACAGGAATAAATCTGAAAACCGCGAATTTGTGGTTACATCATTTTAAAAAAACAAATTAGTTTTAATTTCCAAAATAAGATAACTATACCAAGTGGGGTATCCTAAAACAGATTTTTATTTATTTTTATGTATAATAGTTTTTGATTTATCGTGCAAAATGTTAGAAAAAATACCCAAGTAACTTTAACTTTACTGTATCTATTTTTACAGACACGAATAAATCGTCACAAAAGGAAACCCAAATTAGAAAGTGGAGTCACATCACTGGATCTCGGGTATCGCGTACTATTTTTAGAGTAATTGTTGTTGTATATTTTGATGGAATATACTTGTACCTATGTCGGATTTCTGTTGAAATGTAATATTAAAGTGATCGCACATCTATGCAGGTCAACCATTTAAACCGAGTAATACGCAAAAAATACCTCTTTATAATATTAGTATATTACATAATATAACAAACAGACACACGCATTAGAGGCTTATTAAATGTTATTTTAAGGGGCCCACATAATTATTATGTAAAGTTTACTGGTTTGTACGTTATAGTGATATTATAGTCAGTAACGTGGGTCAGTCAGAAGTTATTAATGCAGACCATAGATTTCAGTCAGTCACCACTTTATTTTAGATGAATGTACGCCCTTTGTCGGTGACTGTAGTTTGCCGATATTTTCCGGGTGAATTCACACGCTAATATAATATGTTCTATACTTCAAAACATTGAGCATCTGATCGGGTAGAAAATGAAAATTGATTTACTTATTTATTGATTTAAATTTAATGAATATTGATTACAGGACCGATTTTGTTAATGAGATAGCTTTGTTAAAGACTTAAATATTTTCGAACGTCTGCGATACGCTTTAGAATTACTTTCAGATCCGACATAAAAAAAACACCTTAACAATTAAGAAATACAATTATAGTGTGTCTACGTACCTATGTATAAACCAGTGTATACAGTTGTATATTATACTAAGATATATTTATACAATGTTGTATATAATAATGTAACATACATAATAATATAATAGTAATCGTGAATCTTTTATTATGTATCTTCGTGCTGGGACCACGTAGTTGGAAATTAGACTTTTATATTTATATTTTTTGCGACTATGTTTATATACGGAAAGGTTTTAGTTTTTTTTTGAACCTGAAACTTCTTTAGGCGTGTTGGGCGATTTTTGAAAGGGTAAATACTTCAACGTCGCGTCATCGACATACTATTGTTAATAGTGCTCGGAGTGCCGATAGATTAATTTACGAATTATGTAACTTTAATTCTTGATACTGAATCCAAAAAAAAAAACAACTTGATATTTCATAGTTTTTAAGTGTTTCCTTCGGTTGGCCCCACTGTGTCAATTTTTTTTAATTTCCAAAACTTGGTTACAAGAATACATCCATTTATTATTCTATATGCGTCCACTGCTGGACATAGGCCTTTTGGACACCACATCCAGTCCTCCACCTTCCTCATCCATTCACTTCCCGGCATCTATTTGTGATTATTTATTTATTTTATTTATTTATTTATTTAATTATTTAATTAGAACGGACCTTTTAAGTCCAATTACACTAATTAAATTAAGTTACACAATAAAAATAAATTTGTCAAAGTAATTAGAATTTGTAAGTTACACAATAAAGTCAATAATAATCAAATAAGTCAACTACAAATTTTCACAAAAGTGCAGGATCTGACCTATGAGGTCAGCCCATTTGTCAGCAAATATGTCACAGCGAGGGGACTCCTTCAGCAGCGCGTTCAGCGCTGCCAAAGTGCGCGGTATGGGAGACCTGGCGCGCGCTACCGTGCGACTAAACGGACTCACGAAAAACTTGCGGCGGCGGCGGAGGTAGCTATAATCAGTGGGTGCGTAAACGGAGCAGAGCTTGTTGTGCAGCTCAGAGCAGTCAATCACACCCCTAAGAATTTTGCAAATTGTACCAATTTGATCGCACTCTCGTCGGGTTTTAAGCGAGTTGAAACCCAAGTGCCCTTGGAGAAATTTTGTGGGGTACATAAATGGGTAATACCCGTACAATCTCTTATATAAATACCTTAAAAAGGCTTTTTGGACCTTTTCAAGAAGCAAGATGTAAGTGCTTTCGTATGGATTCCAGATACAGGCGCTGGTTTCTAGCTTGGCACGAACCAAAGCATCAAATACTAGTTTTATCGTGTGACAATTTTGAAAATCTCGAGTATTTCGCAAAACAAATCCCAACCGTTTGAATGATTCGGAGGCGAGTGTAGAAATATGGTCATGGAATGTAAGTTTATGGTCAAATATTACTCCTAGGTCCTTTATATTAGTTTGTCTGGGCAACTGAACCCCGTTCATATTATAAGGGAAGTAAACTGGACACCTCTTGCGTCCAAAAGTCATAGCCGAACATTTATCGGTGTTGAACTCCATTCTGTTTTCGTCACTCCATTTGATGACAGCATCAATATCATTCTGAAGTTCAACACATTCAGCCTCAGATTTTATTTCCATAAACAATTTCAGGTCATCAGCGTATAGCAAACACTTGGCCCTTTCAAGCACTGATGGTAGGTCATTGATCATTATCAGGAAAAGGAGAGGGCCAAGAATCGAGCCTTGACTGACGCCTGAACGAGTGTGGTAGGATTTGGATTCATACAAGCCAAGCCGCACAAATTGTTTCCGGTCTTGAAGATAATTTGCCATAAGTTGTAAGAGGTTGGGAGCGAAGCCAATCTTACTCAACTTGGATAATAATATATCATTGTTGACCCTGTCGAACGCTTTCCGAAAGTCAAAGTAAAGGACATCCACTTGTCCGCCACGATCTAAGCATTCGGAAATGTAGTCGACCAATGTCAATAGGTTACTATTAACCGATCGCTTGCTCCTAAAGCCGTGCTGTTCGTCAGAGAGAAACACATTGACCTGCTTATAAATTATTTCATGTAGTATGCTCTCAAAAACTTTAGCCGGTGTAGACAGGATAGCTATAGGGCGGAAATCCTCAACAGCTACGGTATTACCAGTTTTAGGAATAGGCGTAACTCTTGACAGCTTCCATTGTGATGGGTAAGTACCAGATTTCAGAGATAGGTTAAATATATGGAAGAGGGGGAGTACAAAATAACTGGACTTCTTGAGTATAGACGGTGGAATTTCGTCCGGGCCTACAGAGCTATTAGGCTTCAACTTAGTAATACCACGCTTTACTTGCTGTGGAGAAAAATTCTGTACACATATCATATTACTGTTGCGGCTGTTATCAGAGCTATTTGCCTCCGAAGCATTCAGTGCTGGAACTTCGGGGAGAAATACGCTTGAGAAAAAGTTTGCAAAAGCTTCGGCTGCTTTGGTTCCCACCAGGCGCTCACCATTGGAATCCACTGCAGGTTCGAAACCACCTTTAGATCGCAGACCCGAGACGTGAGCCCAAAATTTTTGAGGATGCTTCCTGATGTTATGCTCGACATCTTTGATGTAAATTTTATAAGCAATGGTTATTCGATCATTAAGGCTGGACCTCATATCAGTGAATCTTTTGTAGTCTGAGTCCAACTGTGACTTTTTCCATATCCTATGTAATTTCAATTTACGTTCACAATCTCTGATTATGTCTTTTGTGAACCAAACCGGATAACGCCGAACTACCCTAGATCTTACCTTCTTGGGGATACAACTGTCAAATAAGTTATAGACGGTTTGATAAAAGTGGTGAACTGCAGTATCTACATTAGTTGAGTCGATAACATTACTCCAGGAGGTTTCACAAAGTAACTGTGATAATGCCTCATGATTGCATTTTTTAAAATTCCAATCCCTAGCCCTACCAATATTACTAGGTTCCATGCGATCTCTAGGACGTTGGGTTTCAAAACTGAATGAGATATCTAGGGGTGGATGATATGCATCTGGGTTGACCATGCCCTCTGAGGAGTTAACCGACACTGTGACATTTTTTGCAAGGACCCGAACTAATATGACGTCTAACATCGAACCATGTGTGTTTACAATGTGGTTTTTTTCGAAAAGATTACAGTACGACACAAAATAACCAAAATAGTTTTTAACATTTTGAGAGGCACTATTAAGATTTAAATCGCCTAAAATAATAATAAATCCATTCAAGTTATTAATAAATGATTCTACTTTGCAAAACCAATCAAAATAGTCAGAGTCACTTGCACTTGGCTTGATATAAACGACACAAACATAAACAGAACGATTGCGTAGCGTAAAGACCACCCAGAGGTCCTCACCGGCATCAGTCTCGAGGTCTCGTCGGCGGCGCATCAGAATGCCATGGCGCGCCAGGATCATTACGCCTCCACAAGGCGTGCGGCGATCTCGGCGCATGACACTCCAACCACCACATGCCACCTCCGAGTCCCCGACCGATTGGTCGAGGAACGTCTCCGTGGTTGCCACAATATCTACTGGTGTTTGCAATAGGTTGTTTCTCCAGACATTAAGTTTGGTCTTGATGCCACGCACGTTTTGATAGAACAGGCTAAGAGTGGTTCTATTGCCGGGAATTGTTTGGTCGGCGGGGGTCACGAAATGTCTGCTGGGACTGTGCTGCTGTGTCACGTAGGGGGTTGGAGGGTTTCCGAAGTTGTATCCATGGCTTTATTTTAGCATTGACGGGCCATACGCTTTGCGTGTAGCAGGTCTCATAGTCAGCCTCGGGCACCGTGATTTTGTAAGATTTGTAGTTACCTTTAGGCTTAAGCTCCTCCACAGCGCACGCTCCACTCGGACAAAGTTGTTGAAGGTACTTGAGAATATCATTCGCGTCGGATTCCATATTCCATAGGTGGAGGTATTTTCGTGGCTCAACGGCTTTTAGAGATGTTACTGACGGACCAGCTGTACCCCGAAGTGAAAGTGGTCGTACGCTTTTCCTGCTACGGGCCACTGTACTCCACTCGCTTGCGGTGGTGTTATTTCCTAAATTCGACTGATGTTCACTGTCTGATATTCCGACCACGGCGGGCTCGGCACTCTCAATTAAAGTGTGGGAAGTAACTCCAGTATTTTGGGGGCGCGGGGCTGCCACTAAAGACTGCGAAGGGTTACATTTTGTAGTTATAGGTGTAGGTATATGTTGACCAGGAACGGATACAAGTGTGACGGAAGCATGCGGTTCAGCTGGCATATTTGGGTTTCCATTGATATTATGCACTTGCCCCTTGATAAACTTCTCGATTAAACTTGTTTGTGATGCGTAAAATTCCTCTAACTTACTTTGATAAACAGCAATTGTTGACGTCGCTTGATGTAATTGACTTTTTAATTCAGAAATTTCCTCCCGTAGGCCTTTAACTTCTAAGTGCAGATTTTTAATCGTAGTGTTATTTTGGATTTCACCGTCATTCGGGACCGCAGCGGGTCTTTTTCGGAACGTTATATTAGTGTCCTGCCTCCTGTGGGATCCAACTGGAGTGAGACTGTTGTCTCCGCCTCTTTTAGAGGAGCAAGCACAAGCAGGGCATATCCAAGAAGAAGCATTAGTCGAATCAATACTTTTTGCGCCACTGCATAAAAGGTGGTAGGTTTTATGTTTACATTCCTCTATGCTGCATATTAAGGATTCCTCATCGGCACCCACAACACTACAACAAGCTGCGCAGCTCATTTTGCGTTCGTTAGGCAATAGTGGGTAGGTAAGTAAAATAAAAAGTGCAATATCGCGTGATATACAATTATAAGAGTGAATAGGCAACTTCTAGGCAAGCGCGCACCATCTTAGGCTGTATCATCACTTGCTAGCAGGTCTGATTGAAGCAAAGCGCTAGTCTGTAAATAAAAAAAAATGGGTTTGTCAGTCCATCGGGCTGGAGGTCATTCTACACAGCACTTACGGGACGCATCTGTCTATCGACCAAGGTAATCCGAAGTTAACTCTGGTAAAACTATAAAATCCAAACCCAAAAATAACTTTGTTTGTGGCAAATTTTGATTTTTGTATGACAAGAGTAAGAAAACTGTACGAAAAAGATGTAGGTTAGTTTTTCAAATCATGTATATAAACGTAGTCGTGATTTATTTTCATACAAATGCTTCTCCGGCTAGACATTTAATGTTATGTAATAATAATAACTTATTAGAAACTAAATAGCATAAAACATGATTTCCAAATGTTAGTTTAAAAATGCATTTTTCTGTGACGGGCTGAGATTATAGACTATTCCATTTATTACTTGTATTGTGTATTTTTGGTAAAGGTTTTTGCATTTATTCCCTTGTATTCTAGTTTATTTTTGGAAATTGAGTTTAAACGTTTTTTAAACATGTATAAAAGGAAAAAGAAAATACGGCTAGGAATTAGAACCTCTACTTTTTTGAAGATTGTAAATAAATGGTGTTTTGGAAACAACTTATAATGTCTTATTTTAACGACGAAATAGTAAGTAAAAGACTTTACTTTTGATTTCTGAAAATTAGTGTAGTAAATATAAGATGAAATTAACTATAGGCATCTAAGGTATATTATGCAAAGACTTTTGCTGAGTTCTTGGAAAGAAATATATTTATAGACTTCTACAATAAACGTTTGATAGTAAATATTTACTGCTTTAATATGTAAGTAATCCTATCTACTATTTTCTGAAAGTTCTATTCAATTTTATTTTGTTGTTTGTATAACGTAATAATGAATATATTATGAATTAAATAGGTGTTGATAAGTTTATACTGTATTATTATATTTATGTGGATAAAAAAATGAAAATATAGGACGTAAGTCTCGAATATAATAATTATTGTCATTTATTTATTTATAATGATTGTTTATTATATTCTTAAGCCTTATGGAGAATCACCTTTGGTATTAATTTTAAGGCCTAGCATCAAATTGTCTCATTGGGTCTGGCCATCAATTTTAGTAAGACGAATCAAAATAATTTACAGAAAAGTTTCACGAAAAACCACTTTTATTTTTTTATTAAGACACTTGCGGTCAGCGAACTATAAAACATAGAAGACGCGTTTCTAATAATTTCCATTCGAAAAAAGATTCAAATTCATGCCTGTTAAACACGTAACTTCAATCAATTAAATGGCAACAAGCTTATGATAGGTTTGATGCTTATGATGGATTGGTTGTACAGTGTGTCATGTTATATTGGCCGCTGTTCTCTTCGTGAAGTAGAGTAAAATGTGCAACGTTAGAGTTTTCGTTACGCCATAATGGAGCTTACGGATTGTTTCTATGTTTTATCCTTCCTTGCTTGCGGTTCATTGCGTATCATAAGAGATTTGATTACGGTTTTTGATAATAAGAAATGCAATGGAGATCATGTCCTATTTTCATACAAACCTCATATTTGCTGTCATTATCATATAACATTGTAAGGGGCTAAAGGAAAATGATAGATGAATACATAAATGTATAATCGTTGGTCATTATCATATCGTTTTTCTCTAGTCTGAGATTGTAGGTTATAAAATTATTGTTGATGTGTATAATCTAATGTTTTAGGATGTTAAGTGTCTTGTGTCTCGCTAGCTAGACTCTTCCCCAAATCTATTACTTTGAGTTGTGTACGATTTTATATTAAAAAAAAAACAATGCAGAATTGAAACATTTTGTATAATATGTCGTTAAACCACGAAATAATCCTAGTAATTTTGTATAAGACATAATTTCTTACTGATGGTTTTTTAATGTTACGAAATTAGCCACTTAAATATTTGCAATGAGTGAAAACAACGACCTCTATGTTCTACGCAATAGACGGGTCGCTCTAACTAAAAATTGCGTACGAATTGATGACCAGTGTGGCTATGATCTATCCACGGAGAGAAGTTAGTATACGGTTCTCTCTGTTTCGTAATTCTATACAAATGACAAAGACAAAAACCCAGTGGGTGTTAACCATTTGAGTCAGCAAGAAACAAACGAATCTGTTTTCGGATTAAATTTAATTTATTTATTTATTATTCTCAGGTACGCCCACAGCATGTTCACAAAACACTTAAAAAAATACAATAGTACAGTCATAGTCGGTTACCACTTACGGGCACACACAGCCCCTGCATGGAAAACAAGTGCATGACCGATCGCATATAAAGGGAAAAAATTATAGCTCCGAAATTTCGATTGAAAACATGGTTTCTCTAATAATACAGTAAGTATAGAATCGTTTGTGATTGGTTAGCCACTCAAAATGGTTAACGCCCTCCGAGTTTTTTGTCTCTGTCGTTTGTATGCGATTACCTAACAGCAACAACCCTATATTATCTTCTCTCTGTGGAGTATAATTCTTTTTCAACAATCACTAAATCAAAATGGCAGGTCCAAATGTATTTCTATCACTTTCATAATGCTCCCAACGGTAAAGGATAGCACTAGATTTAGACCTGTCAAAGATTGTGCATAACAGAATTTGGCCGAGTCATACTAATTTTTATGGCTTCATTTTTGTTAAGAAATGACATTTTTAGGATATGATTTTAGGTTGTTGGTCGAAAATTTTCATTAACTTTTGAATAAATTCCAAATGTAGAAACGAAATCGTCGTTTTTCGCTCTCCTAAAGTAAAAATATTCCATTTAATTTACTTTGATTTATAATAATCTAATTCTAAGAGATCCCAAACTGAGGTGATTATTAATTTGTTACACGTTAACTTCCTGAATCATCCGTAGATTTACTAGTTGTAATTTTTTAATCAGGAGTCTTCTAAGAGCCGATATAGGATCTCGATATTATACTTAGTACCATTTTATATGTAAATATTGTGAAACTAAAATTTTGTGGCTAATTTTGTCTGAATAACCAATAATATATACATACATCTGTATGTTTTGTACAAGATTTTTGTATTAGACAATTTTTTTTTCCGATCTCACATCCTAGTCTTTCAAGTCGGAGTACTATTGTGAGATCGATGTTCATACAGGTTAATCGAGAATACTTCAATAGACAAATTAAATATTTTTTTATTAATAGCTTTGAGAGTCATATAAAATAGAAGTTTCAAAGTAACGTCAGTCAGTAAAGTACTACCACTTTTATAAGTCGCAGAAAAGCGCAATCTTATGCCGACTAAAATTGAATGTACACCAATGAAATAGTGAGCTTATTGCTTGACATTAAGGAGGGTGAAATCTGTAGAGCGCACTTAGGCTTTGCTCAGGCTTAAGTTTAAGTTAAAACGAGACAGATTTATGCAAGCGCTAACACGCTGTCTCGTTTTAGCAGTGTCTTAAGTCTGGGCAATCGACCTAAGACTTTGAACAAAAGAGACTCGTGCTATCCCGCTCATAATGAGCGTGTACAAAACAACAACCAATACGAGAAGAACGCTATGATTAGGCGGATATTTTCGCCTATGCGCACGGAGTTGCGGCGACTCAGTGCGCATACACAGTGACCATATAAATTATAGATTCTAACGGTTGCCGTCGACCGAGTCGCCGGGCGCCTAGTCGACCGCGCGTTAGGCGCTGCGCAAACGTAGACACTTTTGTGTCTTCCATCGGATATAAGCTATGAATATTTTATCTCTATATAACCAGTAAGAAACCAGCAACTCTGCACAGACGTTGCTTCCAGTTGCTTCACCTACATACTCGTTGCCGATCAAAGTTTTCGGTGTCGGTAATTGGAAACACATGAAACATTGATAAACCATGCAATTTACTGAGCTACGCCGCAAGACACCGCATCTAAGCTTTTTTTTTTATTTTATTTATTTATTAAGAGCAAGCGCTTGACCACAATCACAACTGATGGAAAGTGATAATGTGGCCTAAGATGGGACGCGTTTTCCTAGATGACTATTCACTCTAGTTTTTAAAGATAGCTGGATTGTAAGACTTGTTTCCTGTGATGGTGTGCCGTGTCTGCAACAAAGTGTCTACGTTTGCGCGGCGCCTAATGGCTCATAAAAGTGCTAGTACTCGAAGTTGTTTTCAAACCTGTTTTATTTGTTGCTCAATGTCTAAGGTTCGTCTGGGCGTTGCTAACAAAGTAATATGCTCTCTTCTGTACCTATCGAGGTGTCGCAGGGAAGATTCCTTTGGAATGGAGCACTATGTTCATTACTAAATATCAGTTAGTTATAAGTTTTACCTTTGTTGTGGTTGTATCTATATTCTTTCATGCATGTTTATTTATTTGCGATTTTGCTAGGGCTAATGTAAACAATGATATAAGGGTTTATAATATTGTATTATATGTAAAGGCTCCTGGAATGAACTAGTGCCAATAGGTTGCGATTGTTGTATGTTTAAGGAAAGTCGATCATCACAAGTCCCACGAAGATCCCTGCGATATACCTAAATTATTGCCTGGTTGTGTTTTGATTTGAAAATAAAACGATATAATTTAATTGATGGAAAAATGTGTTTTATTCAAATAAAATAACCTATAATAATAATAATTTTATTTTACAATAAACCTAATTAGGATGCGCTACCTCTGTAGCTCCACTATCATAAAGCATGTCTCTAATATAAAATATCAATAATACCGCGGTGGGTAACTAAATCATCGATTTACTTTACTCCAATGTCCCTTTTATATACACACGACACACCGTCCTCCGAATCGGACTCCGAGGAGTCGACACGGATGCAGTGCTATAGAATAGAGAGAGTGATGAGCCGGTCGTGTATGGGGTCCAAGTTGCGCGTCTTGACGGCGCGCTGCGCGTCGAAGGGCGTGCGGAAGGCCACGCGCGCGTCGCCCGTGGGCTGGCCGCGCTCGTTGTAGCGGCGGATCACGTCGTCCTGGCTCAGCTCGAAGTCGCCGAAGAAGCCGAGGATGTCGTCGACAGTGGCGCGGAACGGCACGTTCTCCATGGACACGACGCAGCCGGGCGCGCCGAAGTCCTCCAGCGCGCAGTCGGGGTCGTCGTCGGCGCGCGCGCGCCCGCCGTCCGCGCCGAAGCCGCCGCCGCGTCCGCGCCCGAACCCGCGCCCGCGCCCGCGCTCGAACCCGCGCCCGCCGCGCTCGTTCCAGCCGCCGCGCCCGCCCCGCCCGCGCCCGGAGTCGTAGCCGCCGCGCCCGTACCCGCCTCTATCGAAACCTCCCCTCTCGAAGCCCCCTCTGCCTCGGAACTGGCCGCGAGGCGCGAATCCTCCGCGAGACGCGTTCATGAACTGCGGCCCGTTGCCGGACATCGCCTCGTGGCTCTGCTCGTTCGACTTCGGCCCCTCCAGCGCTTCCTCGACGACGCTGCGCATGACGAGGTCGACGGTGACGCGGCAGCCGTCGAGCGCGTGGCCGTGCTTGGTGGCCGCCTGGCGCGCCTCCTGCGAGGAGCGGAACTCGCAGAAGCAGTCGCCGGACGGCAGGCCGTTCATGTCGAGCATGAGGTGTATGCGCGCCGGCACCGCGCCCGTGTCGGCGAGGAAGTTGACGATGGTCCGGTCGGTGGCGTCGCGCGGCAGGCCCTTCATCAGCACGCAGTCGAGAGGCTCGTCGTCCAGGTCGACGGTTATGATCTGTTGGTTCATCGCGGAGGCGGCCTGCATCGGAACCTGCATCGGCGTCGGTATCAGCCCCGCGTCCGGTTGCTTGGGGAAGTTCATGCGGTTGGCCCAGTTGGCCGCGGCGGCCCGGGGCTCCATGTTGCCGGGGCCCGGGTACCCCGCGAACTGAGCGCCAGGGAACGGGGCTCCAAAATTTTGAGCGAAGGGCGCCGCCGGTTGAAAGAATTGCGGCTGTCCCGGCGCCTGCAAGGCGGGGCCGCCCTGCAGCGCCGGGCCGTTGTCCAGCTGCTGGCGGCGCTGGCGCGGGTCGCGAGGCATGGTCGGCTCCGGGATCTGCTCCTTGGGCGGTCGTTCTATCAGGGCCGGCTGCTCAATCTGATCGAGACTCTGTTTTTCTCTTATGAGATCTTCCTCCGTGACCGGCGTGAACACCGCCGGCCGTCTTCCGAAAAGATAGCTGTCTTTTCTCTTGAAAGCTAATTTAGCGTCGTCAGCCTTCACGAACTGGACCAGAGCGGTTTTAGTGCGAGTCGTTCGGTCATCGTCGAGCGTGATCGACAGGAGAGAGAATTCAGTGAACGCTTTGATAATATCGTGTTCCTGTATGAAGTTCGGCAGTTCTGACAGTCTGAGCATCTTGAAAGGTTTCGTCGCCGGCTCTTCCGCGTCGGCGATGACGAGGCTCGGGTCCTCGTCGTCGTTGTCGTCGCGGTAGGGCAGGAACGAGTCGACGGCGGCGTCGTACATGTCGTCGTCCAGCGCCTCCACCAGCACTTGCGCGCCCTTCAGCTCGTTAATTTTACGCTGCAGCGCCAGTTGCCTGGAGCGTGGGTCGCAAAATCGGACGAAAATGTTGCCCGTCCGCCGGCCCATGGCGTCGTTGATCATTTTGATGCCGTGCTTGTCGATCATGAAGGGAAAGAAGCGCCGCACGTCGCCGTAGCTCGTGTGGTTCGGCGCATTCCTCACGGCGACGCAGCAATCTCGCGGCTGGTCGTCGAACCTCGACGGTCGGCCTTCGCGCCGGAAGCCCCCGCGCGAGCCGCCGCCGCTCCCTCCGCGACCTCCTCGGAAACCGCTTCCGTTTTGTTGTTCGCCCTGGAAAGCGTTCGGATTGCGTTTCTTACCGAGCTCTTGCAGTTTGTTGAACGCTTCGGCTAGAGTCGGATCGTTGAAGCGAGGTTGCGTCGGTTCCATTTGTCCCATGGGTCCATTTTGCGGGGCATGGTTGGGCATCGTCGGCATGCGAGGCCCGTTGGGGTTCACGGCCAGCGCGGGCGGCGTCGGGGCCGCGGACGCCGCGCCGCCTCCCGTGGGATCGAGAGACCGCTCTTGCGAGCTCTGGAGCGACTTGGAGTCGATGCGTTTGTCGCGCGAGCGACGGGGCGATCTGTCGCGCGACCGACTGCGATCTTTTCTGTCCCGCTTGCGATCGCGTCTGTCTCGACTGCGACTCCGATCCCGCCGCCTTCTCTCTCTGGACCGCGATCTATCTCTGCGGTCTCTCTTTCTATCTTTCCGGTCTCTGTCTCTGGATCTAGAGCGGGATCTCGAACGTCGCCTATCTTTTTCTTTGTTGCGTTTTCTTTCCGCCACGTCCTCTTCCCTTTCTTCGTCGATGGGAGATTTGGACTGGGGACTGCCGAGAGGCGCCGGCGGTTCGATGACAGCGGGCTGGGGGATTTCTTGCGGGTTGCCGATGCCGGGGATTCCGAAACCAGAGAGTGGGTTGTTTCCCAGGGCCGCCGAGAAGGGAGAGATGGGCGGAGCGGCGGGTATGGCGGGCAGCACGGGCGCGGGAGCGGGCGCGGGCGCGGAGACCGGGGCGGGAGCGGGTGCGGGCGCGGGAGCGGTCAGACTCAGGATGGGAACACTCTGCCGTGCCGCCTCTATGACTTTGTGCATCTCCGAGCGTGAGCTCAGGAGCAACTTGACTTGAATCTCTTTGATTTTCCCCCCATCTAGCATCATAGCTTGGCGCGCGTCTTCGTCAGTACTGTAACAATAAGAAAATCATATTTGAATGACATCTAGGTGACCTATACCTACGTGCTTCTCTCGCGTCTATTCCTTTCTTTTAGACCGAGTTCGATTGTTCGACAATCGCACTAAC
Organism: Maniola jurtina; assembly: GCF_905333055.1. Taxonomy (NCBI): domain Eukaryota; kingdom Metazoa; phylum Arthropoda; class Insecta; order Lepidoptera; family Nymphalidae; genus Maniola; species Maniola jurtina. The sequence continues at coordinate 1,984,615 of NC_060041.1, forward strand.
AATTACTATTAAACATAACAGAATAAATGTTACACCTCTGATCTGTTGAGACCAAGCAGTCGAACAGAACGGAATAGATAATTCTTTCGTGTGAGTACGGAAATATATGTTTCCTTCCTTACAAGACACCTTCCTTCCTTTTTCTATTCCTTTTGGGTCGGGGCCCGACCAGATTTCACGCGTGCTAGAGTAGAATCATTTACAATAGTTGTAGGTACCTACCGACCTACATACATAAATGGCTCCACTCCTCACTAAAACGACCTTCCTCACGCAATGGTCTTATTACAGGGAGGTCCCGGGTTCGATTCCCGGCGGGGGTTTAATAATAATAAAAAATAAAAGTATCTGGTCTGGTGGGAGCATGGTGGAACTTCGGCCGTGGCTAGTTACCACCCTACCGGCAAAGCGGTGCCGCAAAGCGACCTATCGTTCTGATACGATGCCCTGTAGAAATCAAAGGGGTAAAAGTTAATTAAAAAAACTGCCATGCCCCTTCCAGGTCAGCCCGCTTCCATCTTAGTCTGCATCATAACTTACCACCAGGTGAGATTGCAGTCAAGGGCTAACTTGTACCTGAATAAAAAAAAACATCCGGCACCACTATGGTGATGGGTTGGACGGTGTTACAATTACGTTTCTGCCCAAATAGATAGATATTATGTATATCGACTGTAATAATAATAAATAATAGCTTTAGCTAAATTATCTAGTTATATCTACCTAAATTCGTAAACAGTATAGGTACGTATTTCCTAATACCTAGATCATCATCATGATCAACCTGTCGTCGGCCCACTACACGCACGGGGCTCCTCTCAGAATGAAAGGTTTTAGGGCATAAACCACATCGCTGGCCCAGTGTGGATTGGCAGACTTCACACACTTGACAATATTATGGAGAACTCTCAGACATGCATGCACGTTTCCTAACGATGCTTTCCTTCACCGTTATGTCAAATGATATTTAACTGTTTAGATATCATTTGCTATGAGCAATAGAATACCTATTTATTATTATAGAAAAAACCGGCCAAGTGCGAGTCAGACTCGCGCATCGAGGGTTCCGTACTCGGGTATTTTTCCGTCATTTTGCACGATAAATCAAACACTATTATGCTTAAAAATAAATAAAAATCAGTTTTAGAATGTACAAGTAAAGCCCTTACAAAATCCGAAAACCGTGAATTTGTGGTTATATGTATCACACAAAAAATAATTAAAATGTGTTCACGAAAAATTTAATTCACTAAATCACATATAGATGGCGCAGACCGTTATTAACTTGCAGAGATCTACTTATAGATGTTAGGTATATTATCTTGTTCAATGGTACGGAACCCTTCGTGTGCGAGTCCGACTCGCACTTCACTGGTTTTTTTAACCAACCTTTAAAAAGGAGGTGTGGTATTTTTCTACCTATAATATACACCGAAATATCGACATTTCTGAACGGATCTGCGTAATTTTTATTAAAATCGTTTGATAAACTGCGACACAGTCTCATAAAAAATTTGGATGCCAACTCCTCAATCCTGATGCTGCAGGGAACCTGACCACCAAAACTGATGAGATTTAGAAACTGTCGGTTATAAATTGATATTAGAGTTACCTACCAAGTGGAGACTTTGCAGTTGAGCTTGAGGACCTAACTCCTTAACACTGATGCTGTAAGGAACCGCATTCCTAAATCCTGGTGAACCCACGGGATTTTTAAAGGATCATCCGTTTAAAAATGTTTTTATGAGGTACAGAAATACCGGGGATGGGCTACTACGGATAGATTATGTCCTGGAAAATTACACGGGATTCTGAGAACGGGAATAATGAGCGGTGATAGCTAAGTGGTTAAGACGTCTGCCTTCTATTCGGAGGATCGGGAGTTCAATTCCGGGCACGCACCTCTGTGGCAATAGACCGGATTCAATATGGCCGCGCGCTGGGCCAAATAGCGCGGGAAGGGAAGTCATGATATGTCAAAAAGCAACTAATTTATATAAAAAATAAATAAATGGAGTAAAATAAAAAATGCAGTAAAATAAATAAATGGGGTAAAATAATAAAAAAAATATTTAAAAAAATATTTCCACGCTAATATTATAAATGCGAAAGTGTCTGTCTGTCTGTCTGCTACCTTTTCGCGGCCCAACAGTGTAACCGATTCTGACGAAATTTGGTACAGGGTTAGCTTATATCCCGGGGACGGAGATAGGCTACTTTTTATCCCGGAAAATCAAAGAGTTCCCGCGGAATTCCTGAAGATTCCATCCACTTAACTGATTTGTATGAAATTTGGTACCGAAGGAGCTTGCGTCCACCTAATCGAAATAGGCAACTTTTTATCCCGGAAAATCAATCAGTTCCCACGGGATCTATAAAAATCTAAATCCACGCGGACGAAGTCGCGGGCATCCTCTAGTAGGTATTTTATAACTCTAAATGTGTGCTTGGGACAGTACAAAAAGTCGTGCGTTTTATTTCACAGTGAAGCAAAACATCGTAAGGAAACCTGCATCTGAGTTGCATAATATTCTCAAAGGTGTGTGAATTCTGGCAATCCGCACTTGGTTAGCGTGGTAGATTGTGGCAAACCCATTCTCATTATGAGAGGAGTCCCGTGCTCAGTAGTGTGTCGGCGATGGGTTATTGATGCTACTAATATACTATAAATAGGCAGTATGGATGTATAGGTATAGGTGATCTCCAAAACTATAGTACGCGACAAGTCGAGATGGCAATCAGAGATAGTGCGGGTGTGTGAGCCGTCCCTCCGCCTCATACCCCGATTGCCATCTTGACCTGTCGTGTACTATACCTTGGTACTCATATTATTTCACTGATAGATAGAGCCTACATATTATGAGACCTTCGAGCGCTACCTATCTTCTTACTAATATTATAGAGGTAAAAGTTTGTAAGTTTGTTTGTAGGGGACAATTTCTGGAACTACCGAACCGATTTTGAAAATTCTTTCACCAGTAGAAAGCTACATTATTCCTGAGTGACAGGCTATATTTAAAAATTAGAGATCCCTACGAAAATGTAATAAGCTACCCTTGCAAAGCCGGGGTGTGTCGCTAGTAGGTAATAAGTTTATATACCTATAATAAGTAGGTACGAAATATAAATATCGTCCGCGCCACCTTGGCCACAGGCAAGTAAGTAACTTTGGCAATTTCTTGCAGAACTCAGCATTTTACTCTGTACAAGCATACGGGTAGGTAACTCAGCAAGTCATCTTTTCTGAAACGAGAAGTCACTCACAACTCTTTGACACGATAAAAGCGATTTCTGCAAGAAAACTTGCCAGTGGACACGGCCTTATGCGAAAGAAGATAAAGGTTAATTTAAAGGTTGTTCTCAAGACACCGCTCCATTCCCCTGACGGTGTGCGTTGCGCCTTATTCGATATATGGCGTGCAGGTCAGACGCATAAAAGAACTGCTACCCTAATTGTAATAAATTAGTGTTTATTTTTCATGAATTTTATTCTATCACACTAGTTAATATTATAAAGACGAAAGCTTGTGTGTATGTTTGTTACTCTTTCACGCTACTAAACTACTGGACGGATTTGGCTGAATGTAGAATGGTAGATTATACCATGGATTAACACGTTACTTTATATCCAGAAAAATCAAAGATTGTTAATAATCTATGTCCATTGTCCACGCGAAAGAATTCGCGGGCATCAGCTAGTCATAAATAAAAATTAATTTAATTTCATCATAAATAGTTAGAATAAAATTAATATGTAAATGAATTATGAACAGCTGTTAGATGACCTATCAGTACCTAGACAAATAATTAATAAATTTTGTTTTTATTTAAATGCTTACCTACCCTGACTTCAAACCTTGTGCACGTCACTGGCTATATGCAAGACTTCCTTCTTCACGAATAACTGTGAGGAACCGGAAACAATTTTGGCCTTAAAAAGTTGACTCGTTTAGAACCCACCCGAGTAAGGTGGAGCAGGATCAGCTATAACCTGGCCCCTAGTATCTACCTAATACAAAGTTGCATTCTGCAAAATCTGTTCAGTAGTTTCAGCGTGATGTGCACACAAGGACAAAAAATAAAAAAACCCGGCCAATTTCGAACTTTTACCAGAACTCGGACAATCCTAGGATTTACCGCAGCGACACGCAAAAGTCCGAATCATAGTAAGTCCGAAAAATAATAAGTCTGAATTTGGTATTTAGTGAAATTGTTGTACCTATTGTCTGTTAAGAGTTCCGTTCCCGATGGGTGCCAACAGGACACTATTACCTACTCAGTACTCAGCTTTCGGCGTCTGTCTGTCAGCGGGCTGTATCTCGTGAACTGTAATAGTTAAGAGTTGAAATTTTCACAGAATGTGTATTTATATTGCTGCTTTAAGAAATAATATTGGACGGTTTTGAAATGGGCTACGCCACAAGTTCCTCCAACTTAGCCCTCCTACTCGACCTCCGTTTCGCTACGGAAGCTGCCGGCTCGCTTCGCTCGCCACCTCACATTCGTTCTACTCGGGCTCGTAGGCTCGTTTCATTCAGGATATTCAGCATCACCTACCCGAGCTTCTGGCTTCGAGTTTTACAAAAATATTTTCGGAGTAGAACATACAAGACTGCGTGGAGTCCGGGTGATTCGTTGTTTACCTAGTTATTATTCTGAATTTTGCATGTCCCTGAGGTAAAACCTAGCCCTAAATAGATTTCAAAGTTCCACTAACTCGACAGATGGGTGTTCCTCCGAAACGACCTACATACGTTTGAAGAACAAAAACGGTGGATGGATCATCAAAAGGTCCAACCTTTGTTTTCTCTTCTCATTGAATAAGTCACAATCTTACAAAAAATCGGCCAAGTGTGTTCATTCCGTAGATAAAATATCGTTTATTCAATGGAATTTCCTGTTCTATCGCTGGTGATGTACCTAGACTTAATTAATTTTAAATAATTTAAGACTATTATGTATAAAACTGAATATAGTTAGGTCAGAATATATTAACCATTCTTAAATAGGTATCTAGGTGCTTTAATTTTAAGTAACTAGGTCAAAATCATCCTATCTACAATCATTTACTGAAGTCATTACCTACTGTATTTATGTATATTGCAATTTGCAATCCACCTACTAAAATTGTACCTAAATACGAAAGTGTCTGTCCGTTTGTTAGCTTTTCACGGTCCACCCGCTTTACCAATCTTGTATCTCAGAAAATCCTCATTCCTCTTTCCTGATCCATCATCAGACCTTGACCACTATATGCCTATAACCTATTCGTTGAGACTCTTCCAAGGAGTCCAAACATGATACCTTTTGCTGTAAGTTAGGTATTGAAGAGTTGGGTATCTTGCAGATTCCAGGTGACGCTGCAAGCTGCAAGCATTGCTTGAACTTGGGAGCCAACTGCCAAGGTATTGCTGGCTAGAGATATCTCAGATTTTAAGGTGCTTTTAATTAGCTGTTTGATGTTTCCACTAAAAGTTAGCTAGGTAGGTAGTTACTCTAGTTTTAGCAAAACTAGGTACCTAACAATTGTAACGAAATCCTTCCAATATAGGCTTTCACTAAAAGTTGTCTAAAATTCAATTTTAGCAAAATAACTGTAAATTCAAACAATCACGAATTTCGTAAGGGCCAAAATAATGGCTACACTCTAAACTTATGGTATATACGGTACAAGTCGGTACTAACATCGAGCGTTTAAAATGTAAGTGCATGTTGTAACTTTGAGACCTACCAAGTTTCACCAAGTCACCGCATGGTCCTCGTAATCTCCATGACTGCTTAGCAGAAAAAAACTTCAAATTTTTTAATAAAGCTAATGAATTTATTGTGAATAATCCTGATTAGTGTGGTAGCGATAGATATGGCCGCTCAAATGAAATAGTAAATTCCAGCAGTTTTGTGGGCGAATTTTCTTCTACGCAAGGCCAGACCCAACTGTGGGCAAAAGTTTCAAGCTCAGTTTCAACTACCATGATAGATAGGCACAGCACTCCAGTCTCTCTTTCAGTTGAATAAAATTTATTCGCAGCTTCATCAGATATACTAGCAAGAACCAAGTTTCTTACTGGGTCTTCTCAGTAGAAAAGACATTCCGAAACAGTGGCATCACATGGGGTCGCTCAACAACCGATGCTGGTGTGGAGTTATCCAAAATAAGTATATTTGACGCCTGGGGGGGAGTCAAGTAATATTGCGCTTGACGTTTTCTGTGATTTGGCTAAGGCTTTAGACTGTGTTGATCATGAAATATTAGTCAGGAAATTGCATCAATACGAAACGGATGTAACAATAGAGTTGATAAGTTCTTACTTAAATGATAGAAAACAAAAGGTAGACATGAATTGGATAACGGTCTCCAGGATCAGTTGTAAAAATAGAGATCCCACAAGGTTCCATTTTAGGACCTTTTCTATTCCTCATGTGCATTAATGATCTTCTTTACCTCGCTGGGATAATCACGAGATAATATTGTTTGCTGATGATACATCACTTTTATCTAAAGTCAATTGTTGATTAACTTTAGATAAAAGGCTGAAAGGTAAGCGGCGCAAGTATGCCTCTAGTCGAGGGTTATAGTTCCGTTTTCAGTGTAGACCCTGGGGTCATGTAGTCTTAGTGCTAAAAAATCTCAAACAAGACATTCACCGCGTATCGTTAATTACCCTATCTGTGACAAAAAGACCGCCTTGCGCAAAGGATCAGCCTGGCTGTTCAGCGCGGAAACGCAACTGACCATTGCCATAGTACTACCTACTAGTAGCATATCTTCAAATGGATACTAGTCTACTGTGAAGCAAGAAGTAAAAGAAGCAAGGACTGACCTACAGTTCAGGCCGTTTAACTGTTTAACTTGTCGGTGTACTACCGTGCACCGTGGTCCTAATTGAAGATGAGTAAGTATAGAAACCTGCTGGACGTGTAGAACGATCAATCTTCGATGGTCAATATCCTGTAGAAAGTTCTAGGTACCTATAATGTTTTCATAAGTTACTAATCGATAGAAAGGAAGTGAAACTTCTAGAATTACATGCATTTGTATTTCCTAAATGTTGTAGGTAGAAGGTAACTAGTAAATCATTTGAAGATTGTCAGAGAGATTTGTTGAGATTAAAGTCTGTCATGCTCATACAGCATATTTGGAGATTCCCCAGTTATTAAAAAAGTGTTTAAAATTAAGTATATGAGGGCAGAACCGCACTAAAATCCAGACAGAGCATACCTTCCTCCTTCCAGAGCTGCTGCTTATTACAAGTATTTGATCAAATATTTAATTCGATATCAACTAAAAAAAATTTCAAAACAAAAATAAAACCGACTTCAAGAACCACAAACATTAAAAAGTAAAAAAATAATTTTTGTTTAGCTGCACGTGTAATGTACCTAGGAAGTGTGTATGAAGTGGGGCGAGCATAATAAAACAAAATTCCACCCAAGCTCGCCCGATTTCATACCTAGGTACATTACACGGGTAGCTGAACAAAAATTATTTATTACTTTTTAGTGTTTATGGTTTTTGGTCGGTTTTTTTTTTGAATTTTTTTTATTTCACAATTTTTAGTGGCCCCACTGTACTATAGTTAATATTATGCTATGCCCAGTTAAAACCCTACTGTTTACTAAGCTATTACACTAATCGCGAGCAATTTGCTCTTATGCATTGAAGAGTTCTGTTCTCCATTTCCGAAGATATTCATCAGGTCTTCACCAAACAAAAAAAATCCAAATCGATCCAGGCGTCTTAGAGTAGTCGGGTAACATACATTAAAAAAAAGGTTCCGACGAATTGAAAACCTCCTCCTTTTTTCGAAGTCGGTTAAAAATAGGTTGGTTCGGGCTGCAGTAACTCTACTTTCCAAAGATGCGAGTGCTGGCCTGCATAGGTGTGTATCAGCAAATTCATAAAAAAAACCTTGCAAATACAAAATGGCGGCTGCAACTAGTCATGAACGCAAATATTGTTGGATGCATCCTCAGATTCCCCTGGAGCGCGATTCCTAGCTTGCTACCTACCTAGGAAGTTACATTGAGCGTAATATTATCATCTACCTAGTTAACTCTTTAAAGATTGCTGTTGGTATATGAGTGCAAAACATAGTTGGTGACCGCTTAGTCCATTATCCTAAACTCTTAATATTTTTTAGAAGAGGATGACTTACTTTTCGTCCAAAAATATAGAGGTCTCCAAAATGCAAGCTAGGTGTCTCTGTTCCAAAAAGATATCCACAAGAGTGTTTACGAGAATTTAGGTTTTTTAAAAATCCCGTCGGAACTCTTTGGTTTTCTGGGACAAAAGTAGCTTATATCTGTCCCGAGGATGCAAGCTGTCTCTATACCAAATTTCGTCAAAATCGGTTAAACGGATGGGCCGTGAAAAAATAGCAGACAGACATAAACGCACTTTCTAATATTAAGTAAGTATAGAAGTATGTATAGATAGCAAACTGTGGATGCGTTGCTACAGTTTGATAAGTAGGTTGTTCAGACGTTTGTCTAGGTATTCAAGTCATACATTCATCCGTTTGAAGAACTAGCACAGGTTCAGAATCGTAGGTACTTATACCTCTGGTATCTTGGTAGGTAAACATAAAAATGCCGTTTTACCCTCCATATTTAGAAAAAAGATTCACATTTTTTTTCTCGTCTGGTTAAAAAAAAAGAAGATTCATTCTAATCTGTTCTACGCCTCACGGATTTTTAGAAATGTGTAATCTGTAACAAGTAGTTTGAAAACTAATAGCTAGAATCTCGAAATCCCTCACAGAGACGTGGAGATTGCTTGACTTCGTAGTGAAGCAGAAGAGGTTGAAGACGAGATGCAATGAGAAATTACTGCCCTCGTAACGCTATCTGCAGTAATCGTCATTTTTGAGATTTTCATTTTTTTACAAAAATGGACTCCCAAGGAGCCTTCCGATACGATAAAAAATAATTTTCAGGAAAATTTTCATTGGAAGTATGTTTTTTGCTAAGGATTTTCCTGAAAATTATTTTTTATCGTATCGGAAAGCTCCTTGGGAGTCCATATTTGTAAAAAAAAGTGAAAATCTCAAAAATGTCGATTACTGCAGATAGCGTTTACGAGGGCAGAAAATTGGTGCCGCAAAAGTTTTGAAGAAGTTGCTATTTCAAGTTGTGTTGTCGATTATTTTATACTTAATCTAATAGTAAAAACGCTAGATAATCAACATTCTCCGCATTTTCCTGGCTGTGACGCGATGATGCAAAGAGCTAGATTTTTTGCAAGAACAGCGTAGCAGAAGGTAGGTATAGTTACCGGTAATAAAATACTCGCGTTTGACCTACGAAGAGAGATTGTTCCACGCGTTCGTGTACTGTGTACGGATGTAGCACTCACATTAATGCAGATGGCGAACGCGGGGTGCGGCGCGGCGCGTGGGTTGTTATGCTGCTCTCCCTTGTACGTTGCGCCCCACTAACGCCTAAAAAATGCCATTGCGACGAGTCTTGAGGTTAAGTTCAGGAACAACTATTTGTTTGGTGCGAACAATACCTATTAGTTATCAGTAGTGCAGTTTCAGGTCAGAGCTGCCTACTCACTACTGGAGACAGCTTCTGGATCGGTTTAGTGTATATTTGGTCTCACGTAGATTTCAGATGGCTACAAATAATTAATTGAGATCATTAATCACCACCATGTTTGCTTTAATCCGTTCGCATAAAAATACATACAACTACTTATTCTCTTCCAGAGAAAAGGTTCCCGTATACCTACTCCTTTGGAATGTTACGCTCACCTTGCCAATATTCTAACAAGATTTAATTACTATATTACGCTAACCTTTTTATCGTATAAAGCACCTGGCCAAGCACACGCCGGCTACTATATCCAGAGAAATTAGGGTCCTTCGCAATTCGCACCAGAGGCAATCGACGCTGCTTTGCACCAATGCTAACTCCGTAAATTGTGATTATTCGAGCCTACAAGGTCAAGTGGAAAGAAGGAAGGAAGTGGCGAGCGAAGCGAGCTGCCGACATCTTGGTACTTGTGTAACTAATGGTGTACTTATTGCAATATTAAGATATCCTATTCCATAAAATTGTTTCAGTAGTTTCCCCCTGTTCCCTAACAGTTACCATTTTTCTCTGAGTTATTTTGTCATCATGGAGCAAACCTTATCAAATTACTGAACAACACTTACCAAAGAAGGCTAATGTAAAATATGAAATGTCAGTCAAATGATTCAACTAATACTTAATTAGAACTACAGTTGGTTCCAGGCAAAAATTGTTCTGGACAACAGTGCAGCGAATATGTTCTGATACAAGAAATATGAGTTTTTGTGACGATTCTATTGCGTTGAAACACCTCCGCCCGCCGCGCCTCAATTCGTATCACCAACTATATCAATTCATAATCAGTATATTCTGATTTTTCGTGCCATCCACTCTAACTACCTCTAGTGCTACTATCCTAGTCATTGCGATCTCATCTACAATAACGACTATTATTAATTATTATACCTACGCAAGAAGTATTATCATTACATTTAAAAAACTTAGGTTGGACTCCCAACTTAGTAATTTGCTCCAACTTGGTAAATTGCTAAGTTGGAAGATGCAGATTTAGACGCATCCCTGTTCGGTTTGAGCAAAGTGAAGATGAACGATATGGCAATCATTTACTAGCATATGATTTAGGTGAAGAAGACTAATCCGTAAATATTGGATATTTCCTAGCGATCCATGGAAGATCAGAGTTGAGCCTGTGCTTCCACCACTGATAGCAAATGGTGTCTGGGGTGTTTATTTTGGAATCACGCATTACACAATTTATTAAGATTGAATCAGCTAACCTAACTACTTATTTGTTTAACTGCTGTGGAACTTAATATCGAGTAGGTACAATAATTGATGTTTGACGATTTAGAGCTGGTAGATTGTGTTTTCTACTTGAATATTTTAAGTGTTTGAGTATTGTCAAGTTCACTCTGTAGGTCGATTCCGGAAAACCTGCATCAATTATGATTACAATCGCAATTATTGTGATTGGCTGGAAATTCTGGTATTCTTGGTGCAACAATGCATTGTAACCAATAGGAACGAGTGTCAACCAATCGTCAATTGCGATCGTGAAAGGTGATTGCGATCGTCAAATTGTGGCTGTCATTCTACCGTAATCGAGATCCAGGTTTATCGGTTTTCGTCGCTCTTAAAGGAGCTTTGGTCCGAATCGTGCGTTTTTGTAGTCAGTTTTCCCTCAAGTACAAATGAAAATTAAGTTTACGACAGCCTTGAACATTTTTGGCCAAATGGCCAAGCTGACAATGAAGAAACTGGTCAAGGCTTGCGCGAGAGAGAGAGGGGCTTCCATTAAACAAAGATAGTGTCCCTATCCCGAATGTGCATATATATCGAAGACAGGCGCTGATGACAACCTTAAACCTCCGTAGGCTCCAGTAGACAGCGCAGTTCTGCCGCTAATAATTATTACCTACAGTAAAAAAAAAAGATTCCGACGAATTGAGAACCTCCTGCTTTTTTGGAAGTCGGTTAAAAAGGTGCTTGTTGTTGCTAACGCGGACGAGCAAGAAATACAAAACAATGGTTCCGTTAACGGTCGACCGCCCAACCGATGTTGCCGCTGCCTCCATGCCTGGCACCTCCAGCCTACTTTACATACTAAAATGATATATGTCCGTTTGTCCTTTTCTAAATTGTGTAGAGATTCACATTTGTTTGAACAAATTTTTCCGATAGCGTTCACCTCATTTAGCTTAGTTTTGTTGTCAATTATGTAATTACTTACAGGGTAATCACAGCCTTAAGTTTCAGATAAAACGGGACAGATTTATGTTAGCGATATAACGCTATCTTGTTTTAAGTGCTCAAGAGAGTATGAGCAAAGTCAATGTGTGTTCTATAGATTTCGCCTGAGATCTATAGTGTTCTTTGTCTTTGCTCAGACTTTACTTAAAAGTTAAAATGACACAGATTTACGTATCTGACCTAAATCTGTCTTATTTTAACTCGGTCTTAAGTCTGAGTAAAGTCCAAGTCCATAGATCATAGCATGAGATCTTGAGATTAAGAGTCAATTGCAAAATCAATAAAAGAAAAGTTTGGGGTGAATTGGTAGTCAAAGTTTAACGGTAATCCGTAGATGTAGCTTAACTTCAACCGTCTGATAAGTAACTGGCCCTAAATGCTTACCTGTTGACTTAATTTATATTCAAAAGTTACATACCCTTTTGTAGAATAGTAGCAGAGGTTGAACCTTATCAGACATGATTTACTTATGATAGGTATATTTGTATGTAATAGATTTGTAGTTAAATATACTAACTAGGTCATTCGGAAAGAAGGTCCTGACGCAAAATGAGGTCACTGTACTCATTATTATAAACAACTCTTACATTTTCCTTTTTTTCTCTCTTTACCTCTTTTCCTTAGTAAGAGATACTATGGAAGGAACCTTAAATTAAAAAAAAACATGATTTTGATAATATAAGATTTTTTTCATAATTTAAGGTTTGGTTCCAAAGAAGTTAGTTTATAATGAGTAAAAATATTCCCTCTTTCCGACTGACTTTGTATCAAGAAGTCAAGAGAAAGTTATTTTAATCTTGTAATACCTAAGTTCTAGTCCTAAAGTGAAGTGGATACCTTTTTTAAAGTATTATCGTAAATATTTGTTTTATTTCATCCAAGATGGATACATAAAGTAGGTATAAAGACAGCTTTGTTCGAGGTTCATTTATTTGTAAAAAGTAATTTTAATAACCTAATATAGGTATACTTATATGCTATTGAGATCTTTTCATTGTAATATGTTCTTAGAAATATCATAGCCCCCTATTACAAAACTATGTAATGTGCATTTATCACAATTTTTCTTATAGGCTGATAATTTGGTTAATTCACTTGTACAAAACTACAGACGGTTCACAATAACTTGTCCCCTAATGTTATGTTGGCACTATTGAAAATCACACAATAATAAACCCTAAGTTCTAAAGCGAACAAAACAATGGTGCCAACATGATAGCATCAAGTTGTAGTGAATGGTCTGTCAAATGTGTTGAGCCTGAACTAAAATGACAAATCTAAATATATTGCTATCTCTTTCATAATTTCTCCCTACGGAAAAGGATAGCATTAGATTTTGACCTGTTATTTTAGTTTAAAGATTATGTACAATAGAATTAGCCACACTGTTTAGCAAGAATACAATAGCCAATAATAAAAATTGGACATTGCATAACGATAAAGATACTTTGTCCTACACAATACTAAAACTAAACTGTACTGGACAATATAATATGTTTATTTGTGTAGTGGTTAAACCTTGTTTGACAGCAATAGCGTGACACTTGCCTGCTGTCACCTTAGACTGCACATCATCACTTACCACTCCCTTGTGACCAATTGTGTGTGACCAAATGTAAAATATTGACAAATCAAATTCATCAAATTAATTGTGGTATGTACCTGTTATCTACATAATAATGACACCAACAAACTTTTAATAATCAGTCCTATCTATAATCACACTTCACACTAATCACACTTATATTATAAAGGCGAAAGTTTGTGTGTATGTTTGTTACTCCTTCACGCAAAAACTACTGGACGGATTTGGCTGAAATTTGGAATGGAGATAGATAATATCCTGGATTAGCACATAGGCTACTTTTTATCCCGGAAATCAAAGAGTTCCCACGGGATTTCGAAAAACCTAAATCCAAGCGGGCGAAGTCGCGGGTATCGGCTAGTCTGTCAATAAGTTATTTAGCAATTTAAAAGTTGTAATTTGTCAAAATTGTTTGGTCTTTTTGACAAATAACAATATTACTATCTTATGAAGACATTACAGATACATTGATTTTCGCAGAAAGTAGTAGGTGTAGTACTATACATAAGATAGTCATTTCAAACAAAAAACTTTTGCAGACTGCAACTTTTGCTTACAATTTGATGTCCAGTGTCATACTAATTTTGGCAGCTTCATAGAATTCAATTTTTGTTAGAAATAGCTCTTCTTTAGGTACTAATTTAGTTCTATGGCCGACAGTCTCTCTATTGGTTTTTTAATGCCATGAATTCAGGTAATAGTTTATCTAGCCTAGTAAGATAGCCTAGCCTAGTAGTTAAGAGGTGAACATTCTATTTGGGCGGGTCCGAAGTTCGATCCTGGCTCAAGCTAACTTAAATATGACTTGTTTTAACAGTGAACAAAAACATTGTGAGGAAACCTGCATGCTCGAGAGTTCTCTAATCTCTATAATGTTTACAAAGGTGTGAGGTTTGCCAATTTGTACTTTAGTATAGTGAAGTTTGGCTTAAATCCTTCTCATTTTGAGGAGACCTGTGCACAGTGGTGCTGGCTGGCGATGAGATGAATTACCTTCCATATAAAGCCCGATGCATACCTACAGATTGGAGTACAGCAGTCTTTTTTAACAATTTAAAACTATTTACTTTTACAGCTTATGGATGAAACTTCTCCACCGCCGCTTTGCCACTAATTATATAAATTGGTATGCCTAATTAGATAAATATTAGTTTCTATGTCAAAGTAAATAAAGATTAATTTGAGTTGTTATCCACTGTACCTCAGCTACACTCCACTCTGCCAGTGTGTATTACTCTTTAGAGGTTTAGTTAACGATGACTCCTATTAGTCCAGGAAATTAGTTTTAGTTTTGTGTGCAACAAAATTAGCACTTATTACAAGTTTCATAATACAGGGACATTGTAGCCTAGCTCTGCAAAATTTTCATATTTGATAAAAGCTGAAAATTCATAATCTGCAACCTGAATGTCAAATTCTTTATTCTTTATAGATTCAGCAGCTGGTAGATTTACATACTTGCTGAGAGATGTGCTATATTTAAATAAAATAATAGTATTGGCAAGTTACAATAATATTATAGTATAGTATCCACAATCAGGGAATACATAGGTAAAATACAGTTGGTGTCAAGTAAAAAAGATTTCTGTGAAGCGGATATGACTGCGCATGATGGATATTGGCTTGTAGCCAATGTTTAAATAATAATCAATCTATCTGTAACTTCTAAATAAAATTAAATACATACCAAAAATTGCAGAACAAGCAAGATTCGAGCCTTTGTCTCTCTTGGGAGCCTATGCTACCAGACCATGGTTACCACCAGTGCCAAAATTTCAGATATTATGTATAATATATAGGTTAAATAACTACCATAAAAATTATCTGTAACATGTCAATAAGTTACATAGCAACATTGCTATTTGTCAAATAACAACATTGATAAGTAACTTGTTGACATATTTAATGATTTATCAAAAACTACCTATTTATGGTCTTTGTTGACAAATAACATTGCTAAATCACTTATTGACCGATTACACATACATTGATTATTACTATTAAGACTTTCCTACATGAACATGAATTGAAAGGTTAACCTATGACGAATCGCGCGGCAGCACAGATACACCACCCTGGCTCCCTTCATATAACCAAAAAGAATGATAAATCACTCACTGTGCATTTGTTTTCCTGACATCAACTGTACCTATGCTATGTTACCTTTCAGATTTTATCAAATTAGTTCCTAGAGTTTCCTACCAGGTTTCAATATAATTTTGTATATTTTATATTATTTATAGGCTGTAGTTTATCAGTAGTATAGCTACCTGAACGCAATGAACGCATCTCCAAGCTCGCCGCCTACGATGTGCACCCCACCCTCGGGGATTGAGAGGCCTCGAAAGAAATTCCTAATGTCAAGAGCATTAGCCGACCAAGGCAGGTTCTGTAGTCTTATGATGACACTCATGTTTGCGCCAAGTTCCTAGAAAATAGAAGGAAAGTCCGGTCCATTTTTTTTTTGTAAGTTTAATCAATTCAAATGGCAATCCGATCGGTAGGACGTATAAAATTAGTCATTCGAATGTCGGCCAGCTACACACTTCATATTTAAGTGTGCTTAAATATTAACAAAGGAGTTTTAAAATTTGGGGTGCCTACGTTTTAGAAAATGTCATATGAGCAACGGATTGTAACGTTAACCAAACTTTATTGCAAACATTTTTGTGATATGAAGACATAGATATGTTATGAAGAGCCATCGCCCAAAAAAGATAATTCTGGCATTTTATCAAGTACCTATCAACAGGATCTTGAATAGGCATATTGACGTCAAAATTCAAGAATACATATAATTTCTAAATGGACCATATTCTCAAAGCTAACGCTTTGGCGCATTTTCAGATAAATTTACGTGGCCCAACAAAAAAATACCTTCTATCTGGGACTCACCTACAAATATCCTAAGTTTATAACTACACACACTTGCTATACTCAATAATATTGCATTTTTTTGCACAGTTAAATCACACTAGACAAAGCATTTATGAGAAAAATACTAATATTTCTTTCATTCAATATAACCCCAAGCTCTAAAGTAAAGCAAAAACAAAATGGCGCGGGGGCCGCGAATCGCGATGCCTGATCAGTGTTGCCACTTGCCTGCCAGCAGCCAGCAGACCATAGCCAGTTGTCTTTAATCGCAGATACGGGTAACAATGATAGTATATTATGGTATATTGTACAATGATTTAAACAAATAAATAATAATTATTGTATAAAAAATATTGATAAAAAAAAACTCATTATTTTGACTAATTTCTAAAACTGAACACTTTCAAGCAAAGATTTTTATGTAATCCTGTGATGATGATACTGCCATTTTCGGAATTAGAATGCCATAAGCCTTCTTTGTCGTATTAATTTACAAATTGTGAAAAACCAAATTAAATTTGAATTTCGCGGGCAGACCCGTCTCATGCAAAAAAAAATGCATCAGCTACAAAAGAAACTAGGCACAATATTTAACCCATTTCTAAAGTTATCCACATCCACGCAAAATATTTTTTTTTCTTGATAACCCAGACCATAGGCAACCATAGATAAAAATTAAGATTCTATAGATTATAGAATAGAGAGTCGCAATCGGCAAAAAAATTAAAAATTGGGTGACATTTCTGAATAAATTGTAGCGATATTGAAAATTCCTCAAACCCAAAACTTCTTAGTTATTTCTTATAGATTCAAAGTGTAAATTGTAAGTATTCCTTTAATTCACTGCGTTAATAATTTATAATTATTTGGTGCTATCTTCTATCACTAAAATTGCTTCGAATTGTTCATGCTAATGTTTCAAATACATAATTACTTTAATCCTGTTTATTTGCCGATTCAATTTTATTATACATTCATTTATAACGTATTAAGGTATTGTGCTTTCAATTAAAAGTGCAAATAAATCGATAGCATTGTTACAAATAATATTTTGAGAAGTTTGGTTGTATGGGTTCCCAGTTGACAATACGAATTAATAAAATTACGAACGTCCCTTGCGGCTGAAATAAATGTTGTGCAGTCTAATAGAAAGTGTAGTTTTGTATAAAAACTTCATAAAATTGAAACATTGTGTGAAATATTTTGTTGCCAAAGTTAAATCTTGGAGCTTGAAATATTTGGTGTTCATATAATTATGTACTTAAGTAGTAATAGTAGTTCATTAAACATTTCAAAACCATGATGAAATTTAGTTTTAAATCAAGTATGTATACTATAAAGTTGTTTAGTTAAGAGATTACATATTAAGTGTTTTTCATCTATCTTTGTACCAAATTTCATCAAAATTTATTAAATAGATGGACAGTAAAGTTCACAAATGACTATATCTGTGAGGGTGCAATTACAGAGAGTAGTCGGGATTGTCTTTTTTACTCAACCAGACATCTTTTACATATATCTGTTTTGTTTAAACTTAAGGATGAGATTTTTATTATAGAGTATAGTTTGACATGGGACACACTTAAAATTGGTCAAGTGGGAATCAGATTCATACATGAAGGGTTCTGTACCATAGTATAAGAAATAACACTTTTTAATTTTTTAAATTTCCAAGACACCCATTTTGAAATTTTTATTATTTGTTGTTATAGCGGCAATAGAAATACACATTCTGCAAAAAAATCAATTATTTGCTTATTATGGTTCACAAGATACCGCCTGTTGACAGACAAACAGATGTAATAGTATACTTAGTAATAGGGTAACTCTTGGGGTACAGAAACCTGAAAATGAGTTATTTGTTTGACATAAATCTGTCTAGTTTTGTGTCTGCTTTAAGTAAAGTCTAAGTAAAATTGATTGTATGCTCTATTTATTTCAGTCTAAGTTAAGTCTCAGCAAACTCAACTATGCTCTATAGATCTCAGCCTTAAAGATTTTTGTAAAAGTACTTTTTAAGTAACTAGCTTATGCTTGCTTAGGGGTTGAATTTTCAAAAATCCTTTCTTAGCTAGCGGTTGTCTTACATAATAGCTATGGTGCATGCCGAATTTCATCACAATCTGTCTAGTACTTTGAGCTGTGTGTTGACAGATCAGTCAGTCAGTCAGCTTTTCTTTCATATATTTAGAGATTTGCTTACAATGGGGTTGAGTTGTCTAAGTAGACAAACATTCCAATTAAAAAAGTAATCTAAGCTCGATACAAAAGGTTATTAACCCCCGACCCAAAAAGA
This sequence comes from Maniola jurtina, assembly GCF_905333055.1. NCBI lineage: Eukaryota > Metazoa > Arthropoda > Insecta > Lepidoptera > Nymphalidae > Maniola > Maniola jurtina. Next base: position 2,003,160 of record NC_060041.1, read on the forward strand.
GGGGTGTTATAAGTTTGACGTGTGTATCTGTGTATCTGTGTGTCTGTGTATCTGTCTGTGGCATCGTAGCGCCTAAACGAATGAACCGATTTTAATTTAGTTTGTTTTGTTTGAAAGGTGGCTTGATCGAGAGTGTTCTTAGCTATAATCCAAAAAAATTGGTGCAGCCGTTTAAGAGTTATCAGCTCTTTTCTAGTTTTCTTGTAGAAAAGAAGGTTACATAACCGTTAGGTTCATAATATTATGTCAATTGACAAAATATGTCAAGCTGTCAAGATGGACGTTGCCTTGATACATAATTATTTATTTGAAAATGATGTTTTGGAAAACTCAGATACTTTGGATCGTATGCGCGGAATAGTCCAAGAAAATCGGTTCAGCCGTTTGAAAGTTATCAGATCTTTTCGGTCTTTTCTAGTTACTGTAACCTTCACTTGTCGGGGGTGTTATAAATTTTTAATTTACACTTGTATATAAATTGTATTATTGTTAAGATCATTGACCTTTACCATGGCTAACCTGATTTAGCATTCTTTATGCTATTCTAGAATATTTTACAATTCTTTCCATATTTTTATTACAGATATTATCTACAATTTAGCATTAAGGAAGTACAAAATTGTGCAAAATGGCTTTAAGTATGTGGTTATAGAGTGGTCCCTCAAGATAAGGGAGGTGCTAGTGATTTTGGGGTCAAGTCATTGAAAGGTCGATCAATGTGTGACCGGTACCCAGGATATCTGTTCGGTGGGACCCCAGTGAGCAGCTGGGACAGAAGCTTTAATTCATTAGAAAATGTAAGTATTTATCATGCTGGAGGCAATAAGTATTGGACGAGAACTGTAAAATGGTGGCAATCACAATAGATTGGCTACGGTCAATGTGATACAGGGGCTGAAGTGCCCTGCATAGCCACCCTTTGGCGGCTATGCAGGGCACTTCAGTCACGTCAGTCAGCAAGAAGAAGAAGTATTTATCATCGTTATCCCATGACTATCTCAATAATGAGTGCGAACCTCCTCTCAGAATGTTAAGATTTTAGACCCCTACACTGGCCAATGCGATTGGCAGTACACAGACCTTTGAGAACACTATGGAGAACGATCAGCTATGCAGATTTCCTCACTATATTTTCCTTCATCATTAAAGTGTAAGTAAGTATTTCTCTTTGTCTGTCATCTTTTCACATCACAACTGATGAACCAATCTTGATGAAAATTGGTACATGTGCAGCTTTTATCCTAGATATAGACTGGATACTTTGTATCCTAGAGCTATTTATTACTAAGCCTCCGCTGTCCATCTGTCTGTCCACCTGTCTGTTTGTCAGCGGGCCATATCTCATAAACTGTTGAAATTTTTACAGAATGTGAATTTACTGCTATTTTTAACTCTACTGTTGCTTTAACAACAAATACTAAAAATTTCAAAATGGCCTCCATGAAAATGAATACTTATTTCTTGAACTTTGGTACGGATTACGGAACCCTTTGTGTGCGAGTCCAACTTGCACTTGTCCTATTTTTTATTACTTGTTGTCATAGCGACAATAGAAATAAACACTGAAAATTTCATCTCTGTTTATTATTGTTCATGACATCCCAGACAGACAGATAGACAGACAGTGAAGTATTAGTAATAGGATCCCATTGGTACCCTTTAGATACGGAATCCTAAAAATGATTTAAAACCTAACCTTAGATCTAAGGTTACCCTAAAAACCAACCACAACCAATTAGATTTCCACGATAATCTAGTAGGCTGTTTTTCAGTAAAATGTTTAGTTTTTGTTATTTGTTTAAAATGAGATGATCAAATTTTTTCATTATTGCATTTATTTATGTGCAGTTTTGTTTAATTTGTTCACAACTATTATTCTTGTTTAAAATTTTATTCTTACAATCTGGTGATTTCATAATACTGCAGCCAAAAGAACCTTATGTAAGTTGAACTCATTTTTTAGAAAGATGACGCCTGAGGTCTGTGTGGATTTAGATTTTAAAACTCCCTTGAGAACTTTTTGATTTTCCGAGATAAAAAGTAACCTATATTCGAACCAGAGATGCAAAATTATCTCTGTACCAACAATCACATGGATTTAGGGTTTTTTAAAAATCCAGTGGGCAGGGGCGCCGGGTTTTTAAAATTCCTAACCTAACCTAACCTAACTACTTATATTTTTGTTATTTATATCAGTACTAGCTGACCTGGGTGAACTTCGTACCGCCGCGCCGTACCTAGTAGAATTATTTTAGATAGTCGTGGGTGCTCGGCACCCACTATTTACCTTTCGTGGGTGCTGGAGCACAGCTCGAGCACCCACGGAGTCGGCGCCCCTGCCAGTGGGAATTCATTAACTCTCTCTCTCTCTTAAAATACCTAAGTCTAAGAAGGTCTTCTAAGAGAAGTCTTTTAGAAGACCTAAATCCACACTAACTAAATTGTGGGCATATCAGCTATTTCATATATATTAGTAAGTAAATAGGATAGTGGCATCGATTATGATGTTTTTCTCTAAACTAAATTTAAGGGTATCTGCATTTTTTCTTTTTAATTTTGCTAAATAAGGATGGAAAATGAATTAAAAAAAAACTATATATGCACTAATAGTGCACGCTACAAATTTAAACAATAGGCTCACGACTGACACCTAAACATGCGAGATTTGACAGTTGTAAATTGAGTTAGGTTGGTCTGTCCTTTTCTTATTACATTGATAAGAAAAAGATGCCTGAATACTTTAGATAGTTGCACTCAGTGTGCCTAGTGGGAGATTTTTAACCTATTCGATCGCGTAAAAGTTAACTGCGTTTTGTATGGAATTGAAACAGCGCCATCTTCTTGTCACTAGATGGCGCTAAACTAAACTAAATTTAAGGGTATCTGCATTTTTTTCTTTTTAATTTTGCTAAATAAGGATGGAAAATGAATTTAAAAAAAACTATATATGCACTAATAGTGCACGCTACAAATTTAAACAATAGGCTCACGACTGACACCTAAACATGCGAGATTTGACAGTTGTAAATTGAGTTAGGTTGGTCTGTCCTTTTCTTATTACATTGATAAGAAAAAGATGCCTGAATACTTTAGATAGTTGCACTCAGTGTGCCTAGTGGGAGATTTTTAACCTATTCGATCGCGTAAAAGTTAACTGCGTTTTGTATGGAATTGAAACAGCGCCATCTTCTTGTCACTAGATGGCGCTGTTTCAATTCCATACAAAACGCAGTTAACTTTTACGCGATCGAATAGGTTAAAAATCTCCCACTAGGCACACAGAATCAGTATAGAAACCATTAGCCGAATTTCCGCTAGATTAGTGCCTAGCGTTAAGTAGGTTGCTACAGTTCGCAAAAAAAAAGCTATATAAATGCTCACATTATTTGATAGTACGGTCCGCGTACATTCTGTAGGAGACAGCAGACAAGAGCTCTGGCAGCCGTCCAATGTAAATGGAGGTTGCTTCTCTATAAAGTTACTAATGCATTTGTTACTTGTTTCATTAATAATGCATCTGCCGCCGTGCCATTAGATCCGCAGCTTTTTTTGGCTGTGGATATTAAAAATGGAAAAAGAGAGTTGTAAAGTCTGTCATCAAACCATCGCCAGTTCATTACTGAGCATTGGTCTCCGCTCAGAATGTGAATGGTTTGGCCATAGTTTACCACGCTTGCCAAGTCTAGATTGGCAGACTGTATATAACTTTGAAAACTCTCAGGGTGAGATATATAGAGCGCACTCTAACTTTGCTTAGACTTAAGACAGAGTTAAAACGAGACAAAGATATATCTCTCACATAAATCTGTCTCGTTTTAGTCAGCGTCAGACATGCAGGTTTCTGGGTGCGTCAGCTGGTCGATTGCTTGGATCATTGGTGGCACAATAGAGAAGGTGTTATAATGTCGACCTCGCACTGGAGAGCACAGCGTTCGCAGACCTCCCACTAGGTGGACAGACGACATCAAAAGAGTCGCAGAGAGCCACTGGATTCCGGCAGTGCAAGACCGTAGCATGCAAGAGACCTGTGTCCAGTAGTGGACATCTATCAGTTGACGAAAATTACGAGTGATTAGATAAACTATGCCGCGTTTAAGACTAAGGTTGAAATCTATTGAGCGCACTTCGACTTTGCTCAGAACTAAGTTTCAGCTAAAACGAGACAGATTTATTCCAGCGGTATAACGCTATCTCGTTTAACTGTCTTAAGTCTGAGTAAAGTCAAAGTGTGCTCTATGGATTCACTCTAAGTGTCATAATAATAAAATTGGTGTTCGCGCGCTGAATTTGATCTTCAACTGATCGCCAATTAGGGCATCGCCTACCCGGACACGATCATTGATAGTTCACCCTTTTGTTGTGAAAACAATAGCGATCATCGTGTATCGGCCCGGAGTGGCTCAGAGGTGCTTGCCAAGTGCTTGGGATCGAGAGTCGCATAAAATAGTAGCACTCTAAAGCACTACTTATGGGTCACGGTCGGTAACCTAGTTTAGCGTTTTTTCGTTAATGTTTATGGCAAGTTCGCGTATTGGCATGACACCCGATATTGCGGAACTTGGTTATTACTACAACCTCAAAATAAATTTTATTTTTTAGGGTTCCGTATCTAAAAAGGAAAAACGGAACCCTTATAAGATCACTGTTGTCTATCTGTCTGTCTCTCGGTCCGCCCGTCCACCGAATGTCGGAAAAAATACCCGAGTACGGAACCCTCTGTGCGCGAATCGCACTTGGCCGGTTTTTACTAGATGATGCCCGCGACGTCGGCCGCGTTGATTTTGGTATTTTAAAAATCCCGTGGGAATTCTGGGATAAAAAGTAGCCTACATAATGTTCTTCCCCAGGATGTAAGCTATCGTGTACCTTTCATTAAAATCGGTTAAACTGTTAGGTCGTGAAAAGCTAACAGACAGACAGACACACTTTCGCATTTATAATATTAGTATTGATTTCCAATTTCAGACTTAATGATTAACTATTTTATTATTCTAGCTAAAATATATTTTGTACTAAAACATTGTTTATATAAATAAGTATTATTTAGTATAATATATTTAATGTAGTTAATTTTTAACAAAAAATCAAACATATAGAAGCAAATACTGTAACATTAAAACTAAAATTTTAGTGGCTCTTCAAAAACTGTCCAATTTTGTAAATTATAACTTTTGGCTCTTCTGTCTCAAAAGTTTGCCGACCCCTGCCCTAGATCAACAAGGCTCTCTTTAAATTATAGTTGCTGGAATGTTCAAACTTCCCATTATAACTCAGGGTCTTAACCCAGTTTTTCGATTGTAGTGTTTACGGCATGTTCGCGAATTGACATATTGTCGTGGTAATGCGAAACTTTGTTTGTCGAGCCTTTGCGGAAATGCGGCGGATTACGGCGCGGCTTTTATATTGTATTCGGTCGAATAGCTTTCTTTATTCTGATAAGTAAGTTTAACGGTAAAGGTAAACAAGTGAGAAAACCTGCATGCCTGAAGTTCTCTATGATTTTCTCAAAGATATGTAAAGTCTGCAAATTGACATACCTAATGGTGTCGATTCTGATGTCTTTCTCTAAACTTAATTTAGAGTAATCTGCATCTTTTTCTTTTTAGTATTGCTGAAAAATGACCGAAAATGAATTTTAAATTGAAATACTCGAAATAATTTTAGTGCAATCGTTTCTGTCTACTAGGCTCACGACTGGCACTTAAAGCCACGAGGTTTGACAGCTTTAAATTAAACAAGTGTAAATTACTTTATAACACCCCCGACAAGTGAAGGGTTACAGTAACTAGAAAAGAGCTGATAACTTTCAAACGGCTGATGCGATTTTCTTGGATTATAGCTAAGAACACTCTCGATCAAGCCACCTCTCAAACAAAAAAAAAGCTAAATTAAAATCGGTTCATTCGTTTAGGAGCTACGATGCTACAGACAGATACACAGATACACACGTCAAACTTATAACACCCCTCTTTTTGGGTCGGGGGTTAGAAACTATGAAACTGTCTGTCCTTTTCATATTACCTTAGTAGAAGAGGATGCGAATACTCTTAAATTTAGTTGTGCTCAGAATGAGTACCATTGTCGTGGCAATGCAAAACTTTGTTTGTCGAGCCTTTGCGGAAATGCGGCGGATTACCGCGCGGCTTTTATATTGTATTCGGTTGAATAACTTTCTTTATTCTGATACCGCGGCCTACTACAACTTTGTATGCTTAGTTTGAGATTAACACAATGGGAATAAAAACTAAAGAAAATTGATATGACTAGATATTTTTAGCTTTCTTCGGTCGTGCGATTTACGTTATTATTTGCAGTGCAGGTATATGTGTTAGGAATAACAAAATCAGGTGTCATCCATACAAATACTATAAACGCGAAAGTGTGTTGTCTGTCTGCTAACTTTTGACGAAATGGTTCAGAGATAACTTGCATCCTAGGGAATGCCATAGGCTACTTTTTGTCCCGGAAAATTAAACCTAAATCCACGTGGACGAAGTAGCAAGCATCACCTATTGACTATTTGGTAAAAAGATAGCTTGCATCTTGGAGACGGGCATTTACACACGACACGACACACGATTTTTTGGGATAATAATTATATAACCTATGTAAATCTCCAGATTTTTAACTATACCTACCGATCCCAAAAATTACCTTTATCTTTTCCTCCGTTGCGGCATGATTGAAGGACCAACCAACAAACACACACTTTAGTATTTGTTATGTTTTTAACAAAGTTAGCAAGAAAAAACTGTAGGTACGATAATAATATGCCAGTCAGTCAATTTCTCATTTAAAGGTAACATAGTTTGATACCGATCAGTGAAGAATAGGTATCTACCTACTTCAGAACATCCTATTTTCAATAACACTCCAAAATATTGACCTAAGGCACTTGTCTCACCGCCGACGAAGAAGCGATTAGCTATTGACTATTTTCTCGCTCAAGAAACTTACAATGATGATGTATTAATGTATGCTGAGTTTCTTGCTGGTTCTTCTCGGTTGGAATGCCATTCCAAACCCAGTGGTAGATGCAATCCAAAAGATAAAAATTTCAGTTAAAAATCTATCCTTTTCTTAAATAAGAGAGATAGAGAAGATTGATCCCTGACTGCACACTATCTGCGAGAATTCTCTGTCGGCTAAATTGTCGCCGCTATCAAAGAAAAAAAACTTGCTCAGCGATGCTCTTTTGGCAGTCAAAACATTCGCGTAGCTTGCACAAGATTGCAAGATAATGTATCGCAACGACCTCCGGAGTCCGGACGACGACGATCGACCGGCGCGAGTAATCGTCCCTCTCACTCGCACACACTTATTATAGCCCAACGAAAAAACTACTTCAGCTACGCTTGTCGCTTTCTCGTTGCTTGCCAAGCGATTTCTAGTTTTTAGCTCAGCTCGTTTGTCGCTAATCGTTGGCGGTCTGACAAGTGCCTAATGTAATAGGCTCCTTTCTGTCTGCGTCTTACATGTATATCCACTATATTTCTTGGCATCATTTTGTATTTAACTTTCAACCATCTCTCATTTCCTACTCGAGAGAGCATAAAACTTTCAAGTGCGAGTCGGCCTCGCACACGAACGGTTCTGTACAAGAAGTATTTTTTGTGATGTAACCACAAATTCACGGTTTTCGGATTTTTCCCTTGTTCCATTACACAGTGACATGAACTACTTTTATCCCGGAAAATCAAATAGTTTCCACAAGATTCCTAAAGGCCCATCTGTTAAACCGATTTATATTAAATTCGGCACAGAGGTTGCTTGCGTCTGGAAATAGAGATGGGCAAATTCCCACTGGATTAAAAAACCTAAATCCACGCGAATGAAGTCGCGGGCTTCATCTAGTTATTCATAACTTGACTGATGCGTTCCAGAGATTGTTAATTTATTTTTATGGGTGATTCGGGTTCCGAATTATTGGTTGAGCGAGGAGAACAAAAGCAGCGGCGTGGCGAAGCGCACGAGTCGACCCGGTCTTTTTCACACTAGCACTCACCTTCACTCACGGCCGCTCACCTTCACTCGCCGAGTGTGAAGTGCTACTGTACAGTAATGATAACAGTTGAAATGAGATAGAGAATGTCTTTCTTTCCAGCAAATTCAGCAGCAGTATCGAGGTCGACATCACCCGAGCGTCCGTTGTTGGGGCAGCATGTCGGAAGGCGGGGGCATATCTTCCGCGGGCGGCGATACCAGCAGGACCAACCTGATAGTCAACTATCTACCGCAGACTATGACTGAAAAGGACCTATACGCCATGTTTATGACTATAGGACCTATTGAGAGCTGCAGAGTTATGAAGGACTTTAAGGTTAGTTAAATTTATGTAATGACTTGGATATAGTAAGATAAGTCATGTCTTCAGCGGTCACATGTTCAAGCTGTACCAACCTGATAGTCAACTATTCACCGCAGACTATGACTGAAAAGGACCTATACGTCATGTCTATGACCTATAGAGAGCTGCAGAGTTATGAAGGACTTTAAGGTAGTAAAATTATTAATTAATAGTACATAATGGTCCAGACCTGAAATAAAGCCATTTACGGCTGAGTAATATGGAAAACTTTGAAAATAAAAGAGGCCGCGTTAATTGCTATTTCGGCTGAGACTTGTACAATACCTACTTATCTATTGCTAGGAAACAATAAACAAATTGAATTCGACTTAAAAGTTACATTGCAGTTTGTACAGTTCGGATATGATAATATTTAATTGAACACTTTTGCCATGTAAAATGTAATAATTCTTAAAAAAAATGAGATTTTTTGAAACAACTTAAAAATTGTATTAAACTTATGAAAACATCCACATTTTGTTTTTGTCGTGGTTACATAGTGATGTTTTTATTTTTATTTTTAGACTGGTTACAGTTACGGCTTCGGCTTTGTTAACTTCACAAGAGAAGAAGACGCGGCGAGAGCGATCGACACTTTCAACGGCTACCAGCTCAGAAATAAGCGGTTAAAGGTACTTTTTATTTTATTCCGTTACAAGTTAGCCCACAGCCACATGGCCACAGGGTAAGGATGGTCTTCTTCTTCTCTCTGGGCTGGTTTCCGCACTTAAACGTTTCCGTCTGTGGTGCGTCCGTTGCCCCTCCCCGCCGCATTCTTCACTCCAGCCATCCAAGCTTGCTCGAGAAGCCGAGTGGACCACCCAGGTTGCCAAGGGCTTCATGGAGTGAGGTAGGGGATCTTAAATGGCGCTCTCGTTATTCTGCTACGCCCGCAAACCCTAGAAGTATGTGACAAAAATGACAATGACAACCCATGGCAGAAAATCCTGGCGCATACATAGGAGGCTTGACCCAAATGAAGTGAGACAAGGGCAAGAGAAAGAAGAAGATTCTTTACTAGTTAGCCCTTGATTACGATTTCACTTTGTGGTAAGTGATGATGCAATCTAAAATGGTAGCGAGCTAACTTGGAAGTGGTTTGGCAGTTTTAGCAAGCTGGGACCCATACTTCTTATAGGTTTCTAAGCGGCATCTACCAGAACGCTAATTGCTTGGCTTTGCTGGTAGGGTGATAGCTAGCCGCAGCCGAAGCCTCTCATCAGGCGAAAAATACATACAATATTTGCATGGATTATTTCAGGTGTCATACGCGCGTCCGTCCGGCGAAGATATAAAGGACACGAACCTTTACGTCACAAACTTACCCCGCGGCATCACCGAGGAGCAGCTGGAGACGATATTCGGCAAATACGGACGAATAGTGCAGAAACACATATTAAGGGATAAGAATAATGGCAACCCTAGGGGAGTCGCGTTTGTTAGGTAAGTTTTATTAATCACTATTATTTTAGCTTTTTTTTTTTACCCGAATGCGGCAAAGCCAAAAGGCAGGATTATGGTTTTAGCAGTCTATGTATGTATGTGGTATGTTTGTATCCAGATTCTGTGTGTTCCACCGTAGCGCCTAAGCTACTCGGCCGATTTTGATGAATGAGGTGTCAATCGATTCGTCGTAAAGGTCCGGGTGACATAGGCTACATTTTATACGAAAAAATTGACCTAACGGATGTTACAAGAAAAAAAGTGGGGATCTCCAAAATTTTTTTTTGCTTTTGTATTGAGTTTATAAATATAAATGTACTACAACATTCAAATATACCAAGCGACAGAAAAACAATTTTACTATAATATTTCAGCGTTTATTAAGACGGTCGCAGTCGGGTTTTAGTTTTCAACTTTATATTGTTAAATTTATGGACTACCGCTTTGCTGCAATCAAACCTGGTAGCAAGGGATGATGCAGCCTAAGACGGAGCGCGTTTGCCTAAAACTGTCGTGAGTGATTCCCATTATAAATATAGATGCCCCCGGCTGTACTCACGCGGTTGGTCGACGTAAGCCCGACTAGTTCGGACCTTCCGGGCCCGGATGGGTTAGACCCATTCAGGCTCCTTCTTATGGACTCAGCTCGCAACGCATCGTGATCGAGACTGCTAGCCGCTCGCGCCGCGCTTACGTCGACTAACCGTGTGAGTACAGCCGGGAGCATCTATACTTATAATCATCATTATCACCAACAACCTATTGCCGATCCATTTCTGAGACCAGTTTTCCTGTCAGAGTGAGAAGACCTTGTCGTCTTCTTCGAGTCGAGTCAAAGAATCCTACACTTTTTAATAGTAAACAATAAAGTTTACCAGTAAGTGGTCATATTTATTAATTACTAGAGGATGCTCGCGACTTCGTCCGCGTGGATTTAGATTTTTAAAGATTCCGTGGGAACTGTTTTATTTTCTGGGATGAAATGCCTATGTCAATTACAGGGACGCAAGCTACCTCGGTACCGAATTTCATACAAATCCCAATACAAATATAATAAATTATTAAAATATAAAAAAATTCATACAAATTTTATGAAACCCGTCGGAACTCTGTGATTTTCCGAGATAAAAAGTAGCCTATGTCCGTCCCCGGGATATAAGCTAAACCTGTACCAAACGCAGAATCGGTTAAACTGGTGGGCCGTGAAAAGGTAGCAGACAGACAGACACACTTTCGCATTTACAATATTAGTAGTGATTTATTTACTTAAAACTAAAGCTACGATAGTTCCAAACGCGCCCTGGTGAGGAGACCCATAAAAAATTCAGGTGGGTAAATTTTGTCGGCAGGTTTGATAAGCGTGAAGAGGCTCAAGAGGCGATAGCGGCGCTAAACAACGTCATACCGGAGGGCGGTACGGAACCGCTGTGCGTTAAGGTTTGTCATAATAAAATATTTGACACAGAACTTCCTTCTTATGCCAAGTGTTCACTATAGTTGAGCCATTACAAACATGCGAACTGAGTCATAAATCATTAAGATCATAGGGGGGCTTTTTTTAGTTCTAATATTTTTAAGAGGCTTTTATAGAAAACTTATATGCTAGCCCCATAATCATAGAGCCTTGAGAATAAATAAATGAAAATATGTTTTATTCAATTAAACTTTTACAAGTACTTTTGGATCGTTAAACCACTGGTTCGGAATGCCTTTTCCACCGAGAAGAACCAGCAAGAAACTCGTTTTAAAGATTTAATATGCATGCAATATTATGCCATGTATAGAAGTTATTGTAGTTCCGCGCATGGCTGGAGCGAGCTGCAGGTCAATGCTGTAGAAGTCGTTATCTATAAAGGGATGCCGTTCGGTTGCACTAAGCTGGGGCGACGACTATCGACAAATCCTTTTTTACCCGACTATGGCAAAGCCAAAAGAAAGGGTTATGATTTTAGCAGTCTATGTATTTTACTGTTACACACATCACCAGAGCATCAGGTTCCAGTTCTATAAGGCCTGTAAGTGCGAGCGAGAGGTCAGATAAAAGTGATTTATGACTCAGTTCGCACTTTGTAAAGGCTCAACTATGGCAATAAAACTTGCAGAAGTCAGCTCTGCGGGGTGGTTCGCTAACTCAATCACTAACACTTAATGATAGCCACCGAGCTCATTTGACATTGGTTGGTTATACATTGCTGCTTCACTGAGTGCCATTTAAATATTTTTACATAGAAACCCTTCAATGATTTAAAAATAATGTCACGAATGTGGCTATTATTTAGTGTCAGACACTGAGTTACCAAATTATAGATCGTTTAAACGTATAGTTCCTATGGCGTAATGTTGGCTCCCCTGTCTTTCTAAGTCATTGGCACCATATTGGCATGAGAAGAAGCAGATTTATTTTCATTTGATTTTCATTTCATTCATTCGAAAATCAAATGAAAATAAACAAAATCTGCTTCTTCTCATGCCAACATGGTGCCAATGACTTAGACAGACAGGGGAGCCAACACAACGCCATAGGAACTAATCGTTGAAACGATCTATAATAGTCTGGTAAGTCACTTGCATTATCTAAACACAAGCTGCAAGTCTATTTATGCACGTTTTTGTATTGGAAAGTAACTTCCGCAATTTCGTGCTATGATGATATCTGTAAATTTTATTGGCTAACTGTGCTTCAATTCTTTATCTATTAATTTTAAAAATTGCACTTATTTATCTGTAACATCTTACTCTACTGAAATAAACGTTATTTTGTATTTGTATTTATTAATTATTATATTTATGTATTTATGACTAGGACTACCCGTATTCAAATATAATTCGCTCAGGTAATGACAAATCTCTTCTGATGAAATTATTTTCATAAAAAACAAGGTATCTTATAATATATTCTATTTTATTCATTAATAAATTTGTAATTCTGATGAAAATATTTTAAAATTTATGAAATCTTAACTGTTATATTCTATCTATCTTTAAATTAATATACTTGTCTATTGTATCATCTTATATTTTCGATCTTTCATCTTCCTATTATAATAGTTTATTTGTTTCAAGATGTTTTATTTTGTCTGTTGTGAATTCTTTTAAGATGTGTCCAATATCCTTTAGTGAAAAATTTCGTTAATTTCTGAGCACATTAGGTGATTACGTCACGGCTTTATCAATGCATGTTTTCATCCAGGAATGTTTCTTATTCAGAGCCCTGAGAGTAACTTCTCAAGTTAACGTTAACGTTGCGAAAATCTGCCAAAGCTGTATAGAGATATCCAAGTCAAGTAGAAGTGCTGGAATTTTCCAGTGCATAGCAAATTTCATTTATGCAGTTAACGTTAACTTCAGAAGTTATACTAGAATCTCAGTTGTACAGAAATGCAAAACAGATTAACTGAAACTATTTAAAGTAATGCCAAAACACTCATTTGACACACACAGAAGGATTACTATGCTGCAAATTTCAGAAGGTTTTTAATATCAGTTAGTTTCTGCTATGTGTACAACCGAATTAGCACCATTGAATTTCTCTAAGCTTTGATATGTACTTTTTATAAGCATATTATGAAAGGTTTTATACCTTTCTGGTATGATTTTATTTATCTTCTTGTTGATCAACTGGATCCTCTTGCCTGTGAAATCTGTGAATCTATGATTTAGAGTTTTGACTGTTTGTCATTAACTGTGAATTATGTGGAACTTGTTTGTGCATGCTAATAATAATTGGCTTCCCGGGGTTAGGGGTCTAAATTGTCCCCTACCGCGCGTTAATGCCCTTAGCGAACTATCCTTATACATGTTGCATCATACAATGCCACCTCCGGTGTTTTTGTATGGCGGGAGATTTGTTGACTATGAGTATGGAATTTGTTTGTGCATGATAATAATAATAGACTCTCCGGGGGTAAGGGTCTAAAATGTCCCCTACAGTGCTTTAACGCCCTTAGCGAAATATTTTAACATGTTGCGTCATACTATGCTATCTCAATGGGGATTTGTTTGCCATGAACCGTGGATTATCTAGCCTGTGAACTGTGAATCATATGGAACTTGTTTGTGCATGCTAATAATTGACTCGTCGAGGGTCGGGGTCTAAATTGTCCCCTACCGCGCGATAGTCAGCGCCCTTAGCAGACTATTTTTAACCGACTTCCAAAAAAGGAGGAGGTTCTCAATTCGTCGGGATCTTTTTTTTTTATTTTTTTATTTTTTTTTTATATTTTTTATGTATGTTCCCCGATTACTCAAAGACCCCTGGACCGATTTGGAAAATTTTTTTTTGTTTGAAAGGGTATACTGTGCAGGTGGTCCCATATAAATTTGGTGAAGATCTGATGAATATCTTTGGAGATGGAGAACAGAACTCCTCAATGGATAAGAGCAAATTGCTCGCGATCAGTGTAATAGCTTAGTAAACAGTAGGGTTTTAACTGGGCATAGCATATTATAGTACAGTGGGGCCACTAAAAATTGTGAAATAAAAAATTTTCAAAAGAAAAATAAAACCGACTTCAAAAACCAAAAACACTAAAAAGTAGAAAATAATTTTTGTTTAGCTACACATGTAATGTACCTAGGTATGAAGTCGGGCGAGCTTCACTCTTGGATTTCTAATTTTGTTTTAATATGCTCGCTCGACTTCATACCTAGGTACATTACATGTGTAGCTAAACAAAAATTATTTTCTACTTTTTAGTGTTTTTGGTTTTTGAAGTCGGTTTTATTTTTCTTTTGAAAATTTTTTTAGACATCTTGTTGCGCCATTCTTAGGCCAGCCCCGATGTTTTTGCGGAGGTTTTCATTGAACCGTTTTTAAGAAGCTTTTGATATGTTTCGGATTCTCTATTTGCTCTCAAGTTTTGTATTTTTACCCTTATTTTGATTTAGTTGGTTTGCCATGAACTCTGAATTACCTTGTCCATGAACTGTGAATCATATGGACTTTGTTTGTGCATGCAAGGAATTGGCTAATCGAGAGTCGGGGTCTAAATTGTCCCTTTAGCCAGTGCCCTTAGAGGAGCATATTAAACCTGTTTTATGGGTCAGGAAACAAGGAAACAGGAAAAACAAAAATTTCGTGGCTACAACCCATTTTGATTTAGTCTGTTTGCCATCAATCATCTGTTTGAATCATCTTGTCCATGAACTGTGAACCATCTCGTCTATGAACTGTGAATCATATGGAACTTGTTTGTGCATGCAACCAATTGGTTCCCCGGGGGTCGTGGTCTAAATTGCGCCCTACCGCGCCTTAGCCAGCGCCTTTAGAGGAGCAAATAAAGCCTGGTTGGTGGATCAGGAAACAAGGGAACAGGAAAAACAAAAAATTCATAGCTATACCCCATTTTGATTTAGTCTATTTGCCGTGACCTGTGAATCATCTTGTCCATGAACTGTGAACCATCTCGTCCATGAACTGTGAATCATATGGAACTTGTTTGTGCATGCAACCAATTGGTTCCCCGGGGGTCGTGGTCTAAATTGCGCCCTACCGCGCCTTAGCCAGCGCCTTTAGAGGAGCAAATAATGCCTGGTTGGTGGATCAGGAAACAAGGAAACAGGAAAAACAAAAAATTCATAGCTATACCCCATTTTGATTTAGCCTATTTGCCGTGACCTGTGAATCATCTTGTCCATGAAGTGTGAATCATCTCGTCCATGAACTGTGAATCATATGTAACTTGTTTGTGCACGCAAACAATTAGTTTCCCGGGGGTCGTTTTCTAAATTCCTCTCTACCGCGCCTTAGCCAGCGCCCTTAAAGGAGCATATCAAACCTAGTTGGTGGGTGAGGAAACAAGGAAACAGGAAAAACAAAAATTTCGTATTCATACCCCGTTTTGATTTAGCCTATTTGCCGTGACCTGTGAATCATCTTGTCCATGAACTGTGAACCATCTCGTCCATGAACTGTGAATCATATGGAACTTGTTTGTGCATGCAACCAATTGGCTCCCGGGGGTCGTGGTCTAAATTGCGCCCTACCGCGCCTTAGCCAGCGCCCTTAGAGGAGCATATTAAACCTGGTTGGTGGGTGAGGACGGTACCGCGCGGCAGTGTTCGCCGGCGGCTGCACAGCGAAACAACGGTGCGAACGGGAAACAGCCTTTTAAAAAAACATAAAAAATTTGCAAGCTACACGACTACTCTATATGATAAGTTTGCCTGTGTGGAATCACCCTTATGGTGAAATTTATAGCGCGCACTCTGTCTTTGCTTAGACTTAAGACAGAGCTAAAACGAAACAGGTGTATATCTCTCACATAAATCTGTCTCGTTTTAACTCAATCTTAAGTGAGCAAAGTCAAAGTTGCTCTATAAATCTTACACTTATTCTACGAAACAAGATACGAATTTTTGACGATCACTTTTCTTACAAGAACTGTCAAATGCAATGTGAAAATATTCACCTCTATATCTAACGTGTGCATCCAAAACAGGTTTGCCAAATTTTTTCAACAAGCGCCATAACGTTTTAAGGCTGACTTTACACACACCCTGTCTGTCCCTTTAAGCGGAGTGGGCTCTCCAGCCCACTGAACTCCATGTGTTCAGTTAACCAATCAGATTCTTGGACGATCAAAGATATCAATATATGATCATATAATATATAAATGTATGATAAAAAATATTATAATGCAAAAGTATGTCGGTCAATCTCATCCGCTTAACCGATTTAAGGAAAGGCATAGAAATAGCTTGCATCCTGGAGACGAACATATGGGTTAATTCATATCCCAGAAACCAAAGTAATTTTCTAAACACCTAAATCCATGAGGACGAAGACGTGGACAGCATCTATTTGTTACATGATCACTAGATCATGTAATTTAAAATAATAATTTTTTGGCATGCATCGGTGCGTCTGCGCAGGTAGACTTTTCAGTAGATTAGTATATGTGTGGCTTGCTGGAGACTTTTTGTTATATTTGTTTGTATTGGTATATTATGTAAATATTTTTTCTTAAATCTTTTCCAAATTCTTCTTTCCAGATTTCATAAACTCTTTGAAATCTGTTTCTAAACATATAACAGTAATATCAAAGATTCGAATATAATGTTTAGGCGTAATTTTAAGGGATGTAAAAATAAAATTGTGATTTCAGGTAGCAGAAGAACATGGCAAGCAGAAGGCGGCGTACTACGCAGGTTGGGCGGCTGGTTTCCATCACAATCGAGGTAAGAACAACTACTTTTAGAAATTGCGTCCGAGTTTGATTTTTATCAGGATTATATTCAAAGCCATCTAACCTGAAGGATTACACAAAATCTATTTTTTCTGTAAGCGTTTGCATTCCTAAAGTCATAAGATTTCAATATAACGCTTATTGAAAATGGATCTGTTGAAGAGTCTCAAGGCTAACCCGAAATTGCCGTTGGCTTATTGTTAAATGATGTACATACAAGGTGTAACCAGAACGTTAGTAAAAATTTAGGGTTATTATTATACTGTCTAAATACAATCCAATGCCAATAACCATTTGCCTTATTTAGTTTTAGTGATTTGGATATTTTGAAACCTGCAATATATTTTAGCGTGCAAAATTCGGGCCAATGCCCGACGCGGTATTGACGTCTAGCGTCAGTCATATGTTTTACTTGCAATATACTTATTGCGGACTTTTAAAAATGACAGGATTTAAAAAAAAAAATTGATGGTTTTTTTATAGTATCTTATCAGTAATCATCAATAATATCACCTGTCTTCGTTTTTTACTAGCGTTGTGGTTACACCCTGTATATCAATCGTGGTTGAGCGGACATTTTCGCGGACACATCTTGTGGTAGGTGATTTTTCAACAAAGATTAATGCACGTAAAAAACCCTTCGCACGCTGCTCGGATAGTACCTCCAATCGCACCGCAAAGGCACCACAGTCTCGACCAACTGGACATGCTGCATCGACAAGACTACAACCACACATACCACATGTACCAGCCCCAAAACAGATACCGCCGCGATTTCTACCAGCCAGCGTACATGCCCCACCATCGTCCGTTTTGAAAAGGGCTGTATTGCAAAAAGTTCCGCCTATCCGACACGAGGATATAGGCGTATGGACGTTTCAAAATCATGTGTTATGTGACTGGTCTAGTGTTTAAGGGTTTTGAATACGGCTCTGTTATATTTTTGGTTCATAGGTCTTTTCAACCCTATTTGTATTTTTGGTTATGTAACCCCAATTGAAAACCACATTTTTGCATGTAAAGGTGTTGAAACTTTTTTAGGATGCTTATAAGTATTTGGAGGTTGATAGAAATTAGGTCCGTTCGTTATCTTCAAAAGGGTTTTATAGCAAGAAATTCCGCCTATCCGCCACGAGAATATAGGCGTATAATGGACGTTTAAAAATCATGTGTTATGTGACTGGTCTAATGTTTAAGGGTTTTGAATACGGCTCTGTTATATTTTGGGTTTATAGATTTTTTTCAACCCAATAGAACTTGTGTTTTTGTTTATGTAATTAAAACCCACAATTTTGCAAAGGTGTTAATGCTTTTTAAGGAGGTTTATTCGTATTTGGAGGTAAATAGATAGAAATTAGAATAAAATAATTACCATAATATTGAATGACCAGCTAAAAACACATATTTGCTTGTTACCGTCTAGCAGAACAAGTCAAGAGGAAGCAAAAAATGTATTTTGATCAGTAGTATATAATCACAAAAACATAATTCTTTGGCAGCTCCTTAATTATTTATTGTATTAAGCATACAGTTTTAATTAAGTATTGATAATTCTGTGGAAACTGAAGATGGGTTTCTTAGAACAATCAGTTAGTAAAATTATTTTCATATAAATTCTTGTATATACAAAATATAACAGAGTTCCGTATCACGAACGAAAATTGTAATAAAAATTTTAAAAGTTATTTTGCGCTTGGTTCCCCCTTTCCACTGTTGAAATCCTAGAGCTTTTTCTGTAATACCTAATTACAGCGACATAAATATTCCACTAGATGCGGCGCTTCAACATGTTTCAACGAACATCGGTGTCCGCTCCTCCTGTCAATTGTTACCGCTTCAGACGCAGTCCATTTCTGCGAATATAGATAAGTTATAGATCATTTCAACGAATAGTTCCTATGGCGTTATGTTGGCTCCCCTGTCTGTCTAAGTCATTGGCACCATATTGGCAGGAGAAGACCATAGAAGACGCAGATTTTGTTTATTTTCATTTGATTTTCATGAATGAATGAATGAAATGAAAATCAAATGAAGCTAAACCAAATCTGCGTCTTCTCATACCAATAATGGTACCAATGACTTAGACAGACAGGGGAGCCAACATAATGCCATAGGAACTATTCGTTGAAACGATCTACAGTAACGTGAATAAAATTTAGAGTTATCGTGCAAGTTATTTTTTACAAGCTAACTGTGTGTTACTGTTACGATTGACAGGAGGGTGTACACTGTACACGGATGTTAAGGAACTTGTGACAAAACGTCGTAGCTTCGACGTTACTAGCAGGCGTGAAATATTCCTACATTTGACGCTAGACAGCCTATCAATAGCTTAGTTTTCTTCGATTTTACGTTACCCATAGCCTAATATTTGACATATCGTCGATTCAAACCGAGAGTTCCGCTCTGTTCGATGGAACATGCTGTCACTATGAAGCGCCGCATCCAGTGTAGCATTTATATCTTTGCCTAATTAATGTTAAACCTATTTACAAAGTTAAAATTGGCATGGATGACATTGTTGGGTATATGTTTTATTTATATTATATATTTATATCAAAATTATTGTATATTTATTTGCAATGGCTTGTTTTTCCATTGCTTATCCATTGTTAGAAGTACATATAATAGACAAGTTTTTAATTTACCTCGTTTTAGTATACATATTATAACATTTTGATGCTGAGAATTTCTTTTCTGTTTATTAATAACTAGCGACCCGCCCCGGCTTTGCATTGGTAGCTTATTACAATTTCCGTAGGGCTCTCTAACTTTTTGATAAATTAAATTATAGTTCAGGAATAATGTAGCTTCCTATTGTTGAAAGAATTTTTAAAATCGGTTCAGAACTTCCAGACATTATTCCCTACAAACAAACTAACAAACCGTACCTCTTTATAATATTAGTATGGATTTAAAATTTCATAGTTAATATTTTAATTTATGTTACAATATTATTCTCAATTTATTACGCCAATTGATACGTTTTTGATTTAAAAAATTACTGCAGTTTCGGGAGAATTCACTTCACAAGATTGATATTTTCCTCACCTATACCTTCAACTACTATGAAACTAACTCACTATTGAACTAAGGGACCGAATCTCAGCACAAAATTCGAAATTTCTTTAACAATATTAAATCTTAAGACTCAAATGTATTACAGAAATAGTGCACCCTAAATGTCAGGTAGGGTGTTTAAAAATGTAAACAAACTATACAGATTTTTATGATATTTAAAGTTTTTTTTTTAAATTTGATGTGAAATTCCGTCATTTATCGGATACATAAACAAGATGTATTTATTTTAATTATTATCTGTGTGTTAAATATAATATATGATATTGTCTTTTTTTTCTTGAAATATGTGAATGTTATTCATTATTTTTAAAGTTTGGTTTGTTTATGTTTTAAAACACCTCTAATCTAACAATGTAGACTATAATTATATACTATGCGTTCTTTAAATTTCCTCCATACTCAAAATTGTTAAATTATTTCTAGAGCTTAATAGTTTATGGTTATATATTATTATGAAAACAAATCTCATGTAAACTAATATAACGAACTTTTAGTGCATTAGTATGAAATGTAAACTAAAATAGCTACGAGAAACGAATTCTTAGTTTAACATACGTTGTGCGATTGTCAATTTGTTCATTTTATATACGCAACACCATCGGCCATATTCAATTATTTATTACCATAACATACATTAATTATGATATATATTAAACTACATTCTGTGTACGATTTGACAGGCGCTTTAGACCTTCTGGAGTTAGGTTTTCACTCATATCATGATTTCATTTAAAAAAAAAATGGATTTGACTTGCTCCAACAATGCTTGTATAGTATTTGGCATAATATTATTGTAAACTAGATGATGCCCGCGACTTCGTCCGCGTGGATTTAGGTTTTTCAAAATCCCGTGGGAACTCTTTTATTTACCGGGATAAAAAGTAACCTATGTGCTTATCTACGATATCATCTATCTCCATTCCGAATTTCAGCTAAATCCATCCAGTGGTTTTTGCGAAGAAGGAGTAACAAACATACACACACACATACTTTCGCCTTTATTATATTAGTGTGATTGAATACTTGAAAACAGCAACCGCCGAGTTTCTTGCTGGTTCTTCTCTAAAAATATGTTATACCAAAAAAATTATTTATCAATAATATTTGTATTTTATATATTTATGTGTGGCAGGTGGTGTTGTCATATTGGCTTATGAACCACATGATGTGCTCAATAGATTGTATTAGGCTGTAAAACAGAAGTTAGTCTTTTAATATAAATTGTATTCATATTATTAGTATTGATATTGCATGTGAAAAGTATTTTGCAAAATATTACTGCGATTTTTAATAATCATTTGTTGAAGGATTTTATTTACTTATTCGAGCTTGCTTCGTTTCTTGCCAGAGTAATTAATATTTTATTGCTGGGTTTTTTGTTATATTTGGGCCCTTTATAATATTTTCAATAATTTATTTTAGTTCCTATGTAGACTTCTGTGGTTTTCATTCATTTAGTTTTCTTCAAGTGCGTTTCTATCTTTATCATACGACCTTTTCCTGTTTCTAGGCTGTTTTTACTTTTCTTCTTCTTAAAGAATATAATGTGAAAGATGCACTAGGTAGATATATCAAGAAAATCATTATTTTTCGATTTTTTGCTATTGGGATTATTATTGAATTAATTTTATTAATTAAAGTATACCTTTAGTAAAATTCGTTTAAATTTATATATCTTTTATTGTTTATTTGTGTTGTTGATTTAGAGTTATTTGCCGATTTACTTTGAAATTTTGTGTTTTCTTGCAGTCTGTTACAGTGCTTGTGTATGTATTAATTTTAAGTCATTATGTATTGTGTTGGTGTTAGTTTCTTATACATATATTTGGAAGACGTAAGTCATTGAGAACTTAATGCTGTGTGCTTAGTATATGATTTTACATCACAATCAAAATAAAATAGACCTAGGGATCCTTTATTTAAAGTCACAAATGCAGTGTTATCAATTGTATCAATGTTGGTGAGATGTAAAATTGTATATTTAGCCTACAGAACTTAGTTGACGATTTATTCCCAAACTCCAAGACGGGTTGTCTTGTCGCCTGTTAATAAAGTTTGTCGACTTATATGGCAGTTTGTCGACTTATATGGCAGTTTGTCGTCTGATAAGACAATTTGTTGACTGATAAAACAGTTCTCTTTGACTCGAGTCGGTTACATTGACAATATGCAACGGTGATTCGGATGTTTAGTAGTTATTTCGGAGTCTATGAGTGTTATTTCCTTACTTCCGTCTTTCTCTGGATGGTGTCAGATTTATGAGCTCTATTGTGATAGATACTGAGTTTATATTCCTGAATTTAGATCTTAGTAAGATGTCATTTTGCGCTTAAAAGAGCATACTGAAAAACGTTGATTTATAATCCTGTTTAGTTCATTGTCGTATCGATTTCTAGTACAAGCATGATGCTTAGTAAAAGTCGTGAGGTGTAATGGATTTAATAAGTGTAAATCCACGATGAAAAATAACGATTTAATACCCTATATGTCGCCTACCTATCGGTGTTCTTTAGGATATATTTTGAAGAGTGCTCAGAAACTCCTTAATCTTGTTCCTCTTTTACAGTTCTACCACAGAACAGTGAGAAGCTGTCGTGAATAGAATATAATAGATTTTTATTCAAATAAACTTGTGAGAAGAATGATGAGCGTTGACATCCTTATGTGGTCGATATGTAATCTACTCACATGAAACGTTTTTGGTCAACGTTTCTGATAGGAACCGCTAAGATTTAGAACGCCTTTCCGGCGTCCGTGTTTCCTGCGACGTATAACTTAAGTACCTTCAAGGCAAGAGTGACTAGACATCTTCTAGTCAATCGCTCTCCAGCTTAGACCTCATCATTACTTTCCTTAAGGCATGAAATGTAATTGGTAAAAACTAAAAAGTATTCCACAGTGACAACTAAACCATCAAATCAAGTGCACGAAGTTTTTGTTGTTTCTCAAAAATAGGCACACCTCTTCCATTAAAACGAGCAAAACTATCCTAATCGCGTAATCATTTATGGTCCTTCGAACCCACATTAGTTATCCTACTTCTGATTGGAGGATTGTCGGATGATTGGGGGAATATATTATTTTTTCACAATTTTGCTCAAATCTGGCATCTGTCCGATCCTGTAACCACTTCTTAGTTTAGTCAATACTAATTATACATTTTAATATAACTAACTAACGAGGAAGTAGATAATGTATGTATTCATAATGATAGTTCTGTGTGAAAATCTGGAATGATACGGTGTTCAAAAATGTACGACCTTGATAATAAACGCGTGTTGACACTGGATCAATTCGATATTTTATGACTTAGGGTCGATCTCGAAGGGTTATCGAAATGTGCCAACCCGCACTAAGCTTACAGAAAGTGAAGGTTGCAATCTATTGAGTGTACTTCGACTTTGTTTACACCTTTCAAGCTCACATAAATCTGTCTCGTTTTAACTCACAAGTAAAATGAACGCGCTTAGATTTCAGACTTATTTTGTAACTGTAAGCAATCCATGGCTGCAATGCGTTTGTTATTAAGACAAGTAACCCTAGCACGCTCCACAGCGCTTCCCATACAAATATTTTATTCAGTTTGATTGGTTAATATTCAAATGAGAACCAAACTACGTTTATGGAAAGTGCTGGGAAGCGCGCTAGGGTAACTTCTCTTAAGGCCAATTACCATTTTTGGATAGTCACACAGAAAGTGGACCGTAGGTATATAGTATGCTAGATCTAGTTAATGAAATTGAATTGTGCCTAATAAAGCGTACTTTCTAAGTGTATACTGTCGATGCTCATTGTTGAAAGTTACCTTGGTTTTGTAATGCACTATACAATGAATTTTGACTAAGAGCAAGAGAGAGATTTAGGTAAAAAGTAGCGATGGATCGAATTTGGATGCCGCCGAATATTGAGTTCCGCCGAACATTCGTTGCAAACATATATTTCAGCCCAAGCCGAACTCTGCCAGACTACGGCCGAATTTCGGTTAGAATTTGCGCGCTTTTGTGATGGCGCCAAAGTTTAAATTCTAAGCGCTCCCTCTTACCAAACGATCAATCTTTTTTCAATTATCATTACCGAACGAAAAGAAAACAAAAAAGGAAAGAAAGAAAACCAATTAGTTTTCTTATAATGACTGTGCTTAAAATATCGAATGTTTGTACTTTCTCTCTAGAAAGTGTTGAAAAACAAAGTCAAGTGTAATTTATCTGGATCGTTCAATTCTATCAACATTGTTAAATCTTTGTTCAAGTTGCTGAATGTTCGGCTCATGAGCTTTGAAGTAAATTCATTGTATATTCGCTAAATAGCATAATATGTTAGATAAGTTAAAAATATTTGATTTTTAATATAAGATAGTTCCTCACATTTAATTTGTTAGTAAATGGCGCCGATTCTGTTGACTTTCTCTAAACTAAATTTAGAGTATCTGCATCTTTTTCTTTTTAATATTGCTAAAGAAAGATGAAATATGAATTTTACATTAAAAGACTCTAAATTTTAGTGCACGCTACAAATTAAACAATAGGCCCGCGACTGGCAGCTAAAGTCACGAGGTTTGACAGCTCTAAATTAAATTTAAAACTGTCAAACTCTGTCTGTCCTTTTCATATAACATTAGTAAGAAGAGGATGCGAATACTCTAAATTAATTTAGTTGTGCTCAGAATCAGTACCAATATTTAAATATATCTTATTATATTATTGTAAAGTAACTGTCAAGACTTGGATATAGGATTGTAAAATTCGGTATGAATACACATTATCGTTACTTTCAATGAATAACGTTCCAGTAAAATAACGTTATTAATATAGATTTAATTAAAAAGGTGAAGCGTCTTAAGAGGAGTTTATACACGTAGTCCGAACAAACATATAGTTTGGTTCTCATTTGATTATTGACCAAACTCAATGAAATTTTGTAGCCACATCCTGGAAATTAATATCCGTGTCTGTAGTTTTCCAAATTTCTGTAAATATGTAAAGTTTGAAGTTACAGAGTTACATACAAATCTTGGAGCCCGTATAATTTTGAAACTGCACATGTTTACGACAATCTGGCAAACCAAAGACACATATTTTTGTTTCTAGAATGTGTCTATAAAATTCAATTCAATTTGATTGGTTAGTATTCAAATGAGAACCAAATTAAGTTTGTATTCAAAACGCAGGGGATCGCGATAAAGGAGACTTATCATAACTAATTATGATAGCATAATATACACAATAGCATAATAACGTTATTACTCTATTTTCATAACGTTATCAAATAATGCAACGTTATATTTAATAGTGCTATCGTTATAATGATTTTTCTCATTGAAAGCGACGATATGCTAAAATTATAGTTTGAAAAAATATTGTTACTGCTTTGTAAACAATTGTTATGTCTTAGATTTAGAATATAATTGGCCTTAATATAAATCTAATGTGCGATTTATACTTTTCTAGTGGTTCGCATATTTTTTAGATATTGAAAGATATCTTTTAAAGGTAAACCACGGATTAAAGGAAAAGGAAAGACGGTAATTTGATTGTTAACATATGAAACATGTTTTTCAAAGATTATTTGAAATAGGAATATGCGCGACACATCGCTATGTGCGTGATACATTATCTTTTTTAAAAATAAAATTTGTTATGATTTTAAAGTTTACTTGTTTGTATTAGGCTCTGTCCCTCTTTTTCCTATAGTCTTTGTGGTTTTAACTGTTTGCTTACAATTTCATTAAAAGTTTTGTTTTAATTTGGTCAAACAAAATTAAGGAAACAGTCTATTTGGTGTGGGTTTTTTTGAAAAAGTGATATTTCATGCTACTTATCATTGTGGTACCTATTGATTTGATCGTGCAGACAAAAGTTGACATCGATTTTTTTATCAAAAATATTTTTAGATTAATTCTATAACAAAATCTTTAATGCAGTTTCCTTTATAATAAGTTAATGTATCCAGTAGTAACGATACGATTCAGATCTTTAAAGTAATGTTCTAGAAAAGATTCAAAATTTCCAAATGTGTATTTAAAAATGTATATTTACCTATTTTTATTAAATACTATGTGCCCATTAAAATAGGTTAGATAAAATAGGAGACTGTTTAATTTGACGGGACTATAACATTCTGTCCTTTTCTTACAGAAAATGTGAGAGCGAGATATCGAGACCAATACACTAGTGTGGTTTTTGCTGAACTCTATCATAAAGAGAAATAAACCTAGTGCGCTCTCCAGCGCTTTCCACACGAACGTAGTTTGTTCATTTGGATAATATCCAATCAAACTCAATGTTTGTAGACAGGTTCTAGAGACAAATATCTGTCTTTGTGCTTTTCATGTACCCGTAAAAATAGTTTCGAAATTACCTCAGCTCTAAGAATTGTATAATGCATAAATTTTTAGAATTCACACGCCATATATGCTCTGTGTCAACTGTCGTGTCAAAAGTAAGTTTTACCCTTAGATTAAGGACTAAAATCGTACTTTTGACCGTTGAAACATAGAACCAAAATGGCGAATGAGTTCTCAAAATGTATTCACATACGTAAAACTTTGAGCCCGTCTTACTTCAAAACTACACATTTTTACAGAAATTTGAAAAATCACAGACACCGATATTAGTAATATACAATAGCGACAATAATGTTCCGGCCTGCAACCTACATTTAATGAGCTCTCAAATAAACTGATCTGTTTTAATGGACACTTATTTTTCAAGTAGTTGTGCTTAGTCTCCTAACGTTTAGATTAACGAAATATTTAGGTGATTCCACAATAATTTTACAGATACGTAATTATAATAATAATACGCAATAATATATTTTGTTAAATGTATTTGAAACTTATTTTCAGACTTAATGTACTTATATTTCATACTTGTTTGTTTAAAAACTTCATAATGTAATATTTTTCCTAAAGAGTACATAACAATAAGTAATTTTAGATTATATTTTTAAGTATTGCTTTCTTTAGTCCTCTCGGATTTTTGAAATAATTATGTAATAGTCATTTAGAAATAGAAATATCGTACGGTTTGGTCGTAAATATATTTATAACGCGTCTTCCGACTGAATAAGATCAGCCCCCCCGATTGTGTAAGAAAAACGTATTCATGGTTATCGTTATCGTCAAGAAATTTTGCCCTTGGATTGGCAGTAAAAAAAGGTAAACGGCGAATGAACCAATCAAAGGGCAGAATTTCTTGACGATAACGATAACCATGAATACGTTTTTCTCACACAGTCGGGGGGCAGATCCGACTTGTTCGTACTATTTTATAATCAAAATATAATATAGTATGATTTGTTTGGACCTCACATTTGTTTCTTTGATTTGAGAAGTGTCCGGTGGCGTTTTAAGGCGGAAACAAATTATAGGTCGCGGCTGACGGACGCGACTGTCTGGTTAGTACATACACTGTGTAAAATGTCACACGTAATCTTGAGATATACATCGCAAGTCGCGTTCTAAATGACTGTGTACATCTGTTAGTCGCGGCTGTCAGCCGCAGCTTACGGACGCGTCCCACAGTTTCTTGCACGCTTTATAAGTATATTTGCGGCTTTAGACTATGGACAAATCTAGCGGAATATGGCACGCAAAAAACGCGAGTAAGATAGTGCCCTATCTCGGCGGACAGACGTTCAACTAGACCTTAGGTTGAAATCTGTAGCGTACTTTGACTTGCTCAGATGTAAGTTTCAGTTAAAACGAGACAGAATTATGCCAGTGATATAACGCTGTCTCGTTTTACAATGTTTTAAGTCTGAGCAAAGTCTAAAAGCGCTCTATAGATATGTGTGTGCAAAACCAAAGGAGTATGTCCGCTTGGATTTGTCGCGTGGTGCTAGGGATTCCAATACCGGTATCACGGTATTGAAAAAAAAATTCGGTATCAATACCGGTATTGAAAAAATCCGGTATTTGGATCCCCTATGGCGCATCGTCTGCTGAATCGTGCGCTGAAATCCTGCTAAATTAGTCCATAAATTTGTTGGTGAACTTGTCGGTTTTATATTGATCCAGGAATTATTTAGCTACATGGTGTAATTTTTATCCTTAGACAATTTTTATCACATATTTATTAACAAGCACTGTTTGTATATTTTGGCATTTTTGCTGATCTGCGAGCCAAATATTAAAACTTGGTCATCAAAAATAATAGTTTATTTGCATACGTTTGCAAATATATTGCTTTCTCTCTCATATAGATCAGGCCACCACCAACATGTTGTTTATGAGAATATTATATTAGTTGAGTATTTTAAGTAGTTTTTGAAGAGTTCCCTTGTATTAGGCTTGCAGATTTTAGTGAAAGTATCCTGCAATATGAATTGTTGTCTAATCCTAATACTTTTTAGCAATTACCAGATATGTATGTATATGTCTTTGAAATAAACATATTTAGTAATCCTTTGCCTAAATGGTTCTTTGCACTGTATTAGTTTAAAGGTGCAAACACATTACTGGGCAGTGTGTGCCGCGACGGAACGCGGTCGGTAGGGTTAATACGACTTTGATCAATTCGCCAACGTCAATAGAACGGCCAACACTGAAACACTATAAAGTCAGAGTAAAATGGACTTGAAGCTCATGGGTTTAAAGTTGTTTTTTCAGTTTTTGTTTCACAATGTTACTGCTTGAGGCGCTGGTGTTACATGTTTAGCGAATTCAAACCTTAAAACAATTAACTTTAAGTTCATTTTACTCTGACTTTATGATGTTTCTATTTTCGATACCTAGTAATAATCTATCAACGCTGGCGAGATAAAAGGCGTTGATAGATTTTGAACATCGAGCACTGTATAATGGACCTAAAGGTCATAATTTTAGAATTGTTTTTTAAAAATACATTTTAAAATTTTGTTTTACAATGTTTCCGTTGACGCTGGCAGCAGATGCACAGGGAAACTTTAGCTAAAACAAGGCAGTTTAGCTCCATTTTTATTTTTTGTCGTTTTGACGTCAGTGCTTCAATGTTCTAATCTATCAAAGCTGTCGAGATGTACAAACTCGTGCTAACCCTACAGTGATGTGTCTGCAGTAATCGATATAATTCTATAGTAATTCCTATACTTTGTAAATTGTATAAACTGTAACGATGTGTCGACGGAGCGAAGTGTAAAGGTATTCTTCCAAAATTTTGGCCAAACGGTAGACTTGTAAAATAAATATTATTATTATTAAAATGGAGCGCATTTCATTTTATTGCTAGTTTGGTATTTTTTTATTTTGTTTTATGCCCGCGACTTTGTGTGAATTGGAAGTGTGCTGGGCCCATAACCTGATACAATCACCAAGTATCCATATTATAAATGCGAAAGTGTGTTTGTTTGGTTGGTTATTGATTTGTTAGTTTGTTGTCTGTGCCAAAATCAGGTTGATGTGTTGCTCCGTTCCGGCGTGATTGAAGGACAAACCAATAAATCAACAAACAAACACATTTTCGCATTTATAAAATAGGTAGGGATTAGCACTTGACATACCTTGAATTTGTATGCATTTTCTTACTTTTGAAGTTTCTTACTTGTGAACAAGATGTGCCTAATACCTATTAACTGTTATCTCTAGGAGACTTCAACTGGAGTTGCGGAAGCTGCATGATACCAGGTCCGGACCCTTGGGACACGTTTCCCTCCCCACCCTTACCAGGAAGTCTTCCCAACACACCCAGAAACGGATGCAGACCGGGCGTTTGCGTCAACAACAGGATGGGTTACCCTCCTGGAAAAGTTACTCCCAGATCAGGACGTGGAAGAAACTTCCCATGGGGTCAAGGTTATGGTGGCGAGGAGAGATTCAAAGGGCCCAGGATGAGGAATGGCCAGGCGCCATATTGGTAAAGTAAAATTGTACTCTGCCCATTGTAGTCGTTTTCTATTTGACATTAGTTCCATGCGAATAGGGATGATGGCTACTAGTCAAATCAGCTACTTTGTATCAAACGTCAATACGTTCGCTTAGTAAGGGAGCTTGTATGAAATACACGGATGTGACGTCATAAACGTTTGACGTAATTTGACGTACTTTGTTAGTTAGTAGTTAATACTATGTGAAAAAATAATGAAGATGAACAGAAGATATGTCAAATGGATAATAGCAGATTGGGCGGAGTACATTAAGGGCTGATTTCTCAATCGTCAAATGACTTTTATCTCAGGAATAAATTTGACGTTTTGGCAGATAACCCATCGAAAAATGACAAAACCTCAAATTTATTCCTCAGATAAAAGTTATTTGACGATTGAAAAATCAGCCCTTAGTTGGTAATTTATAACCATGATGGCGACTCGATTTGTTAAGTTGTAAATACAGTAGTTTGCGGAGATCGTCTGTCTATAAGGGTCTTTTAATAAAGCAATGAACTTGCGTTTTTTTTTTTTGCTTTTTTTTTAGTGGATAACTAATGATATTGTAAGAACATTTTTATTATGAACTAATAAAAGTGTTTGCGATAGGTGTAATATACGAAATAAATGATTTCATTTTAGGTTTTCTTTAATTTTTATTTTTAAACAATGTACTTTTTTGACAGAATTCTGTGGATGACCGGTTTAAGATAAACAGTTTTTTTTTATTTAAAGTAAGGTAGTATTTACACGGAACCGTGTTGTCACACAGGCTGCATAAGCGTAGACGTAGCGCGTACCATTGCGTTGTAATGTATGGAACTGTATGAGACATGGCATACCGCTTGAGTGGCGTGAACGTACGCGTAGACGTAATGCGTGCAGTTATGTCTACGGATTCACGCACGTCACTACGCACGTGTCACGTGTACGTGCTTGGTGTGAATCGGCCTTAACGTCACCTCACATAAACTACCGCTCAAAAGTATTTGGCCATCTGCATTTTATTCGGTTACAAACAATATATTTTAAAGAAATCATTTATTAGGTTTAATTGTTTGTATAACGCCGCAATATACTTATCTACGGTTATGTCTAAAAATGGCTAATAAACAGTTAAAATAATTATATTAATCCTGAAGTAGTTTCATTCACTAAAACTTTTACAAAGTATTTTACTAGGTGGCCAAATACTTTTTAGCGGTAGTGTAGGATAAACGATGTTAGATGGCATGTAATTGGCGTTAATCAAGTCGATTCGTCTGAAAAAATCAATGGATTACGTAATGTTTGATGTATAGAAAAAAAAACATTTTTTTTTGCTTTTTTTAACTATACTAATAAGTTAGTGATTTTGTTGTGCATTTTTTAAAAGTTACAAAGGTTATGTTAAGTTTTTTGCTTCATTTTCATTTTTTGGTACATTTGTTCTTGCAATGAGCTTTGGAGACACAGAATTCAGAAAGGTATACATAGAAGTGTTAAAATAGCGGCCACACAGTTAGTGAAGCATCATAGCGCGTTATTGTATAAACAAAAGTATTTTTATAGCGTTACAGTTAACGTGTGTATCTGTGTGTCTGTATGTGGCAATTTAGTTTTGCCGTGCTATTACACGTTTTGTGAAATCGGTTTGTTTAGCTGGGATTACAGATAAGATTTCTGACTGAAATGTGTTTATAGTTACGTTGATATGCCGGACATATGCGTATGCCATTTCTATTACCGTATCTAGAATTCTGTGTTACAAGATAATTTTAGTTTTTATGTACCTAACAGTTTCTCTCATGATGTCTACTGTATGTAGAGTGCTTGTAAATTTTTTTTTCATTATATTATAGTTTTGCTTTCTTTGTATTATATATTAAAACATGTCAGTTTTAATAAAAGAGACACAATTAATTTTGATTTTGATTTTTTATTGTAAAGAATCTATATTACTTTCTTAATTTACCTACGGTTATTTCCCTGATCTGTACCCATAGTAAAATTGGAGGGGAAAACTGATGTCGGAAGGGCATTCCATATCCTAGCGCTTCATATAACAAGCTAAGCTGATTCATAGCTCTATGGGTCGACATCGTGAATGAATAGGTAGATAAAGGTGGATTGAGCGCTCCTTAATCTTAATACTAACTTATCGCTATCCCACTTCAACTGCCGAATGAGAGCGAGAGGCCGGACCACAGTGTGATCCGTTCTTTCGCTCTAATTTAGTAGTCCAAGTGAGACGTATTTGCTTCAAATAGGTAGTTGTTAGGAGCACTTGATTCATCTATAGTACCTATAAATTCGGGATCTAAAATAAAACTCTTGGTAGGCATATTATTAACAGTATTTTTATTGATCGTATCCTAAAATCAAAATGCCGTAACAAACTCACAGCCAGCGTAGATAAGTTTATTCGGCCAAAACTTCGGCCCATTTTGACCGAAGCCGAAGGTTTGGCTGAAGGTCGTTTTTTGGCCGAAAGTGGCTGCAGCTGAAGCTTCGGCTTGGGTCGCACACTACCTCGTAAGTGACAATGCAAGACGGCAGCGACGCACGACGCCATTGACTATTGTGTCTAACACCGTTGAGTATTTTGTTTTTTTTTTTTTTTTTTTTAAATTAAAATAGCGAGCAGGTGGGTCACCTGATGTTAAGTGATTACCGCCGCCCATGAACATTTGCAGCACCAGAGGTACCGCCGATGCGTTGCGGGTCTTTCAGGAATTTGTTGGTCCGCCCTTTGAATAACCCCATGTTGTGATCTAGTGGGAACACCGCCGATGGGAGTTGGTTCCACAGTTAGCATGTTTCTATTATTATTGATTGTACACGCGTATGCGCGCGTTTAATGCGAAGTCTTGCCGTTAGGAGTCGCTGCCGTCATGTTTGTTTTAATGTCCAAGCATAAGGCTGCTTACTTAGCAATTTCTAGGACCTTAAGGATTCCGGATTGTATCGTTGAGCGTAGTTTAACATACTACTCAGTGTAATAAATAATATTGAAGTCCTAAGATATACCCAATAATGATATGGCTATTATCACACTATGTTATTGCATACCTAGGTGCCAATTGGACGGAAATATTTATAGGATTCTAAAGTCATAAAGGTGATCGCATAAGACAGCTATGGTGCTTTAAAAATTAATAATAATAATGTTCTTGACACAGTTGGAAGACAAAATATGAAGAAACTTTATTGCCATCACGTGAACTTGCTGTCTATGCGGTCACCGTTATATTATTTTTCATTACAACAGTAGGGCTTGCATCAGTCCGTAACTTCCCGGATAGGTTTGCTTTAGTTCGGAATATTTTTACAAATCATTTGCGCCGCGTTTTATCTATCATACTTTTTTCTACAATTCATAATTTTAAACATGTTTTTCCCCTTTTCGAAAAATTACATAAAAAAATTGACAAACATTTTTTCAACACTAATAACATTTTGTCAACGTATAAAAGCTTTTTGCTTGATTAAGTAGGTAAGTAATTCTTATTTTATTTCTAACTCTAATTCTAAAGGTTGGTACTGATATGATCTCTAATCCAAGGCAAGAATTTGGCAAGGTCCGTGAATACGACGTAGTGTGTCGGGTCACATCTGTACTCGTTGTGTCTTGCCACAGATAGAGAAACCAGACCACGGAGGTACCAGATGCCTTGCATCTGGAACACCATCCCACCACCGCTGTCGCCGTTGCAGACGGATGTACCTGTCACATTACACAGATTATTAATAATTCTTATTTTAAAAAGTTAAAAAAAATATATAAAAACTTTTTTTTTTTTGGACTTCGTCTGCGATGGCGTTTGCTGGCGCGCGTGCTGTGCTTGTTTGGAGTGTTTTTTTTTGTTAAGAGTGGCTGGTTTTTGTGTTGGTTGGTGTTTTTTGGTGGTGGAACTGACTGGGAAGCGCTCTAAAGGGGCGCCGCGCGTATGTCGGCGGGAGCCGGCGCAGACGGAGTCCATACTTGTATAAATTCAATAACTTGAAAATATCACAAACTTGACATTGGCTAAACAGAGTAAAGCCAGATTTAAAGAAAAAAAAAACTTTTTAAGTTATCTGAAGGGCTTATATTTTGCAACAAGTAACAGGTTTGGGGCAGTAACTGTAACGTTTACTTAAAATCGGTCTATATTTACTCGTATTATTTTGTAAATCAAACAGTACATGCAATTTAAAAAGCATAAGTTAGGTATATGTAGAAGTTTTTTGGTAAATAAAAAGCACGAAGCAAGGTAAGTAAGCGAGTTATTTTTTAAACTTAAAACTTTTTAATTTCCTTTTGGCGTAGATTAGTATATTTTGTTTTGCGTTGCATAATTTTTAACTTTAAGTTTTATTTTTTAACTTTATAGTTATAGGTGCAAGGCTATTTATTATATTGGTATGTGGTTAATATTAAAGGGTGCTTGCATGGAAAAATACTTTTATGAGTAATGGGGTGGCTAATGGCTATGGATGTTAGTGGAGTCCTATTAAAATGCCTAAAAATTGGTTTATCTTCTAAAAATTCACTTCAAAATCTAGATCCATACTATAAATAAGTTTTCATGGAACTTTTGATTTTTGTTTTATTTTTATAAGTAGGTACATAATACTTATCTACTTTCTAAAAAAAAAATCACAAGTAGAAAGTAAAAGAAGTGGTCATTTAAGTAAAAATTGCGCCTTCATATACTTAACTATACTTATATAACTTAACTAAATAACATTTACAAGAGGCCTTAAAGTAAATAAGATATAAATCTAAACAGCCTAAATTTTTACCTATTTATAAGAATATTAAAATTATAAACCTAGGTAATCTAAAGCGCAATTTTTAACAAAAAGACCGTAATAGCGAAAACAAAAAAAAAAAAAAACCAATATTAGGTAAAGAAAAAATAAGCCTTTCCCAATCATTCAAGCGTTAGAGATTAGAGTGAATTCCGTTAGAGTAAAAATCTAAATAAGTTCTATGCATTTCAATCTCAATGTTATATGAAAACATACTTTTTCTCGTGCCGGTTATTTCATCATCTGTTCCTGTAATAAATAAATAGATATAGGGATGCGCGAGTAGGTACATATAACATTTTTTACTCAAAAATGAGCGATTGGCTAATTTTTTCTCAAAATAGAAAATTAAAACAAAGATATGCCCTAATTTATCACGTTTTTCATGAACAATAAACTCACAGAGGGACAAAAGGTGATTTTGTTCGGAGGTACCGAAATAATATACGTGATCAGAATATATTACCCTTCTATACTTACCTCCTAAATGACAGATTAACTTGAAAACTCAATAGTCAGGATACTGACTTAGTTATTAGCCCTGATATTCTAACAAACTACTGGCACTACGGAGTTTGCGAAGAAAATATTATATAGCTGGGACCTCGTTTGTATCATTTTGATGTACCTACCTACCTGTAGACGTGTATTCAGACGCGACGGTCTCGAAGTGTATTGTAAATATGAATCACTAGTTACTCGTAGGACCAATAACGATAGATAGTTTGAACTCATTTGCGTTTCAGATAGGTATACCTTTTGTTTTTTACGTCACGAATAAAAAAAAGTGTTTTTATTTTACAAAATAAGTAACAACTTTACTTTTGTAGTAATATCATTAAAATTGAAGGTTTTTTCTGTCATCATTCAAGAAGTAAAAACAATTTTTCATCAAAGATTTTGAAAAAGCAGCCGGACATTCTCCAAACTAGGACAAGTCCGGGAAAACTCGGATGGATGGCAACCCTAGTGCAACTAACGACTATAAAGATAAGCCTTTGCAACGGAGAAAATATAGCTAGTAGGTATACTTTAGTTTTAACTAGTTTACAAAGGCAAACAAGTAGCTTCTCGCTAAAATGCGTAAGATGCGCACTATACGCGGCTCTTACGACCTTATGTTACCGAAAACTGATAATGAAATAATATGGATACGAGTGAAAAATCTAACTTCAGAAGGTCTAAAGCGCCGGGCAAATCGCGTCGCTTACTCGTTTCTCCGAGAAGGTTTTTTTAATAATAGCGAGCAAACGAGCACACTCGGTCCACCTGATGTTAAGTGATTACCGCCGCCCATGAACATTTGCAGCACCAGAAGTGTACCGCCGATGCGTTGCCGACCTTTCAGGAATTTAAGTTTATCTTTAATGCGATTTGTTTATCTTTAAAAAAAAACTAAGGTAAATAAAAGTACGTAGGTACTAAAATGATACAAATATGGACCCAGCCAAGTGATTGAAGCTTCAGTATACACAGCAATAAGTGACTATAAGAACCTACTACCGCTAAAATCCCTACTGTAATGGGTAGGGTTGTAGGTAGATTTTTACCCATATAAAGCGATGTGAACTAACTACAAGTAGAATAAAATAGCAAAATAACGCGTGTACGATTTAAAATACTAGGTAATTGTAAGGAACTGTACTTTAAACCAATTTATCCCTGGTTCCGTACTTACTAAGTAATATTGCCAATGTGTCTGTCTGTCTGTCACCTTTCGAGGTTCATCCGTTTAACCTATTTTGACGAGTAGAAAAGGTATTCTGGAGATGAACAAGCTACTTTTTATCTCGGAAAATAAAAAAAGCTTGATAAACAAAGATAATCGTTTTTATACACTAGGTAGAAGACTAGTGATGCCCGCGACTTCATCTGCGTAGATTTACAACTCGTGGAAACTTTGATTTTTCCCCGATAAAATATCCTATGCGTGTCTTCGGGATGTAATTTCTCTGTATCAAAGTTCGTCAAAATTGGCTAAGCGGTTGAGCCGCGAATAGGTAACAGACAGTCACACACTTTCACTTGAAATATAATAATACTAGATGATGCCCGTGACTTTGTCCATATAAGATTCCGTATTTTAAATATCCTGTGAGAACTCTTCGATTTTCCGGGATAAAAAGACTATGTCCTCTGGATGCAAGCTATCTTTGTAGGTACTTTTTGTCAAAATCGCTTTAACGATGGGCCGTGAAAAGCTAGCAGACAGACAGACATACAGTTCGCTTATATAATATCAGTATGGATAAAACACAGGGATAATTAATGTAACTACTTCATAGATCAAAGTAGGTACAGTTTCTTGCCTACCAAAATTCACAGCAAAAGATAAGTACAATCTATTGAAGGACTAAAACTATCAACATGGACTTGAGGCAAAATGTTCTTACCATCCCTATATCCAGCGCAGTAGGTGTAGTCCCTGTCGGTGAACTTGTCGAAGAAGGCGCTGTAGGAGCGGATGCACGTCTCCTGGTCCACCACTGGCATCTCTACCAGGGACAGCTCCTCAGTGGCCACGCCTGTGTCGTCGAAGCCCCAGCCTACCACCTGGTCAACATAGAAGATATTCAAGTAGAAGTTCCATTATATTTTTGCACACTGTCTGCGGCAGTAGGTTGTCTTTGGCTCTGACTATTTTACGAACTGTTAGGTATTTACCCACAATTTTGCAAAATAAAAAGTGTTAGATGAAAAAGAGTTAGTACGTAGGTAAATTTTTTTCATCATACTGTATTTCAAATAAGAACACCGGCGAGCTATTGTTCCGTGGTAGGATTTTTGAGGGCATTTTTCGATTTTTTTCAAATGTCTACGGGATCCTATTATAAATTAGTAAGACTCCGCTGTCCGTCAGTCCATCCGTCAGTCTGTCTGTCAGTGGGCTGTTTCTCGTGAGCCATAATAGGTAGAGACCTGAAATTTTCACAGAATGTGTATTTCTATTTCCGCTATAACAACAAATACTAAAAATTTCAAAATTTCCACCACGAAAATAAAATAAAAAGTGTTATTTCTTGTACGATGGTGACGGAATCCTTCCTGTGCGAGTCCAACTCGCACTTGTTTATTTTATTAAAAAATACCTATATAATTACTTTTTTATTTTATTTACATGGCGATCATTATGTAATTTTATAATATAAGGTATGTACCTACCTATTTGTTTGTTGTTATATTTGCAATCAAAATTCACACTCTGTGAAAATTTCAACTCGTTCTATTACGATTCATGAGATACAGTCCGCTGACAGACAAACTGACGTACGGACAGCGAGGTTTAGTAATAAGCTCCCATTGGCAGCCTTCGGGTACGGAACCCTAAAAAAGGCGGTCATTTCGTTTTACCGTGTTTTTACCAGATGCAAAAACATTTATTATTTTATTTATTAAAAACCGTTAATATTCTGCATCCTTGTTTCCGCAATATGACTGGCGCATTCAATTAACCCAATAACGGAATACACATATTATTTTGTTGTTAATTAAAAAATATTAATTACTCTCTACGATGCAACGGCGCGGCGTGGCCGACTTTGATTCGTGCAAATACCAGGGTCTGGCCATGGTTTTGCTTTGAAAACAAGATATAGTTAAACAGCACTTAAACCCAACTACTACCCGCGAACTGCCGATAGACATTGTTTTTCTGTCGCTCGGTGTATTTCAACATTATTAAGTATATTTATATTTATGACATCAAGATTTTTCCTAGTTCATTTGATAGCCCACTCGATAGCAAAAAAAAATTTTGGAGACCCCCCACTTTTTTGGATACCTACCTAACATCCGTCAGGTCGATTTTTTAGTATAAAATGTAGCTTATGTCGATAGACCACAATAATGAATCGATTGACACTCCATTCATCAAAATCGGCTCAGTAGTTTACATACAAAGACTGCTAAAATCATAAGCCAAAGCAAATCCAATTCATCAGGCTGCCTCCTCCATCAACTTTTTCAGGTCATCAGTCATGCTGGCTGGAGGTCGTTCTAACTGCGCTTACTGGTTTTTTTAATTATTCAGATAAAAGTTAGCCCTTGACTGCAGTCTCACCTGGTGGTAAGTGATGATGTAGTCGTCTAAGATGGAAGCGTACTAG
Source organism: Maniola jurtina (assembly GCF_905333055.1). Classification (NCBI taxonomy): domain Eukaryota; kingdom Metazoa; phylum Arthropoda; class Insecta; order Lepidoptera; family Nymphalidae; genus Maniola; species Maniola jurtina. The sequence goes on from NC_060041.1 coordinate 2,041,940, forward strand.
CCTTGAAGGGGTATGGCACAAAAAAGCTAGTAATCACACTAATAATATTATAAAGGCGAAAGTTTGTATGTGTGTGTGTGTGTGTGTGTGTGTGTGTGTGTGTGTGTGTGTGTGTGTGTGTGTGTGTGTGTGTGTGTGTGTGTGTTTGTTACTCCTTCACGCAAAAACTACTGGACGGATTTGACTGAAATTTGGAATGAAGATAGATAATATCCTGGATTAGCACATAGGCTACTTTTTATCCCGGAAAATCAAAGAGTTCCCACGGGATTTCAAAAAACCTAAATCCACGCGGGCGAAGTCGCGGGCATCGGCTAGTCCAGGATAAATTAGGTATGTAGTTTCTATTATCACACTAATATTATAAAGGCGAAAGTTTGTATGTGTGTGTGTGTGTGTGTGTGTATGTTTGTTACTCCTTCACGCTAAAACTACTAAACGGATTTAGCTGAAATTTGGAATGGAGATAGATAATATCCAGGATTAGCACATAAGCTACTTTTTATCCCGGAAAATCAAAGAGTTCCCACGGGATTTCAAAAAACCTAAATCCACGCGGACGAAGTTGCGGGCATCGGCTAGTATGACATAAAAAACTTCATTAGGTAAATCGTACTCGTAAATCGTAATCGTAAACCTATCTAACCACCGGACTAAAAATCTCATGCCGACACAAGCGCATACTTAAAACACTAACTAATGAGTCTAACAACAAAATCTTAAAAATACACCACAAAACCTACAGTAAGTTGCTTAAAAAATGTATTAAATTATCGAGGAAATTTGACAATATAAAAGAGATGCAAAGTTCTAAGAACAAAACTAAAACCATGTGGAACATAATAAAGGACGTAACGAATAAGAACAAACAGACATACACCAAAAACATAATGCTATCGACACAATCAGGTTTAGCCAAAGAACCACAAGAAGTCGCAAACCTATTTAACGAGTACTTCGCATCGGTTGGAAGGTCATCCTTTGACGATAGAACAGTTTCTAAAAAATACGATCCGCATATGAGTAATCCTGAACCTCGATCTATTAACTCTTTATTTCTAGAGCCGGTTACAGAGCGGGAAATATATAACACTATTCGTAGATTAGAAAACAAACGCAGCTTCGGCGCAGATGAAATACCACCAACATTAATTAAAATGTGTATTAATGAATTAACCCTTCCCCTGACATTTCTAATAAACCAATCTTTTGACGAAGCCTACTGTCCCGACAAACTGAAGATAGCAAAAATAAGACCTATTCTCAAAAAAGGCGGGAAACCCAACGAACCCAGCAGCTATCGACCTATCGCCCTATTGCCCGCGCTGTCAAAGATCTTCGAAAAGATAATAACAAACCGCATATACAAATTTCTGGAAAAGTATAACATCTTGAAAGGAAATCAATACGGCTTTAGGAAAAACCGTTCGACAACGCTGGCCGTATTTGAATATATACAGGCAATCCTAAACTGTTTAGAAGAAAAACAGTACGGTGTCGGACTGCTCCTAGATATGACTAAAGCATACGACAAAGTTTCACACAAACTACTATTAAAAAAAATATACGACTCAGGTATACGGGGAAATGCTCACCGATGGCTGGAATCCTACTTGAAAGACAGACAACAATTTGTACAAGTGCAATATCGCGATGAACGGACTAACATATTAAGCGACTCTGAATCGAACGTACGCGTTACGAACTGGTCTATACCACAAGGAAGTGTCCTCGGATGTATTCTTTTTTTGGTATACATCAACGACCTACCTAACATAATAAACCCACACTCGCGATGCATTATGTTTGCGGATGACGTGTCAGTCCTATCCATGTGCGCGAATGTGACAGATTGTGAAAATTTCATCTCGGAAAACCTAGCAAACATTCAAAATTACTTATCACACAATAATCTCGAAATAAATCTAAATAAAACTAAACTCATACAATTTAAACCGCACCAGAAACATCCACTAAACCTCAAATTACTTGCAAATAACATAAAAATTCAAGAAGTTAGTGACTTTACTCTTCTCGGCCTCACTATCGATACTCACCTGGACTGGAAGTGCCATGTTCACAACCTAAGCGTAAAGCTTTCGCGATTTGTGTATGCTCTCAGCGTACTGAAAGCAAATACAAATTACGAAACTGCACTTTCCGCCTACTACGCATACGCATATTCGTGGATCCGATATGGTATAATCCTCTGGGGGGAAAGCACCAATGCAGAGGATATCTTCATCCTGCAAAAAAAATGTATCCGCATCCTTGTCAACATAAAACCACGCGATAGCTGTAGACCGCACTTTCTAAACAAAAAAATCCTGACAGTACCTTCAATCTATATAATGGAGGCGGCTTTATTTGTTAGGAAGCATTACAATTTATACAAAACTGTGGAGAACACAAAGAAACACGAAAGAAGTACACGTTTGCAAAACAAACTAGCATACCCTACTTACAAGCTTAAAATCTCCTGCCGCGGCCCACTATACAGAACTACTAACATTTATAATAAAATCCCAAAATACATAACAGATGAAAATAACGATACGACCTTTAGGCGAAAACTCAAACAATGGCTCACACTAAATTGTTTTTATGACATAAATGAACTTTCCTCGTAACTAACTGCACCTACTTTTACGCATATGACCTCAATTCCACGATAAATTATGTACTCCAATGAATATTGTTACGATAGATGTATTCTGAGCAATGGATAAGAACATTTATTTATACGTGACATTGTATTTTTTAATTATTGTATTTTTTAATTATTGTATTTTTTTTTGTGACATTGTATTTTTTAATTAATTACCTACCATTAAATTAACTCAAAATTGTTATTTACATTTCATAATTTTCATAATTGTTAACAATAGAATTGTAATTGTTTTAATCACCAATGTTATACTTTGCAGCGCCCTGACGGGGCTTCATGTTGTAATAATATTTTTTGTGATGAAGACATGAATGCAAATAAAGAAAGAATAAAGAATAAAGAATAAAGAATACTTACGGAACCTTTCTTGCCAATAACATTGTTCAATGCCACCTGGTTGTCAGGCCAAAGACAAGCGGCCCTCACAAACTCGGTGTACTCGACTGACTTCCGCATTCTGAGGATGCTCAGATCCCTGGCGAAGGGAGTCTTGTTGTACTCTGGATAAACGGTGATCTCCGCCACCTGGGGAGAAAAAGACGGTTCATTAAAACAGCAAATTGAAGCACTTGGGGATAAAATCTATATCTATACTAATAAATAAAATTGGAGTGTCTGTCTGTAATTTCGAAATAACTACCTCATATTAAGCTCATGTGGTTATTTGAACGATACCAACACTGAATCACAGGTTTTCAAAATTTTTGTCTGTCTGTCTGTCTGTCTGTCTGTCTGTCTGTCTGTCTGTCTGTCTGTCTGTCTGTCTGTCTGTCTGTCTGTCTGTCTGTCTGTCTGTCTGTCTGTCTGTTTGAAAAGGCTAATCTTTGGAACGGCTGAACCGATTTTTACGGGATTTTCACAGACAAGTAGAGGATTGACCAGGGTGTAACATAGGCTACTTTTTTAACCGACTTTCAAAAAGGGAGTTGTGTTTTTCTACCTATGTACGCCGATATCTCCGAGATTTCTGAACCGATTTGCGTCATTTCTTTTTTAATCGATAGAGGAACTTTGCGACATTGTTTCATAAAAAATTTGGATTCCAACTCCTCAATCATGATGCTGCAGGGGATCTGACCAATCCACGCGGGCGAAGCTGCGGGCATCAGCTAGTACTATATAAAAACACTGCAGTAAAATTATCTCAGGCCTCTGCTGAGTCAATCAGCGGGCGATGGAGAGAGCTATGCTTTAACCGACATAGCTCAACGGGTTGTGAACATCGATGTATATGGATGGGCCCTTCGAAGATAAAAAACGCACTCAAAAAGTCAAGAGAAATTGCAAAAGTCTCTTGACTTTGTCAATGACGATGACGTAAGATTCAAGCGTATTTTTGCGGACGGAATTGTATGGGAAAGGCTAATCCATATACATCGATGGTTGTGAAGCTGAAGTGGAAATGGGCAGGGCAAATGGCATAGTTTAAAAAACCATAGACGTTTGGGGTGTCAATGTACTATAGAATGGCGACCTCGCACAGGAAAGCGTAGAGTTGGGAACCCCCCCTCCCCCCACTAGATGGACGGACGACATCAAACCAGTCGCAAAGAGCCGCTTTATTCAGGCGGGTGCAAGATGCGTGGCGTGATGGAAGTCCCTACAAGAGACCTGTCTTTGTCCAGTAGTGGACGTCTGTCAGTTGATAATGATTATGATGATGACGGTTAGATTAATAGGATATGCTCATATATCGTAAGATTTAAAGGAGTGAAAAGAAATTATTCATCGTGTGCCATCCTTGAATTAAAGGACGATAGGCATTATATGCTTTTTTAATTTAATGATAAGTTAACTCTTGACTATGATGAACAATCTCGCGTGTAGGAAGATGACGATCGCAATGCAGTCTAAGATAGAATACGCGTGCCTAGAAGATGTCCTTATTCACTCTTGATCTTGAAGGTATCAAGAAAAGAGTTTAGGAACGTTATAGGTTGAAGGGAAAACGGAAGCCGGAAGAACACTCCATTAGCAGGTAAATCAGAAATAAGGAAACAAATAGCTTCGTATACTATAAGTACGTACCTACGTATGTCCGTGGAATGTGCCCATGTTAGAAAATAATGGATTTATCTAGTTGTAACCAGCTTAATAGAAGGAGATGACTCACGAATCTGATCTCCACTCCCTCCACAGAGGTTGGCAGGTTATGCTTGCTTCCACGCCCCCATTACGGAGGTCCTCAGGTTGTGTCTTGTGGTCAGATGTATTTTAACCCAGGTGAGCGTGTTCTTGTTAGAGGCTGACGGTGGAGTTCTTGTAACTTGGGCAACCTTATTGACTTCTGGAGTATGTTCAGAAGGAAGATTACGCTATCTATAAGACTAACCTACTGTAAAGATCGTAAGTAACCGTGTAATGTCTCCCTCATGATGATAATGAGAGCCTCAATAGCTCAACCGGTAAAGGAGTGGACTGAAAACCGAAAGGTCGACGGTTCAAACCCCGCCCGTTGCACTATTGTCGTACCTACTCCTAGCACAAGCCTGACGCTTAGTTGGAGAGGAAAGGGGAATATTACTCATTTAACATGGCTAATATTCTTTATAAAAAAAAAAAAAATGTTGACTATGTAGGGGTGTAGACCTGCCTTGCAGTCCGTTAGTTCTCTGGATGTACCTAACCAACTTTTTGAAGCGGAACACTCACGAATCTGATCTCCACGCCTTCCACAGAAGTCCTCAGGTTGTGCTTGCCCAGATAGATGGTGAGAGTGTTTTTGTTGACGGGTTTGGAGGAGTTCTTGCGGGTCACGCAGTGCGCCGCCGTGATCACGTGCTTGTGCGAGACCAGCGTCCCGCCGCAGATGTATTTGCTGTCTACCGTCTGGAAAGAGTTCAGAACCTCAAATTCAAAATATTTTTATTCAATTAGACTTTTACAAGTCCTATTGGATCGTCAAGAGCATCTACCATCTTAAGATACTAAAATTTTGCTCAAGTCATTCAAGCAGCTGTTATGTTTTAGCAACTAATTAAAACTTGCAGAAATAGCCTTTTTGCTTTACACAGGCTTTACACAGTGACGTGAGAGCTGACTTCTGTACTTTGGGTCTCACATAATATGAGGTAGAGTAAGGTGTTATGCTTACTAATTTATAAACGGAACATTCGAGGTCACTTGGCATCTGGCCATAATAGGTACTAAGTACAATAAAGGCATTGAAATAAATAGAATGGCTATTCCGAACAAAAATAGTTTTCTTCAACTCAAACAGGCATATACTCGGCATATCGACCGTAGGTTTATTATCATAGAGTGACTTATGAACAACTCATACGTCGACCATCTCATATTTAAAAAATCTTGTTTGGAATGACCTACATAAGTAGGTAAATACTTATAGCACTGCGTAGTAATCAAGGATATTGAAAATCATAAACATAATTTTATCTAGTAAAGATCATAGGGATCGTAAGTTAAAGCATAGAACAAACAAGCTGATTCTGTTTTGTGGGTTAAAGGCTACTGTAGATATGGACTAAACTCCTCCGAGGGCCAGATCTTCGTTATTTTATAAAAGCTGAAAGTTTCTCTGCTTATAGTTCCCAACACACTATGAAGATTGGATTTATTTATTTATTTATTTATTTAGTAATAGACTTAATTTAAAGAGAAACATTTTTCACCATTTTTTATAGACCAAAGCACTAGATAAAAAACAGACTGGTGTTTGGAATTTTGCAGCCCAAATAGACCGTAGTCTGTGCTAGGGCTGACAAAAAAGAAAGGATCATGGTGGCTTTGGGAGATAACAGGTAACAAATGTGTAAAAAAATCTTAAGTCAAAGTACAAAGTGTTTATATTTACCCCGGACATGCATGCATGCATTGCCAGACACATAGTATTGTGGCAATCCCCTGCTTTTAAACTAAAAAAATATTTCCAAATCGGTTTAGGGGTCTTTGAGTAATCGGGGAACATATATAAAAAAAAAGATTTGACGATTCGACGAATTGAGAATCTCCTCCTTTTTTCGAAGTCGGTTAAAAAAAATACTGATCCTGAACTTTAAACATGTATGATTTTAACAAAAGGGTTGTCTTCCAATTGATGGAAATCTTTATTCGCTTCAACAGTCATAAAAATAATACTACATATTTTGTGGATCAGACTTATTTCATTCAAAACAGGTTTGAAAATAAATTAAATATGTTGCGATCATCTTATTATTAGTTATGGGTGACCTTTGTCAAGTTTAGGATCATTCTTATTAAATTACATAGAAAATGATAAAATATGTTGCAATACCTACCTATAGCGATCTAGAACATGAAAAACATAAAAAATGTCCTTGTCAGGATCAGTTTTCAAACAAGTGTAAATTAAAAATTTATAACACCCCCGACAAGTGAAGGTATTACAGTAACTAGAAAAGAGCTGATAACTTTCAAACGGCTGAACCGATTTTCTTGGATTATAGCTAAGAACACTCTCGATCAAGCCACCTTACAAACAAAAATCTAAATTAAAATCGGTTCATTAGTTTAGGAGCTACGATGCCACAGACAGATACGCAGATACACAGATACATACGTCAAACTTACTTATAGCACCCCTCTTTTTGGGTCGGAGGTTAATAAAAGAGTTATGATTTGTCGGTCAATTGGTTCGTTAATCAACTTTTCATTGCCCGCACAGAATGAAAGAACAATACATTCACCACGTTCATACAGACACATCCCCTCCACTGTCTTCCAGAGATTTTTATTAGGTATCCTTGGTTTCGTCTAGTCCGACTGTCTGTCTGTCAGTCTATCTTGTTTATCTGTATCACAGCCAGTTTAAAAATACACTATTTAAGAGCTGTAAAGTAAAAATTTAAAAGAGAGAGAGAGAAAACTGTTTGTAGCAGAGAGGCATATTAATTTTTTTTTTCAGGATTTCTCTCTTTCCATGTTCAGTAGGTAGGTGAATATGGAAAGAGAGTCGAAAAAAAAAAATGGTTTACCCCTCGAGTGATACCTACCTACCCTGTTACATTTATAGTACGCGACAGGTTGAGATGGCAATCTAGGTATGAGGTGGGGGGACGCCCCGCACACCCGCACAGCCCCTGGTGATGTCTGGTGTGGTCTACTTGCCATATCAACCAGTCGCGCACTATAGGCACCTATTTTAAAATCATTAATCTAGCTTGGCTATGGTAGACCATAAGGCTGCTTTTCCACCAGAGAAGTGCTATGCTACATTGCTATGGATGCGTTTGATATCCACCAATCATATTCATTGGTGCACATAGATTAGCACTGGTGGAAACGGGTTCAACTAAGATATGTTTATATGGAAGGATGCGTGCTATGGATGCGTACTATGGATGTCTGCTATGGGCCGTCGACAGTGGTGCAGAGCAGAATACCTACAGTATGCGCATCTTTCTCGCGCAGCTACTTTGCGGCGGCGCATCTTCATAGCGCATCTTCCTCGCACAGCTACGAGTACATAGCTACTCTAGCGGCATGCTATGATAGCCGGTTTGACGTTTGTCCGCTCATGAAGTTCCGTATTAATTGATAACGACTTTGAAGGAAATAATTGTATTACTTTATTGACGATAGTGATGTGCAGAGATTCATAAATTTTATCGAATGTAGTTTTAGGTTTAGGACTCAAAATTTATTTATTAAATTGATTTCTTAAATGTATACAAGTGTAGAAAAATCAGTTTGCACCATTTAAGGGGTGAATGTACTTGTGAATATGAACAATTTTCACTATGTGGACAAACCTCTGAAATCGCAAAAAAATATCAATAAATTTTTAAAAATGGAATCTAATACGATCGTCACATAGGATCGCTGGCTAGCACAACTACTACCTCCGGCAAACTCGCGTCAATGCTCAATGCAAAACAAAGCAGTTTCGAATTGACGTTGCTTCGAAAAGTATAAACTGTCAGTGCAATGCGATTGTGATATAGTTTTGACCTGGCTTTGGATTTCAAATATTGATACTGCATTACTGTTGACCCTTGCTCGTTAATTTGGACTCTGTTCAAGCCCTTTGTTGTGGATTTCGTCGATATGACCGAACGTACGCAGAGAACTGTTCTAAATAGTCAGACACGTGAGTTCGTAATACGCCTTCGTAACTATTTCGATCGTGAAGCTCAAAATGGAGGGCCAATTTTACCTATAACGTCAGTGGTTGAACGCGTAGCTGATGCGCTTAATATTGGACAACGAACTGTTAGACGGATAACTAAAAAAAAATATGGCGAGACTGGCACAGAAGAAAATAAACTTCACACACCAAAAAAGAGAAAACGAGCAAAACCAGTCGTAGGCATCGATAGCTTTGATGCCGATGCTATCCGAAGACATGTTTACGGCTACTATTTACAGAAGGAGTATCCAACAAGAAAAAAGTTGGTGCATTCACTGAAGGAAGCTGGATTATTCTTCGGTGGGGAAAGTTCTTTAACGAAGATTTTGAAGACCATTGGATTTCGATACAAAAAATGTAACAAACGCAAAATATTGATGGAAAGATTTGATATAGCGATGGCAAGGTATACTTTTTTACGGCAAGTGAAAGAAATCAAAAATTGGCAAAATGTTGTGTTCTTGGATGAAACATGGCTTAATGCTAACCATACTGTAGGCCGTTCTTGGAACGATGACACAGCAGCATCTACTTCCAAAGTTCCTGTAGGAAAAGGATCGCGACTTATAATTTGTCACGCCGGAACCATCAACGGGTTTGTCGAAGGTTCTCTCATGGCTTTTGCGTCAAAAACCACTGGAGACTATCATGAAGACATGAATGGAGAAAAGTTTACTGAATGGTTTACCTCAATGTTGTGTAGCCTCCCTGAACCATCTATTATAATTATGGACAACGCCCCATACCACTCGATGCAAATTGACAAGCCACCTGCCCAATCCCAAAAGAAAGCTGATATCGTCGCATGGCTTCGTAAAAATGGCGTAGATGCAAACATGAATATGTTAAAAGCGGAATTAGTACGTCTTTTAAAAGAAAACAAACCAACCAAGATCCGATACGTCATTGACGAAATAGCATTAGAACATGGGCACAGAGTTATACGGTTACCGCCTTACCATTGTGAGTATAATGCGATTGAGTTGGTGTGGGCTCAAATTAAGGGATATGCTGCAAGACACAATACAGAACCCCCATTTACCACAAAAAAAATGCTAAAATTATTAGAAGAAGCTTGTGAACATGTGACTAAAGGAGACTGGGAAAAGGTTGTGAATAGAACTGTTAAATTAATAAGGGAAGATTATGAAAGAGATGTGAAAATAGATAATATTATAGAAAACGAACATATAATTATTAATGTATGTGATGATAGCAGTGACGACAGTGAAAATAGTAGTATGGACGAATCTGATTAATTATGGCCTTTTGTGGCACCTTTTTTGGTATCTTTTGTATTCATATGTTTCTTGTGTGCATATAAAGTATGTATATTCATTTTCGTTCAAATATTCAGTTCGTTCAAATAAATTAAATAAACATATACATTTTTGTTTTATTAAACCTATTTAATCAGGTACAAAAACAAAACCTAATTGTTTTTTGTTCGAGAATAAATTGACATTCCACATCACTATTGTAATGTGTCAAACCGGCCATCATAGCGTGCCGCTAGTGTAAGTATTGGTGGAAACGGTCACATATTTTCGTAGCGTAGATTTCACATCTTCACAGCATAGCTGCATAGCACATCTCTGGTGGAAAGGCACCCTAAGCGTGTTCCCAGTTCCGACTCGCACTTAGCCACTTTGTTAACTAAGAAGCTAAAAACAACTAAACGATTTAGATAGTTTTCGTATTATATACTAACCTGAATTTGGTAAAGAGCTATTTGCCACGGCCACTGTCCTTCCAAAGTGGGCTTGCCGTTCACCACCAAGGGGTTCGGGTTGTTCCGTATCACTATACCGCACTGATCCTGAAACAAGATACATCAATCAATCATTTATTTGCTATACTTATGTGATCCTAACATCTAAACAGTGTGAATAGGCTTCAAATTAGTGTCAAAAATGGGATATATCTTAGATTCGGGATGATGCAAGGATTCTAATGATATCCCAAGCATCTAAAACTGTTCAGGCTTTAGATGTTGAAAGCATTGCACTAATTTTATTGAGTAGTCGTGTAAAAAAAATATTTGAATAAGTATAAAGTTTTCTAATTTTCTTTCTAATACGCTCATATCGTTAAGGAAAATATTCTTGCGAAATTCGTAGCTTCAACCGACTAGATTTTACCTTATAAATAAAGGATTGTTTGCTAATTACTTATTTATCGGTTCCCGGAATTACGCAACTCTCAATTTCACATAATAATAATATAGATAAAATAAACTAAACACGGAACTGTGCGTAGGTCATTGTTAAGTCGTTAATAATTATTCTATTTCCTTATCACGGCTGACGATGATACGAAATGACTTTAGTCATCACCATCAATCTATCTCTATGCATCACGCAGACCGTAAAATATTTGGTCTTGGAGATCCTTGCTGTACCTACTTTTTAGGGTTCCGTACCTCAAAAGGAAAAACGGAACCCTTATAGGATCACTTCGTTGTCTGTCTGTCCGTCATGTCTGTCAAGAAACCTATAGGGTACTTCCCGTTGACCTAGAATCATGAAATTTGGCAGGCAGGTAGGTCTTATAGCACAAATACAGGAATAAATCTGAAAACCGCGAATTTGTGGTTACATTATTTAAAAAAAAAATTAAAATATGTTTCAATTTTCGAAGTAAGATAACTATATCAAGTGGGATATCATATATGAAAGGGCTTTTCCTGTAAATTCTAAAACAGATTTTTATATATTTTTATATATAATAGTTTTTGATTTATTGTGCAAAATGTTGGAAAAATACCCGAGTACGGAACCCTCAGTGCGCGAGTCTGACTCGCACTTGGCAGGTTTTTTGGGTGTAAGATCCGTCAGGTCGGTTTTTTTCGTATAAAATGTATCGTCACCCGGACCATAATAAGGAATTGATTAACACCTCATTCATTAAAATCGGTGCAGTAATTTAAGCGCTACGATGGAACACACAGAATCTGATACATACATACATACACATAGACTGCTCAAATCATAACCTTTCCTTTTAGCTTTGCCATAGTCGGGTAAAAACCGTAAACTAACATGGCCCAGTTGCATAAAACCCATAGAGGTACCCCTAATTGGCTTCTACATAATTAGATCCGGTAGACTCTCAATATTAAAACAGGTTTTTTGTAAAAAAATGTTATTACTTATCACAAGGGAATTTACCTTATACCTGGTAGTAATTCAATAATATTTGATGCCATTAATTAATTTCTTCACAGTAATTCGTTATTGGATGGTGGAATATTTCCGTTCATTTTGATAAAATTTTAAGTGCACTAATAAAATAAGAGCGTGTCTGTTTGTAGGCTAATTTGTTTTGTTTCTCGTTTGCGCCTTTACTCGTCATCATCATATTTTACTACAGCATCGGCGTGGGGTTTTTTTTTTGTGTTACGCTGGAAATCCTCTGACATGGTTATCGGAGACTTTGTATAGCTTAACACGGCGTGGTGGACTGTGGCCGGAACCTTGCTCATTCTGAGAGGAGGATCTCTGCTAAGTTAGCTATCCCTAAGTTTTATTGTAACATTTTCAATGAGGTATTTAAACAAGTGTGAATTAAGACAAGTGAAGGTTACAGTAACTAGAAAAGAGCTGATAACTTTCAAACGGCTGAACTGATTTTATTGGATTATAGCTAAGAACACCCTCGATTAAGCCACCTTTCAAACAAAGAAAACTAAATTAAAATCGGTTCATTTGTTTAGGAGCTACGATGCCACAGACAGATACACAGATACACACGTCAAACTTATAACACCCCTCTTTTTTGGGTCGGGGGTTAAAAAGATATTCTTGTACCTAATTGTTAGGTAAGCAGGTATGACTTGTTATTAGGTTACTTACAGATTGCTTCTTATTGCCGCTGCCGAAATTTCCAACGGAAGGTAAGGTGGCCGGGCCTGGCGACCAGTACTCATCAGGATCTGGTCGACTAGAACAAACATTCATACTTATCACTGAAGTTGAAAATTCTTACTAAATACAACGTTTCTTGCTTAAGGCAACTGACATGACTTGTAATTTAATTAACCGCTGACCCGCTGTAGTCTAATGCTGTGGTCTGGTCGATGGAAAACTGAGGCTAGGACTAGTGACCAACCTACAGGCATAGATGTGTTACCAAGCGATTTAGCGTTCTAAAAGAGCCTCAATAGCTCAACCGGTAAAGGAGTGGACTAAAAACCGAAAGGTCGACGGTTCAAACCCCGCCCGTTGCTCTATTGTCGTACCTACTCCTAGCACAAGCCTGACGCTTAGTTGGAGAGGAAAGGGGAATATTAGTCATTTAACATGGCTAATGTTCTTTTTTTTAAAAAAAAAATGATACTTCGTGTAGAAACTAATTAGGGGTCTGGATTTAAACTGCCAAACTTCTTTAGGTTAGCAGGTTAGCCCGTTTCGATCTTAGTCTGATCTGTACAGCGTAATACTTTGCTCAGACTTAGGTCATAGTTTAAAACGAGACAAGGTTGTGTTGCTGATATATGTACATCTGTCTTATTTTAGTCTGGACAAAGTCAAGAAGATTGATGCTCTGAAGATGTTGTGCTGGAGGCCGATGGTAGGAGTCTCATAGGCCGAATTTCGCACCAACCTCTCTCCAAGAACTTTCCGCTTCGGCGTTAGTACCTACAGAGTAGCATATTAAAATTCTTTAGACACGTATCCCGGCGTGAGAGTAACTCAATCGAGCGTCATGTCGTGCAGGGCAAGGTGGAGGGCATCAGAGGGCGAGGAAGGTCGCCCACGCGATGGAACGACTAAAGTCTGCTGTGGGCGGTCCCTTGTACCAGTGTACCAGGCTGTCAGCCAGCAGGAAGAAGTGGCGAATGCTCGAGAGGCGTATAACATGGCAGATGCTCAAAGACGTTGCTTCGTGACTGCTCTGCCAAGAGTGTTACGATGAAGAAGAAGAAGAAAGTCAAAGTACAAGTAGACTCATTGTTTGTTTCGCTTTTTACCATTTATCCGTCCGTCAAAATGACCTTTATGAGGCTTTTTTTTCTCTTTACACTGATTAGCTAAGTTTGTAGTTATTTACAAGTTATGGAAACTATATATTGTATAAGTATGGACTTCGTCTGTGCCGGCTCCCGCCGACATACACGCGGCGCCCCTTTAGAGTGCTTCTCAGTCAGTTCCACCACCAATAAACACCAGCAGAACACAAAAACCGGCCACTTCTAACAAAAAAAAACACTCCAAAAAAGCACCGCACGCGCTCCAGCAAACGCCACCACAGGCGAAGTCCTTTATGAGGCTTTACTTCAAATAACGTACCTGTCATCATCATCATCATCCTTCGGTCTGGTGGGATAGGACGGCCGCGGCGTGAACTGCTGCTGCTGGTAGTTGGACGTCGTCCGTCTGTCGTTAACGTTCTGTGCCGATACCTGGCCACCACCACTGAGTAACAAGTGCTATGTTAGCTACAAGATAATACAATGCGTTCAAACTATAAATAGGAATGACTCCCAACATAATGGAAATATAGTTTCATTCAATATAATGCGTCTGTCAAGCAGCTCGAACCAGCAAACGGCACTTTTCTCATTTTTAGGGTTCCGTACCTCAAAAGGAAAAACGGAACCCTTACAGGATCACTTTGTTGTCTGTCTGTCTGTCAAGAAACCTATAGGGTACTTCCCGTTGACCTAGAATCATGAAATTTGGCAGGTAGGTAGGTCTTATAGCACAAGTACAGGAATAAATCTGAAAACCCCGAATTTGTGGTTACATCATTAAAAAAAAATTAAAATGTGTTTTAATTTTCAAAGTAAGATAACTATACCAAGTGGAGTATCATATTATGAAAGGGCATTACCTGTACATTCTAAAACAGATTTTTATTTATTTTTGTGTATAATAGTTTTTGATTTATCGTGCAAAATGTTGGAAAAAATTCCCGAGTACGGAACCCTCAGTGCGCGAGTCTGACTCGCACTTGGCCGGTTTTTTTTAACTGTCTGATAAATATTGATTGGATCAAAAATCAACATGCTTGACATCAAACCGCTCATGTAGGTACTAATGTAAAAAAATCGTGATATAAGTACCTAATTAGTACGCAAAGTATTTTCCTTGCAAATCGCAATTTTCAAGTGTTAAGAATCAAGATAGATGGCGGTCATTGACTTTCGTATTTTTAGTTTGAACTCATTTTAAGTAAAAAACATTGGTATTTAAAACACAGAATTCGGAATAGGTATAGAAGAGGTAAAGGAGCGTGAGGTTGTGCCGGTTCACTGTCAAGTCTGGAGGGGTATGGTGCGGATTTCAGAGGGTGACAGTGACGTTGAATTTCTTGATTTTAACATCAACTGTCTCCCTCCCGCAACCCTCGCTCACAAGGCATCTCATAGTAGCATCAATGCAGTTTTTGATGTTGGAGGAATCTGTGAGTTCAGTGGTATATTGTGAAGATCATATTCTATTACCTGTTTAAGAATTCTGTGTTCCAAACCCAACATACAGAATTTATATAATATTATCAAAGATGGAAAAAGAAAAATAATAAAATTAGTGTGCTATAAGTAAATCCTTTTGCAAAAAAAGAAAATTTTAGAGAACATAATATAAAAAAGATAGAAAATTCTAAAAGGTGATGGAACGAGCTACCTAGGTAGAAAAACAAGTTACGATCGTTTATTAAACTTTCAAAGTACATGCATTCTTATTCAAACTGCTGTACAACTGTAAGTAAAGTTACAAGTCAAATATTAACATATAATTTATCATGCAAGATTGTTTAGGAATCTAGATCAATCATTAAGTACCTAACTTGCTAGAAGATTGAGCGTTGTATTAGAAATTAATTTCCGATCAATTCTCAGTTCTACCACTTGCTTAGGCATCAATTATATAATATAAGCAACAAACAAACAGCGAAAGTAATTGTTAGGCGTTGCTAGTGGGTGTTATACTTCTAATCATCCACCATTCCGGACCAGTGGTAAATTATTTTGACGATTCAAAAGCATTTGTAAAAGTTTATTTGAATAAAAATATATTCTATTCCAAGACGTATTAGAGTACACTTACATGCTGTATGGGTTAACGTTGCTCTGGTCTAACGGAGGGTTAGCGGTGGGTACGTACACTGGTCCGTCACCCGACGGTCTTCCGTAAACAGGTTTTGTTTGAGGCTTATCTTCTGGCCTGATTATAATAGTAGGCCTAGTTTGAGTATCGACAGGCCTTTTCTCCGTCGGTCTTTGGACTGGTCTTGATTCTGACGATGACGGTCTCTCATTTGGTCTACTGTCTGGTCTTTGGGTTGGTCGGGATTCTGAGGGCCTGCCGCCAGTTGGTCGAGTATCTGGCCGGGATTGAGGTCTCGATTCTGGCCTTGAGGAGATCGAAGTTGGATCAGGCCTTATAGCATCACCTGTGTCAACAGCTGGTTGAGGATGATCGGCGTTACATATCTCCCTCCCATTCAGTCTTATAGCACGTAACCTTGGCACTTTGTTAAGTACGTTGTATTGCACGAAGAAACGAACTGCCACTGCAGGGCCTGGGTGGATTTTCATTTTCGTGTTCTCAATCTTAAAGTCTATGTTGTCTGTGGTTGTGACATCTCCAACCCAGTTCTGGAAAAGGGCATTCTTTTTATTATTGCAAGAAACTTTTTAAATGATTTCACCATAAGTTTTTAAGATTACGAGATTACGTTGCGATATGACGATGTAGTCATAAGTTGCTGTTACTTTGACTCCAAAATACCTTGAAGCATTACAAACATTAAATAACCCAATAGTCCAAACGAGTATACTATTCCGAGCTTCACGGTTTGTTAAAGCAATTTTTTTCTGATGATATTTTGGTTATTTTCCATCGAGGATCAAGAAATGTCATAATCCTCCCCGGTTCGATCATTTCCATCTCAGACTAAAGACTTTGACACATTCAAGCACAAAATTTTCATTGGTAAAGGACTGGAGATTGCAGAAAAAGGGCTATAAGGGAGAATACTTACCCCCAATATGTCTGCTTTGCTATCCAGCACTACATTCAACCACAGCGAGTGGAGGGTGCTGTCTGTGGACAGGTTCACGACCCCGTACCACCGTCCTTGTTCGGTGCCCGAGGGTTCGTACGAGAACACGTTGGGGCATGGCGAGATGGGCGTGGATTCCTCGTGTGTTGGCACCAGCAGACCTATGACTAGAATTAGTAAGGCTCCAATCTGTGGACAAAATTGCAAATAATTTTTTTAATGGTCCTCCCCATCGAATTTTGGTAACAGCGGTCAAAAGAAAAGTGGCCTGGTAGAGATCTCTACAAGAGATTTCTACCAGTGACCCTTGGTGAGAGGTTGTAAATGGAGTAGGATAGGTACAACAAAGATAGAAAGTATGCATGAAGCCATTTGGCTAGTAAAAAAACTAAGATGACGTCTAGTTTGGAATATGCTTGCCTATAAAGATGCCTAGTCAACCCGCTGTGATGATGTCAATGAGGTTTTAGATTTAATTTTACGTATTTTTGTTTTAGTTTAGATTTAAGTCTATTTTTATATCTATGTTTATCTATGTTTATTGATTAAATTAGTTTTTGATAAAAACGTAATCTTCTTCTTCTACGTATCCTTTTATTTTTGTGCAATAAAGATATTATAAAATAAAATAAATAAACTGACTTCAAAAGCTTTGAAAAACATACACGACGCACGTCATTGAATAACACAATGCATTGGATTGGTCAAGATGGAAGCGAGAAAATTGCGTAGCCCTAGGTAGCAAAATAAAACAAACATAGTACGCACATAGGTAGGAGGTCAAGTATAGAACCTCCTATTTTAACTCGGTTAAAAAAGAAAGTACTTACCTACTTAAAAGTGACAAGACTACTTAATATAAATAAGTAGGTCTAAAATAAATCGACAAACAACGTTTCTTTGAAGCGCCATCGGTTAACGGTTATGACTATACAGGAAATTCAAGTATGCTAATTTAACAAGGTTTCTTGATTTGCACACGCAAATTTTTGGGATTGTTTTTTTAATTTTATTATAATCATTATAACATTGTCAAATTGTTTAACATTGAAGTCAAACTATGTGAAGGGCGATATTAGCATACCTAGTGGTAAATGTGTGTGAGGTCTGCCAATCCACACTTGGCCAGTGTGGACTATGGCCTATTGACCTACACACTTCTCTTTCTGAGGGCCTCAGCTCAGTGAGTCAGTAGTGAGCGGGCAATGTAATCAGATGACAATGATGATCACTAGACTGACCTTTTAGAATGGGGTTTATCATTCATTTTTAACTCCCGACCCAAAAAAAGAGGTGTTATAAGTTTGACGTGTGTATCTGTGTATCTGTCTGTGGCATCGTAGCTCCTAAACTAGTGAACCGATTTTAATTTAGTTTTTTTTTGTTTGAAAGGTGGCTTGATCGAGAGTGTTCTTAGCTATAATCCAAGAAAATCGGTTCAGCCGTTTGCAAGTTATCAGCTCTTTTCTAGTTACTGTAACCTTCACTTGTCGGGGGTGTTATAAATTTTTAATTTACACTTGTATTATAATTATAACATTGTGAAGTCAACTATGTGAAGGGCGATAGCATACCTAGTGGTAAATGTTTGTGAGGTCTGCCAATCCACACTTGGCCAGTGTGGACTATGGCCTATTGACCTACACACTTCTCTTTCTGAGAGGGGCCTCAACTCAGTAGTGAGCCGGCAATGTATTCAGATGACGATGATGATCACTAGACTGACCTTTTAGATTGGGGTTTATCATTTATTTTTAACTCCCGACCCAAAAAAAGAGGTGTTATAAGTTTGACATGTGTATCTGTGTATCTGTCTGTGGCATCGTAGCTCCTAAACTAATGAACCGATTTTAATTTAGTTTTTTTTGTTTGAAACGTGGCTTGATCGAGAGTGTTCTTAGCTATAATCCAAGAAAATCGGTTTAGCCGTTTGCAAGTTATCAGCTCTTTTCTAGTTACTGTAACCTTCACTTGTCGGGGGTGTTATAAATTTTTAATTTAGACTTGTATTATCTCATAAGTAGGTAGCTGAACCTTTCAAAAATTTTATGAGGTTTTGTTTAGGGTAGTATTCATACCTCCATGAGGTCAGTTTACAGCTAACTGAAATACCTAACTCCACCACTCTCCAAACCATGACTTGTGTAACCTGTGACTGTAAAGTAAGTTTAACCGTCTGTCATGCAAAATGCACCTATTTCGTAGATGCCCACGTGAACTTAAAGATTTTATAAAAATTCCGTGGGAACCCTTTAATTTTCTGGGATAAAAACTAGTAACTATTTATTTATTTATAGTTTATCTAAGTATATCCATGCAAATAATCATGTCAATCCGTTGCTCCGTTGCGTCGTGATTGAAGGACAATTCAATCGACAACACAAACTTTCGCATTTACAAGTATAAATTAAAATAAACACCCCCGACAAGTGAAGGTTACAGTAACTGGAAAAGAGCTGATAACTTTCAAACGGATGAACTGATTTTCTTGGATTATAGCTAAGAACACTTTCGATCAAGCCATCTTTCAAACTAAAAAACTAAATTAAAATTGGTTCATTAGTTTACACAGATACACAGCTACACAGATACACACGTCAAATTTATAGCATCCCTCTTTTTGGGTCGGGGGTTAAAAATATTGGTAGGATAGCAGCTGTATGGAAATTGGATCCAGTTAGGGTTCCTTTAGCTACCAAATTGATGAAGGAACATTTCTGTGTTAGGCGATTAGGATCCAAAATCAGTAGTAGGGTACCTAGTAGGCAGTGATTAGCGAAGGCGTTAATTGTACACCGACGATCAATTACATCTGTCGCCTGACTAATGACTCGCCGCGGCGTCGCTCGGGTTTAACTAATTCACAACTTGCGTCGCGTGTTGCTGTTGAGGGAGGGAATCTATCTATTAGTTCTATACTAATTAATGAATATCTCCGTGTTAGTGTGATTAATTAATGTCATCAATCACTACTAATATTGTAAATGCGAAAATGTGTAGGTACTGGGTAAGTACCTACTCAATTCATGTGTAGAACAAAAAGTAACTTATATCCATCCCGAGGATGTAAACGGAGTTAGCGTACGTACTCGGGATGGATAAAAGTTTTTTTAAGCCCGGAAAAACAAACAGTTCCCACGGTATTAAAAAGAGTAAATCCACGTGATTCCCGGGGTCGATTTCCAGCAATTGATTTTATCCTTTCAAATATTGTTGCTCAAGCACGGCAGCACGGTTTTGTCTTTGGGGCAGTACCTAGCCATGACCGAAGCTTCTTGATCCTGGCCCATTCTTGGACCCGGGAATCGAAGCCAGAGTCTAATCATCTGCAGTCGAACATTCTAACCACAAGACTAATGCGTCATTTTCACGTAATAGCAATAGGAATTGCATTCGCATTGCGCAGATTCCGAACACGTGTAGTGTTACAATTTATAGAGCAAACTTAATCCACGTACTTCGTAGGTACACTAAAGGTCGTAGTTCACTTACACGACACAGCTCCCGCGCGGTTAAAGAATAAAGATTCAAATATGGGCTTGAAGTCATACTCATACGTTTTACAGTGACAACATACAATTGCAAGCAATGCGCTGCAAGCGAGCTTGCCGCAATCTAGCCACTGGATGGTTGACATCTCGCTTACCACGCGCTTCAAGCGAGCGGCCTACACGTCTACAGCATTCGAGTAATTCGAGCAAATTGTAACGTACGCCAAACTGTTAGCTGTTATCGCGGGACAGCGAGCTTTCTGCTAGCTGTCGGCGCGTGGCAAACTAAAGGTGCCCACGCTTTCGAACTGAACTGCAGCGGAACTGCGCGTCGCGGCAGCGCCCCGCACGATATTCTCTCCAGCCACTACGCGCGTACGTCGCTGCCGATTTGAGGCGGAGCCGTGCGTGTGCTGTGTGGGAACGGTGTCCTGTAAATGAGCTACGACCTTTAGAGCGTTTTTTTTTAGTTTGCTTAAAAGATAAACAAATTGCAAAAACCTTCTTGGAGAACCCCGTAGAGTAAGGATAAGAGCTTTTTGCAGTCACCCTGGTGGTAAGTGATGATTGCTACGTAATTTGTTTTAGATAAGTACATTGGAGAAGATATAGAATAATGACGTGCAACTATAATCATAGATAACCTAATAATAATAATTGTACAAAGTTCAACGTAGATATAGTCCGAGAAACAATCATTAAATCTCGGAAAAATATGTTTTCTAAGAAACGTTATAAATAAACTCATAATTCACGGAATTTTTAACAAAATATTAATATGTATTGTTGTATTTTATATTAGGGTTGATACATTCTGTTTCAAACTTTATAAAAACTTTTTATTAATTTGAAAATTTCGTAAATAAACTAACAATATAATAGCTAATCATTCCGTCGAAATTGCTTACTGATTTTAAGGCTACTTTCAAGATTAAATTCGTCGTTCAGTCTACTTTCAAGTCTTAAAATTTTGAAAAATTATCTAAAGTTTTGAATTTAATAAAGTCGAGTTTCAGAACTTCACCTTTGTAAAACGATAACGACATTAAGATAAAACCCTCAAAAGCCTAATAAATAAAATATTGTACAAAATCAGTAAGAACCTACCTAGATAATTACTCATTTTTATTCCGGTAATCGCTTAGACAACAAGTGTAAATTAAAAATTTATAACACCCCCGACAAGTGAAGGTTACAGTTACTAGAAAAGAGCTGATAACTTTCAAACAGCTAAACCGATTTTCTTGGATTATAGAGCTAAGACCACTCTCGATCAAGCCACCTTTCAAACAAAAAAAACTAAATTATAATCGGTTCATTAGTTTAGGAGCTACGATGCCACTGACAGATACACAGATACACACGTCAAACTTATAGCAACCCTCTTTTTGGGTTGGGGGTTAAAAAGAAGAATAGTTTCTAGCCCGACTCTGGGTCAGCCCTAAGAATGTTATTAATAAAATATCCAATTGGTAAACTGATAAAGCGCCAGGAAGTCGGACTTTCCATACCAATGTCGACACCTCATTTCGCGAGAAATCCGTAAACGATCAAATTCCCAGGTTTTTTTTATGTTTTATTAAGATACAAGTCAGCCCTTGACTGCAATCTCACCTGGTGGTAAGTGATGACGCAGTCTAAGATGGAAGCGGGTTAACCTGGAAGGGATATGGCAGTTTTCATTAAACACATACACAGTGCAGTTTCTATACGGCATCGTACCGGAACGCTAAATATTGGTATTTTTTCTGGTAAACATAAAAATGGTGATATTATAGAAATTATTAGTGATAGCCCGCGACTTCGTCCGCGTGGATTTAAGTTTTTCGAAATCCCGAGGGAACTCTTTGGTTTACCAGGATAAAAAGTAGCCTATGTGCTAATCCAGGATATTATCTATCTCCATTCCGAATTTCAGCCAAATCCGTCCGGTGGTTTTTGCGTGAAGGAGTAACAAACATACACACACACATACACACAAACTTTCGCCTTTATAATATTAGTGTGATACATACTTATAGAACCTACCGACCAAACCTGTTCGTTTATTTGGAGCTGGCTCAAGCCACATTGCCGCAAAAGCGAAACGAAGCGAACGTAACACAGTAGTTAGATTTAAATTGAATTTTATTTGCTCCGCAATTATATAAGTTTTATTCACAGTAGCTTATATGATAAACAGTTTACGAAAAATTTACTGATTGCAAACAGTTTTCATATAATAATATAAGTGACAATACCTTAGTAAATTTTTGTTGTCAATTAATTTCGTAAGCTACATAGTACGTGAGTAAAAATTACAGGTGTAATCGCAACCTAATGAGTGTGAAACAAAATGGAAGAAGTGTAAATTAAAAATTTATAACACCCCCGACAAGTGAAGGTTACAGTAACTAGAAAAGAGCTGATAACTTTCAAACGGCTGAACTGATTTTTTTGGATTATAGCTAAGAACACTCTCGACCAAGCCACCTTTCAAACAAAAAAAAACTAAGTTAAAATCGGCTCATTAGTTTAGGAGCTACGATGCCACAGATACACACGTCAAACTTATAACACCCCTCTTTATGGGTCGGGGGTTAAAACGAGTCGCCTCTCAGTGAAAGTAAGGACTGTCGACATGCGTTATTTTAAATCAATTTCTCCATCACAAATATTATACATTGGCATAACGATTGTAGCAGCACATGGCATCTGTCGTCGCGTCGTCACTTCGGCTCTCCCGCAATGTGACTTGAGCCTAAGATTAACGATTATTATTTCTTTGTATTTTGTATCTTAGATCAAGATAAGTAAATCATCATCATGATTAACCCATCACCGAATCACTATAAAGCAAAGGTCTCCTCTCAGAATGATAAGGGGTTCGGCCATAATTTACCAATTACCACGCTGGCCATTGGCAGACTTTTCACACCTTTGAGAACATTATGAAGAACGTTCAGGTGTGCAGGTTTCCTCGCAATGTTTCCTTCACCGTTAAAGCAAGTGATATTTAATTACTTAAAACGCACATAACTAACTCGGAAAAGTTAGAGGTGCGTGCCCGGGATCGAACCCCCGACTTGGTGGCGTGATTTTATAACAAACACTAGAGGATGCCCGCGACTTCGTCCGCGTGGAATTAGGTTTTCTAAGATCCCGTGGGAACTGTTTGATTTTCCGGGATAAAACGTTGCCTAAGTAATATGTCAATTATATGTACGCAAGCTACCTTGGTACCAAACATACAAATCGGTCAAGCGGATGGGTCTTTAGGAATCCCGTGGGAACTCCTTGATTTTTCGGGATAAGAAGCTAAGCCTAACTCTGTATCAAATTTCGTCAGAATCGGTTAAACTGTTGGGCCGTGAAAAGGTAGCAGAAAGACAGACAGAGAGACAGACACACTTTCGCATTTATATTATTAGTATGGATAATATGTGCTGCAAAGGAAAAGGCCCGACCGAACTCAGCTAAATGTTAAGATAATTTGTTTTAACAAAAATAGATCTTTTTCGACTTATTTATTTTCCGAACCCATTTATAAAACGGGGAATAAGGAAAACAACAGTACTCGGTTACTTATGATGCAAACAAATTAACATAAAGTATAAATTCTTTAGATTTTTTACTACGAATTGACGCTAGACGTAGACTCGGTTGCGATTAAAAGCTGCTACAGACGTAGTTAGTAACATAAATTATTATTATTATTAATTTATTAATTATAAATGCCAAAGGTATTGATGTGTTCGGAATATATTTTTAACCCCCGACCCAAAAAGAGGGGTGTTATAAGTTTGACGTGTGTATCTGTGTATCTGTGTGTCTGTGTATCTGTGTATCTGTGTATCTGTGTATCTGTCTGTGGCATCGTAGCGCCTAAACGAATGAACCGATTTTAATTTAGTTTTTTTTGTTTGAAAGGTGGCTTGATCGAGAGTGTTCTTAGCTATAATCTAAAAAAATTGGTTCAGCCGTTTAAGAGTTATCAGCTCTTTTCTAGTTTTCTTGTAGAAAAGAAGGTTAGATAACCGTTAGGTTCATAATATTATGTCAATAGACAAATGTCAAGCTGTCAAGATGGACGTTGCCTAAATACATAATTATTTATTTGAAAATGACTTGGATGAAGGATTAATGATGTTTTGGAAAACTCAGATACTTTGGATCGTCGGGGGTGTTATAAATTTTTAATTTACACTTGTGTTACAAATATTTTTTATCAGCAATTTGTTTTGTGATTCCCTGCTATTCACATCATTATAATCTAGAAGTTCTTTGATTTCCCAGAATAAAAAGAAGCCTATATGTCTGTCTTTGGGATAAAAGATACTTCTTTACCTACCTCTTCAAACTTGCATAAATGGATGGGTCGTGAAAAGTTAACAGACAGATAGACACACACAGATTTCGAATTTATATTAGTAAGACTGATGAATTTGTATAGATAAATAGATTATTTTTAGTATAGGCCTTACTAGCTAGCAATATCTATCCCACCAAAAACATTTCATGTAAAATGTTGCCAAGACTCACAAGTTCATAATGTTTTCACTGTTAAAAAGTTATGAGATCTCTAGTAGAGCCAAGCCCCTAGCTGAGCTTAGATTTGTGCTGGCCATGGGACCTATCCCAAGTCCAAAGTAATATAGATTTTAAATGCTCTTGACTATATCACATTTATACCAATAAATAACAAATAACTCTACTTACAAGCCCTGATTCTACAAACCCTATATCTTGGTTAAAAAAGTACGTCATCTAGACCGAAGTTATGACGGGTCGAAAATACGGCGAAACACTTCGAGAAAAAGGTACGTAGCGCCCCGGTCGCCGTTTGGCTCGTCTTGGCGGGGGCACTGCCGTGCCCCCTGATCAGCCATTTTCTAGTAGCTACTCAAATGGAATAAACCAGTCAACTATTACTACCACAAAGATAACTATTGTAGGTAGATCGTTGAAATAAACACTAAGTATAGTTATTTTTTGCATACATTCTCAAACAAACAGTGAAGTACTGTGTTTTTAATTACTTAAAGCAACAAAAACTCATTTTTCGTATCTGTACTCATTTATCTTGTCGGTTAAAGACTCCTGTACACAATAGCTTAACATGTTCGGTAAGTGTCGGCCAATGTGTAAACGCTGTTTTCAAATCGTATCTTTATTAAAAACGCACAAAAGTTGGCAAGCCGACCGCAACATACGGAACGCCGAATTGTCCTGTACACTTTAGCCGAGTGCATTGGACGAATCCGTTGGACAATAGTCAGAGCCAATGTGTACTTGAGTTGTAGGACATTGAACTTTTTGGAGTACGAAAATAAAACACGTTAACACAGTAACTTTTCAGTTGTCGAATAAATAAGGTTTAAACAGTTTTTGAATTAAAATTCTGCCAAAGTTATTTCAAGTGTTCAGCGTTCTATTAATTTTGATTCCATTATGAGTGAAAAAATAAAGGAATTAAGTTTTAAATAAGTAGATATTGGTAATATTATGCAAAACTATATGAAGTCCCCCTATTTCGTGCCCGTGAATTTATATTTTTCAAGAATCCTGAGGGAACTTTTAGTTAACTTTAATTAACCAAATTTTGTCATATCGGTTAAGCGAATGGGCCGTAAAAGGATAACAGATAGATAGTCAGACAAACTTAAGCATTTATAATATTAAGTATGGACTATGAATAGTAAGAAGGTATAGTATAGTAAGTAGTATAGTAAGTAAATTATAGGTTCGTCTCTCACTTAGTTATACATGCTCAGTCGTGCAGAAAAAACGTTTTCTCATAAAATTGTGTTACAGGTCGCATGTTTATATTTTTTCATACAAGATAGGCTTGCGCTCGTCTAGACAATCATGCCTGATTGAAATAATGATGAGACCTACATAAAATTGTACTGTTGCCTAGAAGATTCCCTTTTAGATTTCCTTAGCAGAGTATTTTTGTTACTTTTTTTTAGATTTCTTGAGTTAAAAGTTTGATTGTTATATTTTATAGCAATTTAAGCCTTTTAGTAACTATATTTATTAGAAGACTAGCTAGGTTTTTAATAATTCCGGGGACCCCAACTCTTTTATTTTCCGGAATAAAAAGTAGCTTATGCCACTTTCCAGGTCTATCTACTAGGTATATCCCTTCAAATTATAAAGTTATCAAACCAACAAAGACACACATTGGGTACCTAGTGATCTCTTGTTATATATAAGTCCGACTTTGTGTATTAATATAACGATTTCCATGTTATTTTGGTACGTTAAAAAACTAGGTACCCCGGATCTACAATTCCACACGGTTTAGAATTTAGATAGCAAAACTCACGCTCTCCCAACATATTATTTTAATAATCATAATTATTAAGATAATAATATATACTTAATTGCTTATATAATTTGCATCCTGTTCGTGTTACATGTTTTCCTCTACCAAATGTCAATGATACAAACCGGTTATCACTTCGAAATCACCAAAAACACTTAACCACAAAATCACCAACCGATTAAATACGATTAACGCCTTACCATATTTTTTTGTTGTGCATCAAATCGAACAAAACTAAACAGTATTTTTAATTTTTTTCGCGACGCATGCGTCTCGCGCGGTATCACTTTTTAGAATAAAGACTTGTATAGAAATATTGATCTAAAGGTCAAGTTTATCATCTGCAGAGACAGAGATGGATAATTAATTACGATATAAAAGAAAGAGATAAAAGGATGTATCTGAGTTTTTCTTACTTTGAGGTTATACGTACGCGCAAACTGGTTAACATTGATGGTTGTGGCGATTAACAATATCTACTATTGAGATATTAAATATGAATATGTTCGGATGTTTTTTCCGTGTTTTTGTTAGTTCTAGAAGTAATTAACTATCACACATCAAGACGAAATAGATTAAAATTGAATTCATAATTAATGTAACTTGGAAAAGGGATTTTTTTCTAACAAGATTTGGTGTACGATCTTTGTGATAGAAAGTGCCAGCTTTTAGATTATTTACTTAGGTATCTATTTGTTAGATTTAGAGGGCTTAGCGTTACCTTTTAATATTGCATTAATTTACTAAGTAAAGGTTGCACAGAGGAGTTTGCATAATGGAAATTTTCCATATTATAGGTTAAAATTTAAATGTGCAGATGCTCGAAATTTTCGCACTCCTGCCCCGAGAGTTCTCACCTTATAGTATTTTTAGAGCAACAGATGTAAATAAAAGATGCACTTTATCTAAATTCTAAATAGATATATTTATTCATAAATTAGTGCAGGACCTTCTTACACACCACACACTTTGTACACCACAGCTGGTCGATTGCGGAAAAACTGCACCAATCATTGCAATCTCAATTGGTGTGATTGGCTGAATTTATGGTATTCTTGTTGCAACAATGCATTGTAGCCAATAGTGAGCGAGCGTCAACCAATCAGAGGTGGTTACGATCGTGACATTATAGCTGTCATTCTATCGCAATCGAACCGCAGCTTTTGATAGCAGAGTATGACGATCGCAATCACCTAATAGGTACCTACTTCCGAGGGCCAATGCATCTACCATTAGTTCGGAATTCCTTTCGTACCTAGAAGAACCGGCAAGACACTCGAAGGTTGCTCCTTTCAAGATTCGATTTACAACAATATTATGCCATGATGATCTGTGACACATGGAATAACAGAATAGGGCCTCATTAGGTCTGTTATTCCATGGCATATAACTCAATGTCTAAAACTACTCTAACCTGTTTAGATATCGAACTCCATCTAAGAAGAATGGTAGACAATATGCTATTTATATAGGTGCCCTCTAAACAGGCTTTTAACCGCCTCTGGTCAACGTCCGAAAGGTCCTAACCTGTAACTGCATGAATTTTAGAGTTCTGTTTAAGGGACTTTTATATAGGTTCAGCATGGCCGTCTGTCTGCTTATGATAGCCTTTTGACTCAGAAGCCAGAAAAACTGCAAAGCCACTGAAATGGACATATACAAGTACCTAACTACGCTGGAAGACTACTGTAGGAACTCCGAGGTACGTCAGAAATGACGTCATTCATCGGGACACCTAGACGCCCACCGTTGAGGAGAACGTTTGCCTCGCGCACTGAGGGTTCCGTACTCGGGTATTTTTTCCAACATTTTGCACGATAAATCAAAAACTACTATGCATAAAAATAAATAAAAATCTGTTTTAGAATGTACAGGTAAAGCCCTTTTATATGATACCCCACTTGGTATAGTTATCTTACTTTGAAAAGTGGAACACCTTTTTTTTACATGATATAACCACAAATTCGCGCTTTTCAGATTTATTCCTTTATTTGTACTATAAATTCCAAATTCCAACTTTCATAACTTCCAAATTTCATGATTTTAGGTCAATGGGAAGTACCCTTATAGGTTTCTTGACAGACACGACAGACAGACAGACAGACAGACAACAAAGTGATCCTATAAGGGTTCTGTTTTTCCTTTTGAGGTACGCAACCCTAAAAAACCCTAAAACGTTTAATGAAACCCACAGGCTACAACACTCTGTGTTTACATTTGCACGTGTTTTCAGTTGGGCTGGCTGTGAAAGGCAGGAGTTTGTTTGTCTGCTGTTGACAGGCGACGGAAAGTTTTTATTAGTTTTCAGGTAGTTACCTACACCAGACCTGCGCTGTAGTGCGCTTTCTACTGTACTTAGGTGGAAAAACGCCTGGAGTTGATGTTTACACAGCAGTTCAGTAGAAAAATAAAAAAAAACAAAAGAAAAATAAAATCGACCTCAAAAACTTACTTTTTAATTCTTGGGCAGGGCAGTGTTTTTAAATTATGAATTGTTAACATCATTGATTTTGAAAGAGCCACCCCTACAGTTAACATTGTAGTCCGTTGAGACAGACGGGCAGACGAACAAATACGAATTCATTCAAGTAGGTAAGTAGACCTCGCTTCACTGGTCAATAAAACATAAAATTAAAGGCAAAAGGTAATGAAATAGCTGTTCTATTATTTACATATTTTACCACCATAGAAACACCATCCCTTGCGGCGGTTAAACCGAGAATTCCATCAGACCCCATATAATGAAACGTTGCCGTCGCGTCGCCCTGCGGTCGGGCGAAACTATTAACACGTCCACTCACACATTCCTCCGACCCCGTGAATAATTATTAAAACATGCCACAACAAACGCTTTGGCTTTTAAGAGTAGGTATGTCCTATCAAGTGAAACTCAATTTCAGTTTATACTTTCATCATCCAAGACATTCACAATCTTTAAAACAAGAGTGAATAGGCATCTTTCTAGACGACGACAAAAGGTAGGTACCACTCGCACTTGACTCTCGTTAATTAATCTCTAAAATCCTCCCCCGATATAATCCTGTAATTACACCGGGATATCAATTTGATCATTTTTCATTCGCTCCCCGCCTCATTATGTGGAAATTATCAGCGTTGGAAGTCAATTACTTCTTTTTATAAGAAAATTTATTAGAAAATTAATAGTCCCTCCTTACCATACAATTTCCAACCTTACACCCAAGTCATAAGGATCAAAATAAGTATAACACTAGGCATGCTTCTGGATTAATAACTGTAACTAATGGAAAATGTGTTTTATTTTTATGGGCATAAAGTAGATATTCGTGTGGATGAATATTGGGAATAAAATGCCAAGCGATCGGATTAGGCGTTTTTAATATCAGTAGCGGATTATCGGTCTCAATTTTTAGTGATTAGCAGGGCCCACACTAGGCGCAGTCGTCTTGATAGGGCAGCGAGGCTTCGCTTTTTTCTGTAGCTTCAGATTTTTGATAACTACATATCAGGTGAAATCAGGTGGAGAAACAACGGTTTTATTATATCAGGTACTGGGGTGAAACACTGCCAAATTCATAGCTCCAGCCTAGTAGGTAGATATTGAAAATTTCTTGACAGAAAAACCCAATACCTACCAAATACCAATCCTCGATAGATAGATATACCTACCTCTACCGATAATTATGTACGTAGTTCGCTATTAAGAGAGTAGGGTATTTGTCTAAGTTTTGACGTAGGTAAATTATAATGTTTGATTTATTTACTAGCGGGTACAGGGTTTAGGCTAAATTTTGCCTGAAGGGATGTTTGGGTAACTATATAGATTTATTGTTTCGAGAGAATGCTTGATTCTTCATATTGTGATTTTCTAAAGCTTTGTCCGTTTGGCGAAATAAGGCAGCTCCACTGCCCTCTAATAACACAAATACCTACGCTGAACTTGCGATTGTCAACCTGTTTTGGAAGCAACTTGATTTTCGCTATTTTGGCACTGATGGCAGCAGTGACGTGACTTACGCACCACGCATGCGTGAGACAAGCGTGACACACGCGCAACCCATGCGCGAAACACGCGCGATGCACGCGTGACACACATGCGACGCACGCGCGACGAACACGCTACACACGTGCGACACACGCGCGTTGCAAACGCCACACGAGCGTGAGATATGCATGACACACGTATAAAACGATACACGCGCGGCACGCGCATGATACACGCGCGTCATACGCGTGATACATCCGCCACACACGCTTCACACACACGCCACACACGCTACTTTAAAACATACAATAATTATGCCCTCTCTCCTTCATCAGAAATTAGTTCCTGGGTACGAATGACCTTGATCACATCGCCTTTGTCCAGAGATCTTATAATATACCTAAAACCAAC
The DNA here is from genome assembly GCF_905333055.1 of Maniola jurtina. Taxonomy (NCBI): domain Eukaryota; kingdom Metazoa; phylum Arthropoda; class Insecta; order Lepidoptera; family Nymphalidae; genus Maniola; species Maniola jurtina. Next base: position 2,072,903 of record NC_060041.1, read on the forward strand.
AGCTGTAAAACCCAAAATAACAGTAATTTTGCAGACAAATGCGCATGTAAATCCACACGTGTTGCGGTTTATATTTTGGCTGCATGTTTTAGCTTGCATTTAGTGGACATACGAAGTGATACCGCAAATTCACTCCGTGCTTATGAATTATTTGTAAAAGGAAGAGAGGCTTCACATAATCTTGACAAATCGCTGCGAAAATATTATGAGGTAATTTCATTCCTAAATGTTTATCTCTTTATCTGTTTATATTGTTTTTAATTTTTTAAGCACCCTTTTCATCGATCAATAAAATACTTATTTTGCCTTTCGCGGTTGAAGCTCAATATGAAACTGATTATTGTTTGAGCTTATTTTCAATGATGATGATGATTAAAGATCAGGTAGACAACCAGTATTTTTGTATATCTACTACCTGGCTATCCATACAATTGTAATCAGTTTTGTGAACTAAATAATAGTAAAAAACATTGCGGTTAAGAGTGACGTTTGAAACACCCTTATTTTACACTACTATGTAGAGTGCAGTTGAATAAACTATCAGCCTCCTAGTTCAAGTCACTTTAGTATTTTATGAATAGAATATTCTATTTAATAATTGCGGGAACTCGCCTGTTCCATTTGGATTTTAGAGGATATACAGTGCTGAAAGTTTAAGTAGGTAGCTGTTTTTTAACCCCCGATCCAAAAAGAGGGGTGTTATAAGTTTGACGTGTGTATCTGTGTATCTGTGTGTCTGTGTATCTGTGTATCTGTCTGTGGCATCGTAGCGCCTAAACGGATGAACCGATTTTAATTTACTTTTTTTTGTTTGAAAGGTGGCTTGATCGAGAGTGTTCTTAGCTATAATCCAAAAAAATTGGTTCAGCCGTTTAAAAGTTATCAGCTATTTTCTAGTTTTCTTGTAGAAAAGAAGGTTAAGATAACCCTTAGGTTCATAATATTCAAGTGTCAATTGACAAATGTCCAGCTGTCAAGCGCTGTCAAGATGGACGTTGCCTAGATATACATAATTATTTATTTGAAAATGATTTGTCGGGGGTGTTGAAAATTTTTAATTTACACTAATTGTATTTTCAGGCTTCCGTACCTACCTCAAAATGAAAAAAGGTGCCCTTATAGCATCACTTCGTTGTCCGTCTGTCTGTCGTGTCTGTCAAGTAACCTATAGGGTACTTCCCGTTGACCTAGAATTATGAAATTTGGCATGTAGGTAGCTAGGTCTTACAGCACAAGTAAAGGAAAAATTCCGAAAACCGTGAATTTGTGGTTACATCACAAAAAAATGAAAATGCGGTCATGAACTAATAATAATTAGAAGGTACCTATTTTCAACATTCAAAGTAACATACACTATACCAAGTGGGGTTTCACATTAAAGGGCTTTATTTGTACATTCTAAAACAGATTTTAATTTATTTTCATGCATAGTTCAATAATTTTGACTTATCATACAAAATGATGGGGAAAAAACCTTCCTCTTCTTTATCTCCGAAGTTTAACAATCAAAAAATCTGAATTAGGTCAATAGAGGTAATTTCTTCTCTAGTACGGAACCCACGGCGCGCGAGTCTGATTCGCACTTGGCCGGTTTTTTATACTACGGAAGTCTAAAAAGTATATGTACTTACTAGGTTTAGTAAAGAACACAAGTACAAAATTTACCGTTGTACGTAACTTTTGCCGGATAATAGGTAGTTCGAGTGCAGAGTTACGAGCTCGATAACAGCGATTATACGATGAATGGCGGACCATTAGTTATACGCTCCGACAAACGCAGATTGAGCTCATTTTCTGGTTTCAGGCCACATCTTTACTTATAAAACTGTAATTGGATGATTTAAAACCATACGATTCCTTCCGAGAGAAAAAGGAAACAAGTAGGTCGTGACCAACCCATTTCCGCCCCACTATTGAGTACGAGTCTCCTCCTCAGAATGAGAAGGGTTTAGGCCATGTCTGCCACGCTGGCCCAATGCGGATTGGCAGACTTCACACACCTTTGAGAACATGGAGAACTCTCAGGCATGCAGGTTTCCTCACGATGTTTTCCTTCACCGTTAAAGCAAGTGATAGTTAATTGCTTAAAACGCACATAACTGAAAAGTTAGAGGATGCTTGCCCGGGATCGAACCCCCGACCTCCGATTAGGAGGCGGACGTTCTAACCACTAAGCTATCACAGCTTACACCTAACAACTACTTAGCTTATAATATGTAGTAGGTACGCGACAGGGCAAGATGGCAATTGGGATGGGGACGCCTCGCACACCCGCACAGCCTCCGCACTTACCCAGTGAGGGATAGCGCGGGTGATTATGCAGGTGTGCGGGGCTCTGCAATAAAGCTTGAGTAATTTCATCTCGCGACCCCCGTACAGATTTTCAATCAACTAAATGGTTCTATGTGTAACGACGGACAAGGTACACTTCACTTTACTTCAACCTTTCTAGAATAGAGCTTTCGCATGTACAAGCACAATCAGATAGAAGATACCTATCCTTTATCGAAAGGACGAGCTGAAATCTTTTTAACCCGACTGCGGCAAAGTCAAAAGGAAGGGTTATGATTTTAGCAGTCTATGTATGTATGTAAGTATGTATGTGGGTATGCATGTCTGTGGGTGGGTATGTATGTTTGTATCCAGATTCAGTGTGTTCCACCGTAGTGCCTAAACTACTGGGCCGATTTTGATGAATGAGATGTCAATCGATTCGTCGTAAAGGTCCGGGTGACATTGGCTATATTTTATACGAAAAAAAATTGTCCTAACGGAAACGGAAAAATTGTCCTTACATGAAAAAAGTGGGGGTGTCCAAATTTTTTTTTTCTATTGTATCGAGTGGGGTGTCAAATGAAAGAGGAGAAAATTCTGAGTTCATAAATATAAATGTATTACAACATTAAAATATACCAAGCGACAGAAAAACAATTTTACTACCTATAATATTTCAGCGTTTATTAAGACGATCGCAGTCGGGTTTTAGTTTTCAACTTTATCTTGTACTAGAGGATGCCGCGGCTTCGCCCTCCTGGATTTCGGTTTTTTAAATCCCGCAGGAACTCTTTGATTTTCCGGGATAAAAAGTAGCCTATGTCCTTCCCCGGGATGTAGCCCATGTCTGTACCAAATTTCATCAAAATCGGTTCAGCGGTTGGGCCGTGAAAACGTAGCAGACAGACAGACAGACAGACACACTTCGTCTTTGCGTGGAGAATTTGTGCGTAGACCCTAAAAAGTTTCAATGATATTAAAACGGTAGACCAATGATGCAATCATCAGCTTTATCACACCCATTGCCACTTCTGCTTCACAGCCTGCTAAGCTATTTCTCCATGGTTCTCTTACGGACCTCCTCGTTTTTGTTGTAGAGAAACTCCAAGCATAGCTCTTTCCATACCCCGCTGAGTGACGTATAGTACGCGACAGGTCGAGATGGCAATCGTAGTATGAGGCGGGGGGACGTCCCGCACACCCGCACGTCCCCGACATCTCGAGCTGTCGCTATAAATATGCCTACCACACCCTATCTTAGGAGCCGTCTCAATGAAACGGTATATCCATACTAATATTATAAATGCGAAAGTGTGTCTGTCTGTCTGTCTGTCTGCTACCTTTTCACGGCCCAACAGTTTAACCGATTCTGACGAAATTTGGTACAGGGTTAGCTTATATCCCGGGGACGGACTTAGGCTACTTTTTATCCCGAGGAATCAAAGAGCTCCCACGGGATCTTTAAAAAATTAAATCCACGCGGACGAAGTCGCGGGCATCCTCTAGTTTTACTACATTTCAGCACCTATTGAGAGCAATGCCCTAGTCAGGTTTTAGTTTTGAAGTTTATCCTGTTCATTATATCATTATATTTCATAATATTCATTATATTATATTAGGGTAATATAGTCGACCGGTGGCGGGTCACGGGATTCTATCAAAATGTACTGAAAACACTTCATTTGCAAACAATGTACCATGTGCCCTTCTTGTTGCAGCTAAAATGTTAAACTGGGAATATTGTGAAATTAACTCAGAATTTTTAAGGTTTTGACAACATTTTGGTACAGGATCGCTCGCGTTCCAATTTTCCATTTTTTCACGGAAGACAATTTTATTAAGAGTAGGTACCCACGGGATTTAAGAAGATCTTTATCCATCTGGATAAAGTAGCAGGCATTGTCGATTTCATACAGAGATAGCTTGCAGTCCAGAGACGTGCACTGGCTACTTTGTATCCCGGAAAAACAAAGAGTTCCCACGGGATTCTTTAAAATCCTAAATCCACGTGAAGGAAGTGGTGGGCAACGTAAAATAGAAAGTTTATTATTAAATAAAACATAAAACCTTTCTATTTTACAGGACTTTTGCAAAACTAAAAAATGTTAGACTGTAACATTGCTATGAACATAAGTAATATTTTATACAGGGTGGTTGTCAGTTTTACAATAAAAGGGTAATTACAAAAATGAGTTAGTTACCTATACTCATTTTTGCAATGGTTCTTTCTAGATATAATGTATTCTGCAAACATCACACTAATATTATAAAGGCGAAAGTTTGTATGTGTGTGTGTGTGTGCGTGTGTGTGTGTGTGTGTATGTTTGTTACTCCTTCACGCAAAAACCACTGGACGGATTTGGCTGAAATTCAGAATGGAGATAGATAATATCCTGGATTAGCACATAGGCTACTTTTTATCCCGGAAAATCAAAGAGTTCCCACGGGATTTAAAAAACCTAAATTCACGCGGGCGAAGTCGCGGGCATCGGCTAGTGATTAATATTTTACTAACTCCCGACCCAAAAAGAGGGGTGTTATAAGTTTGACGTGTCGGGGGTGTTATAAATTTTTAATTTACACTTGTGAATAATTAATTGCAGTAGGTATGTATAATTTTTTCCTCCCCAACCATCATCAGCATCGGAGACCAATAAATGCCCACAGCTGGACATAAGTCTCTTGTAGGGCGCACACACGCGCGTCTCCACACGCAACGTTCTTACGCCAACTGAATCCAGCGGCTCCCTGCTACCACTCATGTCATATCTATCTACCTGGTGAGAGGTCTTCCAATCCTGCTCTTACCGGTGTGAAGACGCCATTGCCTACCAACCTAATTTCTAAAACAGGTATAAGTAAGCGACAAAAACCACGGGTAGGTAATGAAGTTATAATTAAGCAGGCCCAAGTAATAGGTAATTTCCAATTAGCTAATTGCTAATTCCTACTAATTTTGGATCACACGCAATACGTGATCACCGCACCACGGCGAGGATCGCAAAGTTTGAGTTTTCGAACTTCTGTTCACGACACGAACTCCGAGGAGTCAAACATCAAGAAAACTCTACAGATTACGCGAAAGAGCCTTTTCATATTACACGATTCGATATCGGAAACACTATAAAATACCTAGCTAGATGGAATTTTCAAATATGCTTACTATCAAGTACGAAACAAAATTTAAGAGGAGTTTATTGGAGATTTAGATTTATTTAAATACACAAAAGGAAAAGCTGACTGACTGACTGACTGACCTATCAATACACAGCTCAGATTACTGGACGATTGAGCGGAAAGGCATGCAGATAGCTATTATCACGTAGACATCCGCTAAAAAGGATTTTTGAAAACTCACACCCTTAGTGGGCAAAATAGGGTTTGAAATTTGTGTTGTCAACGTGGATGAAGTGGTGGGCATAAGCTAGTTATTAATAGAATAGGCTCTTTTATTTCTCAGTAAACATTAGTAGCACCCTGTATAAGATTTTTTAAATAATGCGTTTTAAAAACATCGTTCGGAAATCGCTTTCGCCCAGACGCTGAGTTGCCGGTGCCCACGTTACAGCTCCATTTTCAGGATTTTGAAACATAATTATTGACTTAAAGTCAATATTGTTGAAAAAAGGTGAGTTTAGTTTGCAGTTATTTCATTTTTATCGCGTACAATCTAGTAATTTTTTTGTCGTACATTTGTAATATTATTAATAGGACCTCATAGGTACGAGGTTTGATCTTGTTAAGAAAATTTTTAATATTTTTTAGAGGGAATTTTGGAAAATTATTGAAATAAGAAAAAAATGAAAAACATACCTAAACCAAATAAATTATGTAGCAAGTTTTGTACACGTATTTCTAGTAGTACCTATGTTCATAGGTGCATTAAGCTTTGCGTTAGTTTACAGTGGATATTCTTCATTTATCCCTAGCCTGAAACTTTTCACTCGATACTTTTTACAAGAAACTTTGTTGATAGTTTTAAGCGCAAAGTTCTTTTTAGAATTCCGTACTAAAGTGGTAAAAATTGAACCCTTATGGACTTTCTCCGTCCGTCCGTCCAAAGCTAAAGTCAAAGTCAAAATCATTTATTCAAAGTAGGTACAATTGTACTCTTTTTGATGGTCGAAATTGTAAAATTTGTACGATATAGTGGTGATAATTAATTACGTAACTTAAAACTAAAGCTACGAGGGTTCCAAACGCGCCCAAGTCTGAGAAGAGCCCACAACAAACTCAGCCGGCTAATCCGTCCGGTCCGGTCAGCCGGTCCGTCTATCACAGTCGATTATTTCAGTAACTATTAAAGCTATCGATATGAAATTTGGAGTAGTTATATATTTTAGTAGCCCAACCTCATTGATATTTAAAAAAACCAAAATTATTTTTGGTTTAATAAAGGGGGAAAATCGGGAGTTTGAAAATGATTTGATTGAATTTTCAAAGTAAGATAAAATTATACCGAATGGGGTATCATATGAAAGGACTTTATCTGCACATTCTAAAACAGATTTATTTATTTTTATACATAATAGTTTTTGATTTATCGTGCAAAATGTCGAAAAAAATGTTTCGGAGATAAGCATGAAGTTCAATCGAAAAATCTAAAATAAAACAGTTATGATTTATAGAAGTTTATATGTATATAGTATATTTTACAGGAAATGCAGTTTTACGGTTCTTTAACAAAAGTGATTCTTATCGCCTTACTTCTTCTGTAGTACGGAACCTCGGTGTGCGAGTCTGATTCGCATTTGGCCGTTTTTTATACTTTTAGTTCAGAGTAACTTTAAACTTCGGAAAGTGTTTCGCTGATAGATAGTTTACAAGGATTTCTCCGTTATATTAATACTGACAAGATGATGTGATAATAAGAAATAAATAGTAATAGGGTCCCGTCCCGTTGGTACCCTTAAGAGGGCTCTCTCCGTCACTCGTTTCATACAATCGTAGTTCCAATTTCATTTGAATATTAAGCAACCAAAGTCCATGAAATTTTGCAGACATATTCTAGAAACTAATATCTATGTCTGTGGTTTTCCAGATTTCTGTTAAAATATTCGGTTTCAAAGTTATGCGGTCTTAAAAATTTTCATACAAATCTTTGAGCCCCTGTAATTTTAAAACTATATATTTTTAGAAAAATCTAAAACACCACAGACACAGATATTAGTTTCTAGAATATGTCTGCAAAATTTCATGGACTTTGGTTGCTTAATATTCAAATGAAATTGGAACTACGATTGTATGAAACGAGTGACGGAGAGAGCCCTGTTAACTAGCAAGGCAATGGAACCCCTTATGGTAGAGTTCGTGCTGCGCTTTCCTGTGCGAGCTTAGTCATTCCAGTAGGTACATTGGAACCCTAAGGTCTATCGGTTTTTGAACCATGTGCCCTGCCCATTTCACTTCAGCTTCGCAACTCGCTGAGCTATGTCAATTACTTTGGTTCTCCTACGAATCTTCTCACTGATTTAATCACGTAGAGAAACTCCAAGCGTGGCTCTCTTCATCACCTATTGAGTGACTCTGTGTGACAGTGACCTTATAAGGCCCATAGTCAACGATCATGTTTTTCTGTCTGATTGAAGCTTATTAAAATTGCAAAAGCGTGGTAGACTAAGGCCGAAACACTTCACATTCTGAGAGGAGATGGGTTGATCACTATGATGATGATGATTGCAAAAAAGTGAGGGCGTATCAAAATGTGCCGTTTTAAAAGATTTTTGGTACCTATATGCTAGCTTCACACCCCGGAGTCGTAGGGAAGGGCCTAGAAATAACACCAAAATAACACAACTTAAATCAATTCAAATTATAGTTTGAATTCCATAACAAATTATACATTCAAATTAATGTATGTACCCACGCGTAAGTGACGGAGGGCAATAGTGCATTAATTTACAAGTCAAAAGTATTATGTATACATGTAATTAAACATTATGTACATTGTTTTCTACAAAATTATAATAATGTTTACCTTAGTTTTGATTCGTTGTTATTTTTATTGTGTATCGGGCAAAAGGAAATCTTGGTATGTAATTAAGTGGGTACATACTCAATAGGTACAAATTTTGGAAATTAGGTGGCTTTTTATAGGGTTCCGTAACGCAAAATGAAAAAGGATCGCTTTGTTGTCTGTCTGTCTTGTAGCTGTCAAGACAAAGGAATCAAAACCCGTAGGGTACTTCCCGTTGACGTACAATCATAAAAGGCGGTTAGGTAGGCCTTAAACCAACGAGTATAGGTAAAAATCCGAAAACCGTCAATATGTGGTTACATCACAAAAAAATGAAAATATGCTCATGAACAAATAATTAGCTTACTAAATCACATGTAGATGGCGCTATGCAGCATTAACTAACAGTGTTGCACATAAAAGTTCGGACATCAAGTACGGATGGTACGGAATCCTTTGTGTGCGAGTCCAACTCGCGCTTGACCGGTTTTTCGTATTTAATTTTTATTTGGGTTATGCATTGTGTTTTTTTGCTAATAATGCATATATCGTCTTGTGAATTGGCATGCCTATGTAATTTTTTCTAAAACTTGTAGATGAGCATCCTGTTTCTGTTTTTAATACGTTATTTATTTGTACCCAGATGGCATCAGTAACAGCGTCAGAAGACAGGCTGGCGTCGGGTCACCGGCTGTCGCACCCTCCGCCTGGCGACGAGGTGCTCATCACCGGCGTCTCTGGCTACTTCCCTGACTCCGACTCTGTCGTACACCTGCAGGAGAACCTCTTCAATAAGGTGAATACTAGTAGAGTTAGGTACATATTGGTGCTGGTACCAAACAAAGAGAAGTGCCAGAAGCATGAACTGATGTTGCAATCCAATAGAAGAAAAAACCCCTCCGCTGTCAGCGCCGTCAGCGGACGGGCATGAAAGGAGGTTTTTTTTCTAATAGTAATAGAGCCCCATTGGTGTCCCTCAAGTATGAAACCCTAAAAAGAAGAATGGAGGATTAGGGTACGATCTTGGCAATTAGCATTGCAGCTTACAAGTTTCAAGCGCTACGCCCCTGATCAACTGATGTATCACACATGACAAGTTTTTTAACAAATTGTTTTTCTCCAGGTTGACTTAATCTCAGGTGACGGCCGACGATGGAAGCTCGCTCACCCAGAGATTCCTCAGCGCACGGGGAAGATCAACAATGTCAACAAATTCGACGCGTCCTTCTTTGGAGTACATTTCAAACAGGCGCATACTATGGACCCTATGTGTCGGATCCTGCTTGAGAAGGCGTATGAAGCCGTCATTGATGCTGGTAAGACCTTGAAATATCTTACATGAAGGGAGCATGAACAATCATTACACAATGTTCTTTAGCTTGCTGCTGCACTTGAAACTGGTACCTACTATGGACCCTATGTGCCGAATTTTGCTTGAGAAGGCGACGTGCTAGTAGTTGCCATTGACGTGCCGACGCACGTCAATGGCAATGGTGGTGTGGTCGACACCACACCACCGACCCGCGATGACGAAAGCAGCAGTTGACAGCGTTGCTCGGGTGCATGTACGCTAAGACACCTAAAAAGCCTTGCTAGTGTACCTGTTAGCCCAACTCCTTCAGCCAATGTAATCGGTGAACATGTATATAATTTACCAGCACTTGCTAAGCGCAATGGACCAATGTGTATGGGCATTGGGCACCTTCTTACCTGTATTTATTTGGATTTCTGTCTTGATGTTTTGACGAAGCGAGGCCTCCGTCTCATTTGGTGAACTTCCACTAGTCTGTTTGTCCATACGTCTGACAGAACTTTAATTCCAAAAGTAATTTAAACGGACGAAATAATTCAGATAATTAGTCGTTTCCATTCCAAGCATAAGTTACGCTTATTTGGAGGGGTAAGAGAATTTAGTCATGTTAACTTCAATGATAAATTATATTTATTTAATCACAGGAGTTTTCAAAGTAGCCCATTCAACAAATAATATATGTATTAAGTTTCCTATATACTCACTACTTCTATAAAGCTGTTGCTAGAAATGTAAAGGTGCGACAAGTCTAATGGATGAGTTCGTACTTGGATTGCAATTCACTTTTAGGTACAAATTCAATACAGCAGGTACGGAAGCTAAGTATATTCATTAAAGTCTAGCTCTTTTGAAAACGTCAATGTGAATATTTATTTGTTAAAGCCAAAGCAAACAAATTAACTTTAACTTGGGAGCAAAATGTTAAGTATTATGTTCGATGAAAGCCACCGAAAACCTTGAAATGTTTTGTGTACGAGCCCTGTAAACCTACAAATTACTTTACTCTAAAGGTCCTCGTTTACACCGTTAGGACAAGTGTAAATTAAAATTTATAACACCCCCGAAAAGTGAAAGTTACAGTAACTAGAAAAGATCTGATAACTTTCAAACGGCTAAACCGATTTTCTTGGCTTATAGCTAAGAACACTCTCGATCAAGCCACCTTTCAAACAAATAAAAACTAAATTAAAATCGGTTCATTAGTTTAGGAGCTACGATGCCACAGACAGATACACAGATACACACGTCAAACTTATAACACCCCTCTTTTTGGGTTGGGGGTTAAATAGTACCTACTTAAGTAATAGTTTTCCTGAATCCTGCAACCCGCTTGATGTAGTCTGTCCGCCTAGGGTATTTCAACAAAGCGTTTTCCGGTCACCATTCTAGTATTTTGACCCCAACATTGTGTTTTCAAACTATGTACCCTGCCCATTGCCACTTCAGCTTCAAAACCCGTTTAGCTATGTCGGTTACACTGATTTTCCCAAGAATATCCTTATTTCTGGTTTAATTACGTAGAGAAACTTCAAGCATAGTTTTTCCCACTCCGCTGAGTGACTCTAAGCTTTTTTGGTATCATACCGTTTGTTGTGTATTTAAAATTGAATTGCAGTCCTTTTATTGCAGTTAGGTAAAACATTTTCTTCACTTTCTCTACCTTAGCTATTGTTACACTTCGGTGTGAATTCCCAGGAGCTTCCAAAGAATACGCAGTTCCTTACCTCCCTACCTAATGAGATCAATTTATTTGATCCGCAAATTCGGCGGGTGCAGATTAAATTCGTCGTGGTCATTGGAGACATCAATTGTGTACCTATCCGCCATTTTGTTTCTGGTGTTCCCCTTTTAGCTGATTGGATGCCTTGTTTTATGTGGTTTGAATGAGGATTATTATTCTTGATTAGATGTAGAAGAAATTTGATGAGCTTCTGTATCACATATCTACTAGCTCGTCATGTGACTTCGTCCGTGTGTTGTTATTTTAAAAGCGAAGTCTCTGAGTCTACTTGAGTAAAATTGCCTTTGTCCGTTCGTCCGTCAGTCAGAGCCAAATTACTCAATGTAATTACTTCAAAACTGATGGCCTGCAGCCGAATATTGCATAAAAAATATAAAAATCTTTATTTCAGGGAGGCTGTCATACGAAATGGGGGGCTTCAAAAATGGCTACATACTTATTAGAAACTGAAACTAGTGTATAATTTCAGTTATATCCTGTTCCTGTACTTGAATAACAAATACTAAAATTAAATAAATATTACTAAAAACCGGCCAAGTGCGAGTCAGACTCGCACACTGAGGGTTCTGTTTTTTTACATGATATAACCACAAATTCGCGCTTTTCAGATTTATTCCTGTATTTGTACTATAAGACCTATCTACCTGCCAAATTTCATGATTCTAGGTCAACAGGAAGTACCAGTAAGTATAGGTTTCTTGACAGACACGACCGACAGATAGACAGACAGACAACAATGTGATTTTATAAGGGTTCCGTTTTTTCTTTTGAGGTACCTACGGAACCCTAAAAAAACGAAATTATTTCATTTTTAATGGGCATCAACGTTAAAAATGCTGAAAAAACTCATATTTATAAATACTTAGGTCGTGAAATTAAATTTTCCAATTCGTTATCTCGAGCGAATGTTTCAGGGGAGTATTTCGAGCGAAATGTTTCGCGTCGCCGCGCGTTCTGAATTCAGCTTTCAACTGATAATGATCTATTTATCTTTGTTGTGTTACCCCGCTTGTGTCCCCGGGGCCGATTCTGTGTACTGTTTGTCCATAGGCGAAACATTATACCTACGCACCATATATTATAAACAATCCATATTTACTTTAATACTATAAACTTCACGTTTGTCTGTCTATCTGTTTTCCTCTGTATCTGTTAGCTTTTCACGATATACCCGTTTAACCGATTTTGATAAAATTAAATTTTGTAGATAGCTTGTGTCGCGCATCACGCTGAAACTTTAGAATGGATTTGAATTGAATTTGGGCCTAATAGGTATTTTTATAGCTGGATACTTTTGAATTTTTACCCTAAAAAACAAATAAATCATTCATTTATTGTAGTGAACCGCAAGCCTATCTCGCAATAAAAACCATACCTTGAAATTCAAGCAAAATTTAATAAAATTTAGGACACACTAAAGTTTTAGAACTTCTTAAAATTGTGCACTGTTTTATGCGCTGGTAAAATGCTAATAAATATTTTATGGGAATTGAGACTTCGGTTTTCTGCTGACATAAGTATATAAGCACTTGATTATAATATCTTAACAGCTTTAGTTATAATTTATAAAACTACTACAGGATGCTCGCGACTTCATCCGCGTGGATTTAGGTTTTTAAAGATCCCGTGGGAACTCTTTGATTTTCCGGGATAAAAAGTAGCCTATGTCCGTCCCCGGGATATAAGCTAACCCTGTACCAAATTTCATCAGAATCGGTTAATATGTTGGACCGTGAAAAGGTAGCAGACAGACAGACAGACAGACAGACAGACAAAAAGACAGACAGACACACTTTCACATTTATAATATTAGTATGTATGTGTGTTTGTGTTTTGTGGTGCAAAAAAGTATATATACATACATACATAGTAGTGTATAATATGTAGGTAGTTATACCTAATATCTTCTAAAAAGAGTGATTGGTTATGTTATTGTACACAACAATGCCGCAATGATTTTCAGATGTTACTTACTAAGGCATAATTTATTTTCTAATCAGAGTTCAATAATATTTTACGGCATATTATAATTAATGACAAAGCTGACTTTTCTAAGTTCATTTGTTAACTGATTTTGACGAAAACAGAAACAAGCTATTTTTTTTCGAAAATTCAAAGAATTTCTTGTGATTTTCAAAAACCTAAATCCACGCGGGCGAAACCACAAACATCATTCAGTATAAATACAAGTGTAAATTAAAAATTTATAACACCCCCGACAAGTGAAGTTACACTAACTAGAAAAAAGCTGATAACTTTCAAACGGCTGAACCGATTTTCTTGGATGGTAGCTAAGAACACTCTCGATCAAGCCACCTTTCAAAAAAAAAACTAAATTAAAATCGGTTCATTCGTTTAGGCGCTACGATGCCACAGACAGATACACAGATACACAGAGACACAGATACACACGTCAAACTTATAACACCCCTCTTTTTGGGTCGGGGGTTAAAAATTATAAACTGTCAATAATAAACTTGCAGGCACTTACAGGCTTACAAGCGTAAAATAATGAGAAAGTTTATGGTCTCAACAATTTTATTATTATGATCTTATTCATAATGAAAACAGGATGCTTTTTAACTTGGAATATTTAATGCCCGAATTTCAGAAACACTTGAGACGGTCAAAGACAATATCGAGTTGTAGCAATTACTGAACAGAAGTTTTAATGGTTTTCTAGATAAGAGTGCCTACTTGTTCAATAAAGATTGCCGGGCCTCATTTTACTGAACAGGATCTCAAAATTAGCTGAAGTTTTTTGTATAAATTGTTGGAACAAACTTTTGATTATGCTTGATGTAGCATATTTGACCTTAGCTATGTAATAGCACATGGTGTTTTGTTTAGGTACCGAAAATATTATGACTTAGGCTGTGATTCTAGTATGTAGTAGCCGATTATGGGGCGTCAAAGGCGGGGCCCAACCCTGATTTTTGGTGTATAGGGGCTTTCAAATCGGAATAAATTACCTATATCTTAATTAGGTTCGTTTTTTGTAGATAATTGTTGTAAAAGTTTCAAAGGTAACAAAATGAGTGAACTAGTGATAAATTAATTATTATTTATCACTAGATTCTAGACATTATCAGATACTAACGCCGAATTAAACTTTCTTCTGGAAAAGCCGCGTGAAAACTATACTTATCCTACCTTGAATTTTTTCCTATTGAGGTGAAAAGTTATATTTGTTACATGATTGCAAAGTTTTTTGATCTTCGTGCTTTTGGATTCCTCGCTACGCTCAGGATTTTAGCTTCGCTCGTGATTCTATTGTAGAATCCTTCGCTCGCTCAGGATTCAACCTAGGCAATCGTAACAGAAACGAGCTTTGCTATCTTGTTAAACGAATAACTACATATTAAAGTTTTAAATAATATTGTTTAGAGTGTGGAGTAAGGCAGGGTGGCCTGATATCTCCAAAACTAATTATATATTTTAGGTAAAATTTATAGATCAACTTAATCAAATAATGTGAAGTTATGAACCCACACTTTCAAGTTACTCTAAAAAATACCTACCATCGAATTAGAAACCTCCTGTTTTAAAACCTGTAGGTAATGATCATTGTTAACTAACTGCAACCTAGTTGATTGTTCAGGTAAAATGTCATTTGTCTTCTTTTTATGATTTTTAGGTAATTTCAAAGTCATAGAAGGCTGAAATATGTTGTACCCTTTGAAATATTGAAAGCTTGTCTATTTACAGGTCTGAACCCGAAGGAACTTCGCAACACTAAAACTGGGGTGTTTATAGGCGCTTGCTTCTCAGAGTCGGAAAAAACATGGTTCTACGAAAAAATGCAGGTTAACGGATTCGGCGTCACTGGGTGAGTTTTGAGTAACCACAAATTCACGGTTTTCGGATTAATTCCTTTATTTGTGCTACAAGACCTAACTACTTGCCAAATTTCATGATTCTAGGTCAACGGGAAGTACCCTAGGTATAGGTTTCTTGACAGACACGACGGACGGACAGACAGACAGACAACAAAGTGATCCTATAAGAGTTCCGTTTTTCCTTTTGAGGTACGGAAACTGTCAATTGATTAAAAAATAAATGTCAAATGAGCTTAGTGCCTATCAGTGTTGATTACTGAGTCAGCGAATGACCCCGCAAAACTTGGAACACACATGTAGGTAAGTTAGTTGCTAGTTGCTAAAAACGTTGACGGTCATTATTTCTTAAACCTCAAATAAACATACCTCAACCTCAAAACTTCAAAGAAACTTCATAATAATTTTAAAAAGTGTAAATTAAAAATTTATAACACCCCGACAAGTGAAGGTAACTAGAAAAGAGCTGATAACTTTCAAACGGCTGAACCGATTTTCTTGGATTAGATTCTAGCTAAGAACACTCTCGATCAAACCACCTTTCAAACAAAAAAAAACTAAATTAAAGTCGGTTCATTAGTTTAGGAGCTACGCCACAGACAGATACACACGTCAAACTTATAATACCCCTCTTTTTGGGTCAGGGGTTAAAAATACATATTTAACAAGGCATTACTCAAAGGTGTACACCAAACCCTATCGTTTCACACGTACCTAATGGTTTTGATGAGATTTTCGAGAAAGACGTTAGAACCATAGAAAAGGACTAGCTAGACATCGAATGAAAGAAAATTTTCCACAGCTCTTAACAGGGCTCTCTCCGTCACTTACTCCATACAATCGTAGTCCCAATTTCATTTGAATATTAAGCAACCAAAGTCCATGTGCAGGCATATTCTAGAATAGATTTTTCTAAAAATGTGTAAGTAATTTTAAAATTACAGGCCACAGGGGCTCAAAGATTTGTATGTGAATTTTTAAGACCGCGTAACTTTAAAACCGAATATTTTAACGGAAATCTGGAAAACCACAGGCATAGATATTAATTCCCGGAACGTTTCTACAAAATTCCATTGAGTATAATTGGTTAGTATTCTAATAAGAGACGAACTACGTTTGTATGGAGCGAGTGACGGAGAGACCCCTCTTACACGTTTTAAATTACGGCTCCATCTTCTTAAAATATCGATTCTCTAAAGTTAAATTACACCATTCACCTACAGAGTTACTCCTTACTCTTTATAAAGAGCTCGCGAATGCTTCAAAGAGTCTTCCTTAACTTCAAGACTTGTTAATCTTCAACAGTAAACTCTGTAATGAATCGCGTTACAATGGAGAACTTTAATCGCTTTAAAATTCACGGTGCTTAAGGGTTTGTACTCCTGATCTCAATCTTCTTTGATGTAATAATAAATCCTTTCGCACATATTATATGTATAAGCGGAAAGCGCGTAGGCTGGAAGTTGGAATTTGATTGTTGCGGAGTTTTTTTTTAAGAGGGCTCTCTCCGTCACTCGTTTCATACAATCGTAGTTCCAATTTCATTTGAATATTAAGCAACCAAAGTCCATGAAATTTTGCGACATATTCTAGAAACTAATATCTATGTCTGTGGTTTTCCAGATTTCTGTTAAAATATTCGGTTTCAAAGTTACGCGGCCTTAAAAATTTACATACAAATCTTTGAGCCCCTGTAATTTTAAAACTACATATTTTTAGAAAAATCTAAAACACCACAGACACAGATATTAGTTTCTAGAATGTCTGCAAAATTTCATGGACTTTGGTTGCTTAATATTCAAATGAAATTGGAACTACGATTGTATGAAACGAGTGGAAACGAGTGACGGAGAGAGCCCTGTTAAGAAAACTTTTCTTAGGACTTCAACTTTAACTTCTTTGACTCAACAGAAAGATTGTCAAAATATATTTTTTTGGCTCCAGATGTTCTGTAGTTATGTTAGCCAACCGTATCTCCTACTAGCTTGGAGTCATCGTTCCTTTTTACACCGTGGATTCACTGTGCTCCAGTTTCCTTCACGCACTCGAGCACGCATTGGTAATCTGTGATGGACATTGCAACTGAAAATCCAAATTGACCCAGCTTGGAATCGAACCTAGGACCCCATTCTTATAAATAAGACCACAGTGCTCACCATTATGCTACGAAAATTGTAAATTTTTTTGTCTCCAGATGTTCTCGAGCTATGTTAGCCACCCGTATTTCTTATTGACTCGGACCTCGACCGCCAAATATTTTTTTTGTCTCCAGATGGTCTCGAGCTATGTTAGCCACCCGTATTTCTTATTGACTCGGACCTCGACCGCCAAATAGGCTAGGCTAATTTAGAAAATCCAAATTGACTCAACTGAGAATCGAATCTAGAAATAAAACCACAGCGTTTACCGCTATGCTCGAGGGATTCTCAAAAAAATTTTTTTTGTCTCCAGATGCTCTCGAGCTATGCTAGCCAACCGTATCTCCTACTGGCTCGGAGTCACCGGCCCCTCTTACACCGTAGACTCAGCGTGCTCCAGCTCCCTGTACGCGCTCGAGCATGCGTTCAGGGCGATCCGTGATGGACATTGCGACTCTGCCATCGTTGGCGGATCCAACCTTTGTCTGCATCCTTACGTCTCTTTGCAATTCTCCAGGTACGTACTAAACCTGCTTTTCAAATAATTATATACTTGATGAGTAAGTTTTAGGTATAGAGTTTTAGAACTATAGAGGTACCTTTTATGGGAATGCTCAGTGTTGCATGCAAAGAAAACTCAAGGAAACTTCTCTGGGTGAGATACCCAGGGAAGGCTCAGGTTCGAATTCTGCTGATTCCATAATTTTGATATGTATTTAAAATGATTTAAAACTCAAGTATTGATATTTTGTGAAAATTCAAATACAATTAGCATTCAAATTCCTTTAATGAATTAAAAAACGTACGCACTTCCAAAACATTTAATTGATTTCATGTAATAACCCAAATCTACCCACCAACTTATTTTCTAACAAATATTAGGCGTGATTAGATCCTGATCAAATTCAATATTCCTTTAACAGATTAGGTGTACTGTCTCCTGATGGAAAATGCAAGAGCTTCGACAATAAAGCGAATGGTTACGCTCGTTCTGAGGCCATTGTAGTCATCTTGCTGCAGAAGGCTAAAGATGCCAGAAGGTAAATTAAAAAAAATTACATGAAGAGATCCCGACTTCCCTACGCATCATAGTTAACCGCCACTACTAAGTCCTAGGATGGACTAATTGGTACCATCGAAGAAATTATTATAGACTAGAGGATGCCCGCGACTTCGTCCGCGTGGATTTAGGTACATAAAGATCCCGTGGGAACTATTTGATTTTCCGGGATAAAAAGTTGCCTATGTCAATTAATGGGACGCAAGCTACCTAGGTACCCATACAAATCGGTTAAGCGGATGGGTTCTTGGGTATCCCGTGGAAACTCTTTGATTTTCCGGGATAAAAAGTAGCCTATGTCCGTCCCCGGGATATAAGCTAACCGTGTACCAAATTTCGTCAGAATCGGTTAAACTGTTGGGCCGTGAAAAGGTAGCAGACAGACAGACAGACAGACAGACACACTTTCGCATTTATAATATTAGTATGGATATACCGTTTCACTGAGACGGCTCCTAAGATAGGGTGTGGTAGGCATATCTATAGCGACAGCTCGAGATGTCGGGGACGTGCGGGTGTGCGGGACGTCCCCCCGCCTCATACTACGATTGCCATCTCGACCTGTCGCGTACTATACGTCACTCAGCGGGGGATGGAAAGAGCTATGCTTGGAGTTTCTCTACAAATCAAAAACGAGGAGGTCCGTAAGAGAACCATGGAGAAATAGCTTAGCAGGCTGTGAAGCAGAAGTGGCAATCACACTAATATTATAAAGTAGAAAGTTTGTATATGTGTGTGTGTATGTGTGTGTGCGAGTGTGTGTGTGTGTATGTTTGTTACTCCTTCACGCAAAAACTACTGGACGGATTGTGCTAAAATTTAAAATGGAGATAGATTATACCCTGGATTAGCACATAGGCTACTTTTTATCCCGGAAAATCAAAGAGTTCCCACGGGAATTTTAAAAACCTACATCCACGCAAACGAAGTCGCGGGTATCAGCTAGTGGGTCTGATAAAGCTGATGATTGCACCACTGGACTACTGTTTTAATATCATTGAAACTTTTTAGGGTCTACGCACAAATTCTCCACGCAAAGACGAACTGTGATGGTTACAAAGAACAGGGCATCACATATCCCGCTGGGCATATCCAACAGTTACTTCTGGACGAGTTCTACGAGGAGTGTTCCATCCCTCCTAATACTCTTGAGTTTGTGGAAGCTCACGGTACTGGTAAGTGAAACACCTCTTATTATCCGACTGCAGCAAAGTCAAAAGGAAGGGTTATTATTTTAGCAGTCTATGTTTATATGTGTGTTTGTACTTGTAGCACCTAAACTAGTTATTTGTTATATAAGATTTGTTATTCCGGGTG
Organism: Maniola jurtina; assembly: GCF_905333055.1. Classification (NCBI taxonomy): domain Eukaryota; kingdom Metazoa; phylum Arthropoda; class Insecta; order Lepidoptera; family Nymphalidae; genus Maniola; species Maniola jurtina. The sequence goes on from NC_060041.1 coordinate 2,092,537, forward strand.
ACATGGGCTACATTTTACATGAAAAAAATCGATATGGCGGATGTTACATCCAAAAAATGGGGCCTTTGATTTTTTTTTGCTATCGTATCTAGTGAAATGTCATAAATACATATAAATATACTTAGTACAATATTAAAATATACCAAGCGACGGAAAACAGCTGTGTGTTGATAGATCACTCAGTCAGTCAGCTTTTCCTTTTATAAAAGACTAGCCGATGCCCGCGACTTCGCTCGCGTGGATTTAGGTTTTTCGAAATCCCGTGGGAACTCTTTGATTTTCCGGGATAAAAAGTAGCCTATGTGCTAATCCAGGGTATAATCTATCTCCATTCTAAATTTCAGCCCAATCCGTCCAGTAGTTTTTGCGTGAAGGAGTAACAAACACACACACACACACACACACACACACACACACACACACACACACATACAAACTTTCGCCTTTATAATATTAGTGTGATTTTCCAAATCGCCGTTGTCGGGAATCGAACTCGGGATTTCCCACTTATAAGACCACCACCACTGCGCCAGGATGGTTGTCATTTTCCAATGATAAAGTACCGTCTCAAAATAAAAGAGATGTTGCTCTAAATGTTATTCTATTCTATATGAAGGAAATAAAGTGCCACAAAACAATACTACAAAAGCGCATAAAAATGGAAAACAGCTAATGGATAGCGCTCGCCGCGAGATAGGAAAACTTGCCGACGTTTACTTGGAGAGTACTCCGACATGAAATTAAAAAGCTCTTTCATCCACTATTGTTCACGACACAAAGGGCCAAGATAAATCTCCGCTTTAAGTTTAATGCGCACTGTGTTTTTGTTAGCGGGACGCTTAGGATAAATTGTTGATAAACACTAGATAGCTTCTTATTTAAACGACACCTGCAGGAAAAACATCGTATCTCATTTTTTTTTTTTAATTTATTAATTTGAAGACATACGAAAAAAACCTTATATAATATATCTCGCCAAACTGCGTCGCAGTTTGTTGGCGAGTTATTTACAGGAGAGCGCATCAAAGATTTAAAAATCTTACACAGAACTTAATAAGGATTTTTTAAATCTAAGCCTTAATATTAACGTTACCTGAAATATTTTTGTCAACAAGGGAAAGTCTTCACTTTCACATAGTTTACATAAAATTTTAAACTATATGAATAAACATTATGTACCTTTATTATGACTTTATCGTTTTTGTGAGTTACAATAAACTTTCTACAATATTTAAACACAAAATTTATAAAATTACATTGTAACTAATTCAGACATACAATTCAATATTGTGTTATAATATTTTAAAAAAAGAAAATGCCCTCTCATCTTACAGAAAAAATCGAGATAACATCGGTGTTTAATAAAAAGTTGGCATGTAAATAATTTTGTCGGTCGGTATCGAATGAGATCTGAAATTGCTTTTCTCAAAGGCCGGTATCCTTCTTACGGACTTTAATTAAAATCCGATGCAGGCACTGTTAAATAGAACTTGCAATACAGTTGTTTACAATTTGTTATTTATTTACTTTTAGCTGCTAACAAGAAAGGTTCTTGAAACTTAATAATATATCTGTTTCTTTATTAGGTACAAGAGTGGGAGACCCAGAAGAACTGAAAGCGATAGACGCAGTATTTTGTACGGGGCGCTCTGAGCCGCTTATGATTGGGTCCGTCAAGTCCAACTTGGGTCACAGTGAACCTGCATCTGGACTTTGTTCTGTGGCCAAAGTAAGAGATTTTGTCGGTTGTTTTGGAAGAGAGAACCAGAATTAAAGAAACTAAGTATCTATATACTGTTTCTTTAATTCTGGTTCTCTCTTTCAAAATCTTGGTTTCTCATTTCCTAGACAAAACTAGTTTTAAGATAAGTTTTCAGTAAAAGCACAAATTGATCGGAATGATCAATTATGTCTGAACCTTTCCGAAACCTTAAATTTTGCACTCTAAATTTGATTTTATAAAACAATCCAAGTTACAACTCCTCAGTCCTTACTCTATAAGGATATTGCTCTACATGAAATTATTGTTGACTGAAGATCAGTACTTCAGACTTAGGATCTGCCTATTCTAATTCTGTACACTAAGGTATTCTGTACACTAAGGACTGATTCTGTTATCGAACTTCTAGTTCCAACCTCTCAATCCTCAGCCCTCAATAGCTCAACGGTTATAGGAGCGGACTGAAAACCGAAAGGTGGAAGGTTCAAACCCCATCCGTTGCACTATTGTCATACCCACTCCTAGCACAAGCTTAACGCTTAGTTGGAGGGGAAAGGGGAATGTTAGTCATGATTAAAATGACTAATTATAATTATTCCTTAAAAAAAACCTGAAGCCGAAGCCTCATCTGGTATTGGGGTTGAATGAAATTGTATAAAGCAAAATAATGTTATTTTTTAGCTGTGCATAGCCTACACAACCGGATATATTCCTCCAAATCTAAACTACTGCACTCCGAGAGAGGGAGTGCCAGCTCTAGCTGAAGGGAAGCTGACGGTTATAACGGAAAAGACACCATGGAACCGCGGCATGTCAGGAATTAACAGCTTTGGGTTCGGAGGTGCCAATGCTCATACTCTGCTCAAAAACTTTGCGAGAGAAAAGGTTTGATCTCTATAAATTATTTATTACTAGACGATGCCCTGCGACTTCGTTTGTATGGGTTTAGGTGTTTGAAAAATCCAGTGGGAACTCTTCGATTTTCCAGGATAAAAAGTAGTATATGTCCGTCCCCAGGATGGAAGCTAACTCTGTATCTTTCGTCAAAATCGATTAAACTGTTGGGTCACAAAAAGCTATAGCAGACAGACAGAAACACTTTCGCATTTAAAATTTAAAGTATTAAGGATGGATTATCGAATATTTTACTGAATTTTATATAAAATGGTTTAAATAATATAATCGCCCAAAATTCTTAAGTCCATTTACTTCTGATTCTTTGTTATTATATCTTTCATGTTTATATCCGTGTTTTAACCGAATTAATTAAACAGATTTTTCTAAAGTCGCTAACGTATTAGTGATTCCTCTGATGCTACAAACATTCACGGGCGACTATTTTTCTTCCTATCATAATAAAGAAGACATTTTTTTTAAAAACCTCGTCAACAATTTGCTTTCTCCTTAGGTCAACAACGGTATACCAACTGATGATCTGCCACGTCTGGTATGTGCCTCAGGACGTACAGAATCAGCAGTAGCTAGGATCCTCAATGACCTGGAGTCAAAGACTGTTGACGCTGAGCTCATCAGACTATTGCATGCTGTTCACGATGAGGACGTAACGGGTCATGTTGTACGAGGATATACCTTATTAGGTAAGAAATATGAACCTTTTTAGAATGACAAGCAATTCCGTCTTTAGGCGTATTATTTTTAGCGATCATGGGCCATTTTAAGTGGTCAAAGTCAATGCTGTTTGCTCGAATGTTGAGACTCGAATATCCTTAACTTATTTGACAAGTAATATAAATAGGTGAATACTATGCTACTATCTACTCCTTTTGAAATGTTATTTTGATTTTACTGTTTTTGTGATAGTAATCTTCTTATTCTTTTCCTTCGTGGTCATCGCGAAGTGACGTCTTTGGGGGCAGATGTTATGCGCTTCACGAGCATTCGCCACTTCTTCCTGATGTCCGATAATCTGGTACTCGTGCAAGGGACCATCCACAGTGAACTTTATTTGGTTAGCCCATCGCATGATCTTGTTCTACAAAGTATAAATCTGTTTTTTGTTTTTTTATCTATAGCTTCAACACCAACACAGGCCGTCTCATTAGCGCGTGATATCCAGTACTTCTCCGGCGTCCGTCGTCCTGTTTGGTTCGTTTACTCTGGCATGGGCTCGCAATGGGCTGGCATGGCCACTCAGCTTATGAGGATCCCTATCTTTGCTGATGCCATTAAGAAGTAAGTTAACAATGGAGTATTTATTTCATCATCCTTATAAATTGATTATATCCAGTACTTCTCTGGTATCCGTCACCCAGTTTGGTTCTTTTACTCTGACATGGGCTCGCAATGGGCCGGTATGGCTACTCAGCTTGTAAGATCCCTATCTTTGCCATGCTATTAAGAAGTACCTTTACATTTTCTCTATTATGTTATACTCTATTAAGAAGTTATTTTCAAAATTTTCCCTTTGACGAAGCCGGCATGAGTCCTAGTTTATTCGTAAATTGATGCTTTTCACCAGGTGCCACAAAGCGCTCGAGCCAAAAGGCATCAACCTAACAAAGATCATCACGGAACCCGACCCGAAGATATACGACAATATCCTCAACTCCTTCATTGGCATCGCCGCTGTTCAGATCGGTCTTACTGATATCCTAAAGGCTCTTGGTATTGAGCCTGACTATATTATTGGTAAGTATAGGAAGTTAAGGTTTCTTTTAACAAAAAATCCTTATTCTAAAATCTTCCATTTCGTTCTTTATATTTCAAAGTATCTTTGAAACGGAAGGAACCAGAACGGAATTAAAAGCGAACATATTCTATAACTGAAAGTGAATTGGTCAGATTCAAATCAGATAAAATGAAGATAAAAATAGTTTTGTATTGAGTTTAGATATCATTATCATAAAAAACTGGAACTACTGACTTTCGGAATCTATCAAAAATAAAAACAGTGTTTTCATTAAAAAATCCTTCAAAATAGCAAAAGTAGAACAAGGAAGAATAAGAGAGATATAGAAGAAGAAAAGAACAGTTTAAACGGAGACTATGTTTCAGGTCACAGTGTAGGAGAGCTTGGTTGCGCGTACGCAGATGGCTGCTTTACCGCCGAACAAATGATTCTGTCTGCGTACAGCCGTGGTCTGGCTTCCATTGAGACTCCTTTCATTAAGGGATCTATGGCTGCTGTTGGACTTGGTTATAGTGAAGTAAGTATCGTATACAATATTTTCAACACAACATGGAATTCTGAAATTATGTGTGCTTAGGTAAAAAGGCAATCTTTAAAATATCAAATTGAGCTACGGACAACGCAGAAAACTTATAATTTTGCTTGATGAATGAACCAATTAAAAAAAGGTTTAGTTTTGGGAGAATAAGAAAAAATAACAAGAAATAGACTAAAATCGAAAATGAAATCGAAGTTTAGTGTAAAAATAATAAGTTTTTCATATTGTTACGCCAACTCCAAAACTACGCATGCCTTATTCGGCCTAAAACTAATTTCTCCGTATATAGATCAAGACCATAGTTCCACCTGAAATCGAAGTGGCCTGTCACAATGGCCCCGACTCCAGCACGATATCGGGACCAGCTGATATCATGAAGACCTTCGTCGCGAAGCTCGTTGCTCAAGGAGTCTTTGCTAAGGAAGTTCCTTGCTCTAACATTGCCTACCATTCGCGGTATATTGCTGAAGCTGGTAAGTAATAGTATCTAGACTAATTTTACTGGAGACTCTATCATTTTTAGCCTATGCCTCGATGTTACTCGTACTAATCTCAAGTTAGCATTTATGTTTTACTGAGTAGTCTATTGTGATAGTAGCTTTAACTTGCCATACCCTCTACACAAAAAGAGATTCTAGATACGATTTTCAATATATATGCCTCAAGCAATGGCAATTCAATTTTAAATCCTCTTACCTGAAATTAAACTAATCAAAGACTGTATAATAAGGTTTTTCAATATTTTCATTTACAGAGTCACTAGTATAGAGTTTTAAAAAAACGGTGCAGAATAGACCACCTTGTGGTACTCCACCGTTAATAGCTAAATTATCGATCATAAGCCATAATAGAACAATCTTCCGTGGTTAACATATTACTCTTTTTATCTAGGGCCAAAACTCCTGAAATATTTGAGAGAAGTCATCCCTATTCCAAAGCAACGTTCAGAGAAATGGCTTTCGACGTCAGTGCCGCAAGCGTTATGGAAGGACCCGAAGGCTGAAATGTCTTCCGCTGAATACCATACCAACAATCTTTTGGTAAGTTGCAATTTTATCTTTATGCAGCTTAAAAAATCATCAAGCATAGTCTTATCCGTTTTAAACTAGCATGATTTGGAAATGAAATTATTGCATCCATTTTTTTCTTTGGGCTCTAGGTCTTTTCTTATTGTGGGATAGGCTCGCACTTGACGAAAATCATACCTGAAAAACAGAGCAATGAGTGGTTCTAAGTTTGCCTAGAAGATGCCTATTCGCTCTTACATTTTAGGTCTCAAGGTACCTAGATACTTTAATATACGGCGCTCTTGGGCAATTGCGTCCAGCGGCTTCCTGAGACTCGTTTGATATATCATCTTTTCGTATGTGTGCCCTAAAAAAGACTATAGGTTGACAACGATTGCTCTCATTGTTTGCAGTCATTTATGTTATTTTATTTGCATTACTGGTTTTATATTCGAATCTCTTTTTAACCGACTTCAAAAAAGGAGAAGGAGAATTACTCGGGATCTTTTTTTATTAGAGTGCAGTACTCTTTGAAGAAACAGCTCGTCTGATCCCAGCGAACGCAATCACCATAGAGATTGCCCCACATGGCTTGCTTCAAGCAATCTTACGTCGCTCTTTGAAGAAGGATGTCATTAACATCCCACTTACAGAGAGGAAGCATCAAGACAATGTACAAGTCCTCTTCACTGCTTTGGGGAAGTGAGTATTTATCTTCGTCAACTGAGGTGTTTATTTTTTGATCCATGCATGATCCATGTCTTATAGGCTTATTTCACTAGACAACTATTATATTTTGTATTTTACATTTATAAAGTTGCTGACTCTAATATCTATTGTTACATCATTTAAATTTACGTTGGTACAAGACCGGAGAATAATGGCTATTTTTGATTTCATAGATTCATTTTTAACATCAAATCTATGTTTTCATAAAAGGGGAAACTTACTGACTAATATATCAACGTATAGTATATATACTGTGCCTATAAACAGTTTTTTTGATTATCTCTCAACTGTAAATACTCATTATCAGCATCAATATAATATTTTATTATTATGAGCTTTTTAAAGAACTTATGTTTGGATTGGTGAGAGTCTCATCAAGCCTTTAAAATTATTTAGATTCTTATTACGGATTTCCTCATTAAATATTAATTGCAATTCTTTATACCGAATTTTTTTTTATGTGCAGATTGTACGAGGCTGGTTTGAATCCACATTTAGCGAATATCTACCCACCAGTGCAGTTCCCAGTATCACAAGGAACCCCTATGATTTCACACCTAGTAGAATGGGAGCACAGCGAGGACTGGTAAGATTTGTTAATGTGCGTGAATCTATGTGTGTGAGTGTTTATTCCATCATAACTTCTAAATACCTGAACACATTTAGATATATAGGGTATAGGCGTTATAATCCTTACATCATCCCGAGCGACATTATTGAGCGATAAATTTTTTGAAAAAAAAAAAAAAACACCAAGAACTCTTAAATTACTTGTTTTCTTTCTTAATCATAATTTATGGTTGTTTCTTGGTCTCCTACTCCATAATAAATCACATATTCCCACAATATAATTTCCCACATATTTCTCCGCCCTGGTTTTTGCGTATCTTCCTGCAATTGATCTGCTTTAATAAACTCGTACAAATATAAATAGCACCCCATTCGTCAGGCGACCGCTAACAAATTGCTCTGTAGGTACTTTTGAAAATATATCTTGTTCAATATATTATTCACTTTCAACATTGTAGGCGCGTGACTTTGCTGAAATGTTCATATTTTTTTACGTCGGAGCAATTTCAACGAATTTTAATAAAATTTGATGAATTGTGAGAGTAAATTAAGAATTTTCAGCTGCAAATTCCAGTTTAATTTTACAATGCTTTGCTGGCATTCCAATTATAATACTATGAATCAGGATTCTCAAATAATGAATAAATTATTATATGAAATTGTAATACTTAGTGAATTTCTTAGATTTTCTTCTGCTATTGAAGATCCTTTGAACAAAGTCGCAGCATCACATACAATGTACATTATGATAATAATGACTCTACGTTTATAATTGCACCAGATTAATTTCGTTACTATATTTTTATTCTATCTTATACCAAAAAAGTTAAAAATAAATCATTTAGTCACATGAAAAAATTAAGAAAGCATTTCTCATTCGTTTATTCATAAACTACCTGATTCCGCGACTTCGTCCGCGTGGATTTAGATTTTCGAAAATTCCGGGGAACTCTTTTATTTTTTTTAAAACATTCCTGGATAAAAAGTAGCATATTTATCCATGTAAAAAATTAGGTCAATCCTTTTGAGAAAAGGATTGACCTGATTTTCAAATCAATTGCTCTGTTGCGACGTGATTGATGGACAAACCAATAATTAATCAAGCAAAAGCTCATTTATGCATTTATAATATAGATAGTGATACAATACGGGAATATGTGTATTTATAGAAGTCTAAAATAGATCAGGTCAAACTGATAAATCTGGAATCTTTTCCATCAGGTATGTAACCTCATACAAAGCTCAGGAGAAGATGAAGACTGGAGAGAGGACAGTGCGTATGTCCATTGCTGATGAAGACAGCGAATATATGGCAGGACACGTTATTGATGGTAAACTATAGTTGAACAGTAATTCATTGTTGGTAGGTTTGCCCTCATGATTTTTAATGCACTCTATTAGTCATGAAATGACTAATAGAGTGTTCTACACTTGAACATGAAAAAAAACACAACTATAAATATGTTGTGACCAACCAATTCTACCCAATGATTAAGTAGTACTTAACTGATTGGTCAGAGCATTCCTATTCCAAAAAAAAAAAGAGTGTTCTTAGCTATAATAGAAGAAAATCGGTTCAGCCGTTTGAAAGTTATCAGCTCTTTTCTAGTTACTGTAACCTTCACTTGTCAGGGGTGTTATAAATTTTTAATTTACACATGTTAATGAAAGTTGATTTTCTTAATAGGTCGTAACTTATACCCTGCCACTGGATACCTTGTCATGGTGTGGGAAACACTTGGAATGATGTTGGGAGAGCTTTACACTGAAGTGTCTGTGGTTTTCGAGAACGTTCGATTCCAGAGGGCGACGAACATCCCGAAAGATGGAAACCTGGAATTCATTGTCATGATACAGAAAGGAAGCGGGCAGTTCGAGGTAAGTTAGTCGATATTGCGTTTAGGATAAAATAGATACTGCAAATTGTTTAAGAATTAGTAACTAAGTTGTCAAATATAACATACTAATCATCCCAAAAAAAACAGCAAGCTGTGTATGATTAATGGAATGGGCTAAGACCCTTCAGAAATGAGAAAAGCAGCTTAGAAAAAGCATTAAACAAATCTAATGATAGCCTTCATTGTGACAAGTCAATGAAGCTTTATAATATTAGTAAGATTATAATATATTACTAGTATTATAGAATTGAAAAACAAAAGTCTTTGTATTAGTTACTCCGAATGGGACAGCTTTAGGGCATATTCTGCCGTGCTGGCTCAGTACGAATTGGCATACTTTACACAACTTTGAGAACATTATGAAGAATCTTCAGGCATGCAGGTTTCCTCACGATGTTTTCCTTAGACGTTAAAGAAAGTTCCATCTCATTCGGAAAGGAGACCTGTTCTCAGTAGTGAGCCAGCGATGGGATGATCATGATGATAATTAGCTACTAACTCATAATTAGGTTAAAATAAAAGCTTGATTAAATTGATACCATCTAGATCGTGGAAAGTGGAGCATCCATCGTAACAGGATGTATATACGCTAAGAAGAATGTCGGTCAAGACTATAGAGTGCTACCGCCAGCGCCTGAAGCCACTGGTCCCAATGTAAAACACATGCTTACCAAAGATTTCTACAAGGAATTACGTCTACGAGGATATCAGTATAGGTAAGTTAATTAAACTGGAACATCAGTTATACGTCAATTCTCTACAAAATACCTTAGAAAATAAGAAAAGACTCTAAATATACTATCGCCAACAATATCGCCAATGAATAGACCTTTGCATGTCACTGGTGATGACAGTTTTATACTGGCTACTGTCTACACTTCTTTGTTTTACTGAAGTACTTTTATAAATTACGATCTTAATTTCTCAATGTTTGTTGTTGTCAAATTTGGTACCTTTCGCAGTTTTTTGGTACCTTTAGTTATTTACTTTGATTGTACTATAATTTACATACATAGAGATAGTAAAGTTTACATACATATTATCATATCTATCATTAAATCATTATCAACAGGAACTTCATTGTCATTTACAATTATACTTTTTATTTTGAGTACTTTTTCCTGAAGATCCGATGATTAAACCTCCGCAGCCACTTTCAAATTAATAAATCTGTTAGCTTATTAAATTATTATCAATAGAGATTCATTTATAATATTTTTGTCAGTGGCATCTTCCGAAGCATCATCGGCTGTAACGTTGAAGGCACTCGTGGTCGCCTCGCCTGGTCCAACAACTGGGTGGCCTTCATGGATTGTATGCTCCAAATGAGAATCGTCAGCCAAGACACGCGCGGTCTCTTCGTTCCTACCAGAATTCAGAAGCTCTGCATTGATGCTAACATGCACTATGACGCCATATCTAAAATGAACCCTGATTCTACTCGACAGTCCTTTGAGATTCGAGTCTATCCCCACGTTGATGTTATAAGGTAAGAACAGGCCATTGATACAAAAAATGTGTTGTATGATTCCTAATTAAAATCATTCATCTTTCATAATACAAAAAATACGATGAAACATAACAATACTTTACTATCAATTAATTGATTTTGAAACAAAATGAAGATATGAATATTTTGATTAAACCAGGGCTGGTGGCGTGGAAATTCGGGGACTACATGCGACGCCTATTTCTAAAAGAATTCCTTTGGGCGTACCAGTACTTGAAAAGAATGTATTCATTCCTAACTTCGGAAAATCAAAAATGAAGGTACCTTAATATTATACTTAATATTATGCTTGGAAATTCCATAAATATTGTGTTCTCATTTTGTAATTATATATTGTGCTATTCCTGCAATTACAATACTAACAAGTGTGGGTATCATTTGGGGCCCCTATTTTTTTCGATTTATGACAGATTTTTTGTATTGTATTTGGTTTTCAGTGTCTAAATATTATACAGAATGTCGGTATTAATAAAGTTATTTTTTTTCGTTAGATCGAAGACATTCTCCGTGCAAATATACAGCTTATTCTAGAAAACGTTCAAACATACAAAGTCAAAAGCATTGAACTTGCCGATGAAGAATATAAAAACAATAATTTGGAACCTGTGATAGAGACAGTGGGCGACATTCTAGGTGACTTACCCCTAGTGCAAGCTGAATTGTCCATTTTCTCTGAAGATCCTTTAGAAATGCCGTCACATATCACTGTCGAAAATAAAAAGTTACTTGGAGAAACTAACACTGTTATATTTGTCGGTGCTAATTTGCTTAGAAGGCCAGATGTAAGTATAAGCTGAGACAGAAATAAGAGAATAGAAACAAATCTCATCTTTAAACTACCTAAAAAACGAGAACCTTCATTAGCCCAATTACTAAGCTCTATAAAATATGATTTTTATTTTATAGGTACTTAAATCAGCAGTTTCAACTCTCCGCGACAAATGTTTCCTCATAAGCCGAGAGAAAGATCGCATTAACCCTAAGGACTATTCCGACAAATACGATATCATCACTATGCAAGACACAGGCGTGGAATACTTAGTTCTCTTCAGAAAGAGAGTTGGTGCCAAACCTGCGAAGTTCGTCAAAGTTGTCACATCAGATCAAACTTATGCATGGGTAGACCAAATTAAGGAGGAGCTTAAAGCTGGACAAAAACTTGTTATTTACAGTCAAGATGAACATATAAATGGACTGTTAGGTCTTATTAATTGTCTAAGAAGGGAACCTGGCGGTGAAATAGTTACAGGTCTACTCATTTCTGATCCTTCTGCGCCACCTTTTAATCCTGATTTGGAGTTCTACGAAGAACAGTTGGATAAGGATTTGCCCATAAATGTTTATCAAGATGTAAGTGTTTATATTCTACTGCATCATCGCCCACTGTTTGGTTTGATTGCAGCTAAGCATAAGCTTTATAGTTAAAAAAGATTAAGTTGAGAAATGCTATTTCATCCAATCTAGGCAATAAATGTTGTTCCTTGGGAAGATAATACTATCACATTTTTTATGTTTTAGGGTCAATGGGGTACATACCGTCACTTGCTCCTTGGAGATATGGAAACCGTTGATGCACACCATGCCTTCGTCAATACTGTTACCATTGGAGACCTTTCCACACTTAGATGGCTTGAAGGGCCCATCAGAGAAAACCAAGTATTCAAGAACCCAGAGAGTGTTCTAGTACATGTGAGTTGTTTCTTCATTCATGTACAGGATTTAACTATCTACATTTCTAAGATTTTCCGTGTGGAGATTTTTTTAGTCTCATATTTTAAGAAACACTCGAAAGCTTTCCAATTTGTTTTTAATTGGTTGCTTTATCAATATCATGTGATAAAGAAGTATAGTATGTTTTAATATAATGTATTCCGTGTTTTACTCAGGTATATTGTTCTGCGTTGAACTTCCGTGATGTGATGACCGCTACGGGTCGTGTAACAGTGGATGCTGTAGCGCGAGGCAGATTGTCGCAAGAATGTGTGCAAGGCTTCGAAATCGTCGGTAGAACTAACAAGTAAGCTTTATTATTGTTGCCATATGGCCACAGTTATCGACAGTTAGGGAACTCCTAACAAAACGTCAAGGCTTCGACGCACTGGATTTTATATCACCATAGCCTAATATTTGATATATCGTCGATTCAGGATAAAACCGAGAGCTCCGTCACTCTAGTTCACTCTAATATGCCGTTAAACCATAATCATCATCTTTATCATCGTGATCATTTTAACTATCATCAATAACATCAGTATGTTGTGTTTAAGTTTTTAGGATTTTTTCTGTCCAGAGAAGAAAAGGAACTCTTATAGGATGATTTACTACTATTACAGATAGAGGGGAAAATCCAAAAACCGTGGATTTGTGGTTACATCACAAACAAATAAAAACTGATTGGTTTTTTTCACTGTGCAGTGGCGCTCGAGTGATGGCTATGGTGAAGAACAGCGGTTGCGCGAACATGGTTGAAGCAGACAAAGCTCTGATGTGGAACATCCCTGACGAGTGGACCTTCGAAGAGGCCGCCACCGTTCCCGTCGCTTATGGAACTGTTTATTATGCTTTGGTTAGTCATCATCATCATAATCATCAGACATCTACTGCTGGACATGGGTCTATCATAGGGACACACGCCATGGTCTTAGGTCACCTGAATTCTGCGACTCGTTTGTTGTCGTTTGTCCAACACTGCGTTTCTCGGTGAGGTCACCATTCCAGCACCTTGGAACCGCAACGTCTATCAGTTTTTCAAACTATGTGCCCTGGCCATTGCCACTTCAGCTTCGCAACCTGCTTAGCTACGTTGGTTACTCTAGTTCCCCTACCTCTTTATTTCTGATTTGATTACGTAATACTTTGGTTCGCATGGAAACTGTGAAACCATTTCGTTTCGGCGGTGTTACCACTAGTTTTCAACATGGGGTTATTCTAGGGGTGGATCAACAATTTCTTTAAAGGCCAGCAATGCATTGGCGGTTCTAATTTTCATGGGCACCGGTAGGACCCGCCTGCTCGTTTACTCGTTATTTTCGTAAAAAAAAATTAATGTTCTTGTTCTTTTGTTGTGAAGTGGCATTTTCAATTTCTTTTTATCCCGTAGATAATGGTAGGCCAACTTCAACGTGGCGAGTCGATCCTGATTCACGCTGGTTCAGGAGGGGTCGGCCAAGCGGCCATCAATGTCGCTTTGCATTACGGCTGCGAAGTATTCACCACAGTCGGTACTGCAGAGAAACGGGCCTTTATCAAGAAACTGTTCCCGCAACTTAAAGGTAATATTGTAATCTCGTAATGAAAACTGCCACACCCCTTCCAGGCTAGCCCGCTTCCATCTTGGACTACATCATCACTTACCACCAGATGAGATTGAAGTCAAGGGCTAACTTGTATCTGAATAAAAAAAACCTTACTTAACCTCTTTTAGATCTAAACGATAGTAACCGGCACGATTAAGCAGCAAGTTATGATCATGCATTTAGAAATCAATTTCACTTTGTAGGTATTTAATTTCTGGTTTTGGATTTTTTTTAAAGATTATTAGTCATGTTATTATGATTAATATTCCCCTTTCCTCTCCAAATAGCGTAAAACTTGTGCTGTAAGTAGGTACAATAATAGTGCAACGGGTGAAGCCTGGAGGATCCGTTGTCCTTTCGGAACTCAGTTTGCTTTTCAACCGTTGAGCTATTGAGGCTCTTAAAGGCTCAGGAAGGTCCAAAAGTCATTTGTAGGAATGGCTATAATCTTCTATAACAAAATTCCTCAGTCAATTTTGGACTTGCCTTTACACAGGTTCAAAAAATCTATTAAAAATATGCTCCTGAGAAAAGCATATTATTGGCGTCACTCAGAAAAGCAGGTATTATTTAAATATTTTTATCGAATTATTGGAATGTCCTCTCAAACCAACACAAAAAACACTAGTTCAATGTGTAGAGGTTATCCGAGAGTTTTAATCTAAACAAACTAATGCCAAAATAAATAATTTAATTAGAGCGTGATTGCTATCACATCATCTAATTATTCAGTTCACAATCCAAATACCGAAAATATGCGATATCGCTCCGAATCTCAGAAGGAGACTAAACTAAAACCTTCGAAACACCCGTATTTATGCAAGTTCAATCTTGTTGGCCTCCTAGCAACAGATTGTATGACATCGAATGAGCCAAATATCGATTTTACCAAACTACCTTCATCAGCTAAATTAATAATTTTATATTATTTTTGACAACTCAAATCAACTTTTTAAAAATAACCTTACAATATTATACTATCGAAGATTATGTAAATGATAAAAAAGCGTGGATTTGAACTTCGATTCGCTCCAGCAATGCGCAGGACTTCAATTGCTTTTATACATGGCATAATATTGTATATCAAATCTTTGAAAAGAGCAACCGCCGAGTTTCTTGCTGGTTCTTCTCGGTAGGAAAGGCATTCCGAACCAGTAGTAGATGCTTTTGACGATTCGAAAGAACTTGTAAAAGTCTAATTGAATAAAAACATTTTGAATTTGAATTTGAATTTAATCAGAAATACTGAAGGTAATCGTTTTTTTAACAGACAGTAACATCGGCAATTCTCGTGACACATCATTCGAAGATATGATCCGACAGGAAACTAAAGGCAAAGGTGTCGACATGGTCCTCAACTCACTGTCGGATGAAAAACTACAGGTGAATATTGAATTTATGTACTTGTTCTTCAAGGATTATCTGCATTCCTTGATATTTACTATAATTTTATCATAAGATGCAACACTTACGATACTTTATTCTTCAACTTTAATTTTTTCTTTTCTCGATGAATATGACTATTAAGTACCTCTATTTACGATTTAGACGATTATCAAATCATCTATAATGGTACTTTGTCTTCCTTTCTGTAAGTTTTGCAATATCTCAAATAGTTGTAACTTGTAACTACCTAAGTATATCACTAAATGATCCAATACGAATTCATCTACATTCTTGATGTCTAAAATATAGGTTTCTTACACATCTATAAAATTAAATTTCCCTTTTCTACGCTTTTACTTTGTTGCTTTTACAGATTTTTTATTAATTCGATTAATTTAATTTATACATCAAAGAAAAAAATGTATATTGGTACTTACACCAGCTACCTATAATTTTGTCATCAAATTGTACCTGCCTATATTTTTGTTTTGCTTTGTTTATGGTTTTATGTACAAATTTTTTGCTGCACGGTATAAGTATATTCAAGAAACAGGGAAAATTGTTTAATTTTTTTAGGCATCTGTCCGTTGTCTTGGCTACCGAGGTCGCTTCCTCGAGATTGGCAAGTTCGATATCAGCAACAACACGCTCATCGGCATGTACTGCTTCCTCAAGGAGCTCGCCTTCCACGGCATCATGTTGGACTACATCTTCGAACAGGGATACGAGTTTAGAAAGGTTGGATGCATTCATTTTTGCTTTTTTGACGTCAGATAATATACAAATTTTCACTAAATTACTGGACCCTCACTTATTTTGCAGCTTACGATTGAGGATGTCTAAAAAATTACAGTTACAAATAAAAATAAAAAAATAAAATTATGCAATGGTAATTTATTTAGCTGTCTGGAAGAGCCATGAGTGAGCCTTTTTATGACATAATTCACAGAAATTGTGTCCAAATGGGAAAATAAAAAGCAGTACTAGAAGGAAGTCTAAAGAGCTTTGGATTGCCTTATAAATAATTTAATTAATGATAATTCTGAAGGATTTACTAAACTACAGTTGCCTATTGTACAGTCGTCTATTGATATAATTATTCTGTCTTTTCTTTCTATATGTACAGTAAGTTTTTTACTAAATTTTAAAACCCACAATTGAAGTTCCGGGTGCGGTGTCGTAGTTTCAGGTCATAGAGATAGTAAAGTACTTCTCTTCTGATATAAATATTATAGCTTTTTTCTTCCAAATGTAGAGTTTGCAAGATCTCCTCCTGTCTGGTATGGAAAGTGGAGCAATCCGCCCTCTTACATATTGCACGTTCAACAAAAATGAAGTCGAAGCGGCTTTCCGTTATATGGCTGCCGGCAAACAT
The DNA here is from genome assembly GCF_905333055.1 of Maniola jurtina. Taxonomy (NCBI): domain Eukaryota; kingdom Metazoa; phylum Arthropoda; class Insecta; order Lepidoptera; family Nymphalidae; genus Maniola; species Maniola jurtina. The sequence continues at coordinate 2,109,216 of NC_060041.1, forward strand.
ATTGGAAAGGTACATTTAAATACTTCTAATATCAATATATTATTTCATTCATATCTACTTTGAATAGTCATTTTATTAATTATTACTAGCCTCACTTTTATTCTTGCAAAATTTTGTTTTATCACCTTTACATTTGCGAATAAAGTTTCCTAATGCTACTGTTTCATTTATATTGATTTTCCTGTTTTCTTGATCAGTTTCTTTTGTGAATATCTTATTATTTGTTGACCAATCTTAACTATCTTACTAATAAATAAATTGTTTTTCGTAGGTCATCATCAAAATCCGCGATGAAGAACGAACTAACAGACCAGTTAAACCGAAAAGCTTCAAAATCAAAGCTGTTCCAAGGTGAGTTGATCAAGAACAATCTCTACATGTCTATTGCCACTTTAATCTTTAATGTGTTTATATTTTCAAAAAAAATCATCGATATTGATACTATCTTCTTTTTTCATTTTAATTCGTCGTGCTGACGAGGATTGATTGGTTTATCTTCTAGTAATGGTTCAGTTAGGAGTCCATGAGGAGAAATGCATTTCTTAGGATAATTTGATGCATGGTACAGTAATTAGATTATAGCTTTATTAAGAAAAAACTATAAATTTTCAAACTTTTATGCAGATATATGTGTGATGAAGAGCAAGTTTACGTCATTGTGGGAGGCCTGGGTGGTTTTGGCTTGGAGCTGGCGGACTGGCTCGTCCTGAGAGGCGCAAGGAAGGTTTTACTCACGTCGCGACGAGGCGTCAGCAATGGCTACCAGGCTTCACGTTTAAGGTAAGCCTTGTCATCAAAATCATTATATCAGCCTGTCGTCCTGTACATCCACTTTGGGCATAGGCCGTTCTTAAAGTGCAGCATCATACCTTGTCTTCAGCATTTCTTATCCAGTCAGTTCTCGCTACCACCTTTTAATCGCCAATCAATAGTGCTGGAGGGCACCCCACGCTACGCTGACAGTTACATAGTCTCCACTTTCCATGTTATGACTTTCCAGCTCCAACGGCCATCGTCCCTACGACAAGCATGGCCTGCCCATTGCTACCTTAACTTGCTGAAACCATCAGCTGCTACAACTATGAGCTGTTAGTGACCTTGGTTCTCCTGAAGATCTCCTCCTTCAAATAAACGCATATCTTAACCGTCTCCATAGTTCGCTGAATCTTGGATCAGGCCGCTTATTTGTAAAATCTTTTTGGTAGACATAGACTTATATATTACTTCGTTGGCAAACTTTTACATTGTTTTAATACAACAAGTTACTCAAGTAACATTTTTTCTTATAAAATAATTAGAATTTACATGGTAATCGAGCCTTGCAATAAAAAATGACTTCTTATGACCTGGTTCGTCGCTTGATACAGCAATTTAACGGTATAACCACAATCATAAAAATCCATCAAACATCTTCAAAAGAAATGCTCTAATTTTTTTAAATTGCGCTTTCTTTTAATAGAGCATGGGCAAGCTATGGTGCTGATGTAAGAATATCCACACACGATATAACCACCGAATCAGGCTGTGAAGAAATGTTAAGAATGGCCAACTCCATGGGACCCGTTGAAGCTATATTCAATTTGGCTGTCATCCTCAAGGATAGCATCTTCCAGAATCAGACTCCTGAGTCATTCAAGATATCGTTTGCACCAAAAGCCTTGGCGACTATGAATTTGGATAAAGTGTCGAAGAAATTATGTCCAGCTCTCAAGTAAGTACTATCCAACACACTTTATCCCTCCTTTCACCAAAGGTGGTTGCCTGGTGGTGATTGCTTTAAGCAATAAGGCCGCCTTTGCATACAATAGGTATTTTTAATTTATACTGTCTTTGTTTTGCTATGGTTTTTTTTTGTTCTGTGTGCAAAAAGTTTTCTATCCGTCGAACTATCTATCTAAGTAGTGACTTAAATTTTACAGCAAAATTTTTGTGCATTCGTTTTTAAAAAAAAAATTTTTTGGGTTATTAACTTATGGTTTTTTACGTGTTTAAAGAATTCATGTTAATTATTCAATTTGTCCGGTTTTGAGACTATTTTTGGCATTATAAAACAATTCTGTTTACTTGACTTATTTTTACAATAGTCTTGAACACAATATTTTCTTTATTTTATCTGTTAGGTTAATAAAATGTAGTTCTTTATAATTTACTCTACAGAAGTTTTTTTACCTTCAGATCTACTTCTTTTTCATCTTTTTATACTTTTTGGCTTTTTGCAAAATGGCACGGTAATATACTTGTTTACGAATTGTTATTCGTTTTAAAAGCACTGTTGGACATTTTTCTTTGCAGTGGAAACACTCTGTAGGATAAAATTTGCGAAACATATTCTTTGTTTTAAGTTATTTTTAGGGTTTCGTACCCGGAAAAGTAAAACAAAAATTCTCGTGTATATCACAGAGGTTGTTGGCGCGCGGACCAACGAAGAAATACGACAGCGCCCGAACGTACACGAAGGGAGCAGCCATATTGAACTGAACACTAGATCAAAAAACAGCGATACGTCGCGTCATCATTTTTATTATTTTCTTGTAAAATTAATCCTTGGATCATTAAACTAATAATGTTATCTACCTCAGTGTTTTAAATACAAAACCCAAAGTAGTGAAGAAATTCAAGTTTGTTGTGAACCTTCAATCTACATCAAAATCAAGACAATCAAGGGAAGACAAAGAAACGTCCATTACCAAACAAGTTTATGGTGACCCCGACGTGATCCGAGGGAAGTAATGCTCATTCCTTTATACATCTTTAATCCTATACATCGTTAATCCTTCTTTATCAATTTTGCTTCGATTTGTCGACAAGGGTCGACATTTTCATCGTTTCAAACGAGCTACAAACATTCATTCCATCAGTTTAATTTCAAAGATTCCTTTAATACAAAGTGCAAACAGCATCTAATTAAAACTGTACTGTCTTAATTACAGTGCATTAAGTAATATTTCAATAGTAAAACATAGATTCGCCGACTATTTTCAGAGTCGAACGGTGAGAAATAATTCACCAAGTGGCGGTCGGTCGCATCATATTTTCATACCTACTTCCCGAACGCCGGCCGAGTCGCCGCGCTGACTGCGGGTGCCGTGCATCGAGTCAGCCGTGCCGCATATGTGGATTACTTAATACGCCCGGTTTGTACGGGGCTTCGAGGTTGGTTGATGCATTGTTTTTATTATTATTTTTAATATTTTAATTTTTTCTTCATATCGTATATTGTTGTTTGCGCTTACAAAATGACCGAATTAAAAGATCTTATTGCGCAAAGAGGACGCGTAAAAACACGCATTACTCTTTTTGAAAAATACTTAACGCCTCTTTTAGAAACTAAATTAAATAAAAGTCAATCTAATGAATTAAGTTTAAGGTTGAGTAAGTTTCAAGATCTGTCATATAATTTCGATGAATTGCAATCAAAAATCGAATCTTTAGATATTGAGGACGAAGACCTACAGATGAAAGAAAGAGAAGAGATTGAAAATAGATTTTTTAAATTAATAGCGCAAGCACAAGAAATGTTACAAATTTTTGAAAACGCATTAAAAAACGAATCCGGATCGGTGTCTGTCAGCGGATCCGACCGGTCAAAGCATCGTGGGGTAAAGTTGCCACCGCTTAAAATTCCTCCATTTAACGGGGACCAAAGTAAATGGATAGAATTTAGAGACATGTATTTATCGTTAATACACAATAATGATACCATCGAGGACATAAATAAATTTCATTATCTCAAGTCGTACCTAGAAGATTCAGCAAGCGCAGTCATAAATTCTGTCACAGTATCATCTATCAACTACTCAACAGCTTGGTCACTTCTTTGTGACAGATACAATAATAAGCGACTTCTGATTAATGAACATATAAAAGGTTTATTTTCTATAGAAACTATCAGTAGGGAATCCGAACAATGTTTACGTAATTTGATTGATAACATAACCAAAAATTTAAATGCCCTAAATTCACTAGGAGAACCAACAGAGCATTGGGATTCTCTGATCATTTACCTGGCTTCTTCAAAACTGGACTCATCTACAGCCAGAAAATGGGAGGAGTTTAGGAGCACCCACGACAACGTGAAGCTTAGTAATTTTTTTGAATTTCTGCGTCAGCGAGCAACAGTGTTGGAGACTGTTCATGCTAACAAACCCGTTAAGTCAGATAAACGCAATCAATTTGTTAAATCAAAGTCATTTATTGCAGCGTCACCTTCTTCACCTTCATCATCATCATCATCTTCGTATACCAACAAAGCATGTTTAGCTTGTAAGCTAGACCATAAATTATATAATTGCCCAAAATTTAAATCGATGTCAGTAGATGACAGAATTGCGAAAGTTCACGAATGGCAAATTTGCACAAACTGCCTCCGTGAAGGGCACAGTCATTTCAACTGTAGACTGGGTGGTTGCCGCTTCTGTAAACGAAAACATAATTCAATTTTACATAGACAGTCTTCTCTTCACTATATTCAACCACCGACACAAACATCTACATCATCATCATCATTACAAAGTCGCGAAAGAACTACTACATCACTTCCAACATCTAATATTAAAGTTCCTAGACATAACAGCTTACCTTCTTCCTCTTCTGGTCCTACCGATATGAAGGATCCTTCTTGCGTTGTTAGTATGTCTTCTGTGTCCTCAAACCAAGCTCTTCTGTCTACGGCTTTGGTAAAGGTAACAACTAACGGCAAATCATTTACATTGAAAGCTTTATTGGATAGTGGAAGTCAATCTTCCTTTATAACCGAAGCTGCACGAACGAAGATTGGTCTACCAACAGTGAAAAACTATCTTCGTTCGGTATGCGGTCTCAACAATTCTGTAATTAAGATTACCGAACATTGCAATATTGTCATCCACTCTACATACAACACATTTAGCATGCCTGTCAGATGTTACATCATTCCTCTTATTACTGACAAGCTGCCTCAAGTCAACATCAGTATCGAAAGTCTACAAATACCTAACCATATCCACTTAGCGGATCCCAACTTCTTTGTTTCTTCAGAAATTGACATGCTTCTCGGAGCCGACGTCTTCTGGGATCTACTTTGTTCTTCTAGATTTAAATTGGGTCTTCATATGCCCACACTACAAGAAACTCAACTAGGTTGGATAGTTGCTGGCCCCATGGGGGGGAAACGTAGCAACACTTCGGATAAAATTTATTGCAACTTCAGCAAGGAAATACAACAGCCACTTTCTAAGTTTTGGGAGCTCGAAGAAGTACCTGCAGAAACGTCTTCTTTCAATGTTACTTACGGTACAGCGTCTGCTCCCTTTCTCGCAACTCGATGTCTTCTAGAATTATCTAAAACATGCAAAGATGAAACAATATCAAATTTAATAAAACATGATTTTTACGTTGATGATTTTCTATCGGGCTGTAACTCAGAACAAGAACTTCTACATATTATAAACAAAACATCAGAAATCCTTAGTTCTGCATGTCTTCCCTTGCGTAAATTTCGTACTAACATACCTTCTATATTTGAAAATAATTCAAATGTTCATGTAGCTACGGACTTAAATTTAAGTTCGCAATCCAGTGCACTAGGCCTTAAATGGGATCCAGTCGCTGACGTCTTGAAATTTCCTACGAAAATTGAATCTAATTTTGTAGTAACCAAACGATCGATCTTATCAAATTCTGCAAAATTATTTGATCCTCTCGGGCTCTTGAGTGCGTGCACAATAATCCCAAAAATAATTCTTCAAAAATTGTGGCTATTAAAACTTGATTGGGATGACCCTATTCCTTCTGACATTGCCAATTTATGGTCTACCTTTGTTTCTAACTTAGACAATTTATCCAATATTCAAATTCCCAGATACGCACTCAATGACGCACCAAAAACCATCGAACTTCACGCATTTTGTGATGCTTCTCTTGAGGCCTACGCGGCATGCATATATCTGAGATCAATTGATAAATCAGGACAGATAAGTGTCAATCTTCTGTGTGCAAAAACTAAAGTATCTCCAATAAAGTCGCAAACCATACCCAGATTGGAGCTTTGTGGAGCCTTACTCGCGTCTCGTCTAGCTTCAGCGGTTTTAAAGGCTTTACGACTTCCAGTGCCTCCAAAGACTTATTTCTGGACAGACTCTTCAGTGGTCCTTGGGTGGTTATCATCCCAATCTCGTGATCTAAAAACTTTTGTTTCGAATCGGGTTGCAAAGATTCAAGAGATGACTTCTTCTGGCATCTGGAGACATGTACCAGGCACACATAATCCAGCGGATCTAGCCTCCCGGGGTTTAGATCCTAAAAATCTTCAAAATGCTGCCTTATGGTGGCAAGGTCCTCAGTTTTTGTCAAATGATGAAAGTGAGTGGCCAAGTAATATAAAATTCATTAATGAACTTCCTGAAAAGAAAGCGTGTATTAATAAAACTAAGCAAATATCTACACTTACAACTACATCTACATTTAAAGCAACTCCAAAAGCTGCAGCTACACATACAATAATAAATTTCGACAGATTTTCAAACTTTGCAAGACTACAAAGAAGCTTAGCTTATGTACTAAGATTTATCCATAATTCTAAATACCCGAGCGCTAAATATACAGGCCATCTCAAAATTGATGAACTTAAAAATTCTCTCATCTATTTAATAAAGCAACATCAATTAGAAAATTTTGAAGTCGAACTTAAACTACTAAATGATAAAAAATACTTACCTTCTCGATCACGCCTGCTCTCACTGCGACCTTTCGTAGACGATAATGGCATCTTGCGCGTAGGTGGGCGTATCCAAAATTCACCTGAAAATTATAATCAAATACATCCAGTTTTATTAGATTCAAACCATCAATTTACAAAATTATTATTTGCTTATGAGCACATAAAACTAATGCATGGCGGTCCACAATTATTGCTAAATAATTTACGACAAAACTATTGGCCCATTTCAGGCAGACGCCTAGCTAGAAGCACAGTAAACAACTGCAAACTATGTAGAATTATGAAAGCTAATACACTAAATCCTATAATGGGTAACTTACCTGCGTCGAGGGTGACTCCTAACCTACCGTTCCAGATTTCTGGCGTAGATTTTGCAGGACCTTTTCCAATACAAGATCGCCGTGGACGTGGCTGTAAATTAACCAAGGGCTATTTATGCCTCTTCATCTGCTTCTCAACTAAGGCTGTACATCTTGAGCTTGCGTCTGACCTTAGCACTGATAACTTTTTTCTTTGCCTAAAGAGATTCATTTCACGCAAAGGAAAACCTAGCGAAATTTACTGCGATAATGGCCGGTATTTTGTTGGCGCAAACAATGATCTTCGCCAATTTTTAGAATCCGTAGAAAACAATGAATCAATCACCTCGTTTGCCGCCGATGAGGGCATAAAATTCAATTTTTCGCCAGCTTATTGTGCAAATTTTGGCGGGCTTTGGGAAGCGGGTGTGAAATCTGCAAAATATCATATCAGTCGCATGTTAGGAACCAATCATTTCACGTACGAGGAATTATCGACTTTATTCGTACAAGTCGAAGCAATCTTGAATTCTCGACCCCTTACTCCACTTTCGTCTGATCCAACCGATTTACTTCCTTTGACTCCCGGGCACTTCCTCATCGGTAGACCGTTCACCTCATTGCCATCACCAGCCTTGTTAGACGCCAGAATAAGTCGTCTAAATCGATACCAGCAACTTGAGCAGTTCAAACAACAATTTTGGGAAAGATGGCGCAAGGAATTCCTGTGTGAGCTTCAACAAAGAGCAAAATGGCGAATAAATAAAGGAAACTTACTTCAAGGAGATATGGTCATCATTAAACAAGCAAACCTTCCTCCACTAAAATGGCGCATGGGGCGCATATCAAAACTTTATCCTGGAGCAGACGGAGTCGCACGTGTAGCAGACATTTTAACCACAAGTGGCATCATCAGACGTGCCATCAATAGCCTGTGCCCCTTGCCATCAGCATCGGACAAGTAACCTCAACATCCCAAGGTCGTTGAGAGGGGGGAAGATGTTGGCGCGCGGACCAACGAAGAAATACGACAGCGCCCGAACGTACACGAAGGGAGCAGCCATATTGAACTGAACACTAGATCAAAAAACAGCGATACGTCGCGTCATCATTTTTATTATTTTCTTGTAAAATTAATCCTTGGATCATTAAACTAATAATGTTATCTACCTCAGTGTTTTAAATACAAAACCCAAAGTAGTGAAGAAATTCAAGTTTGTTGTGAACCTTCAATCTACATCAAAATCAAGACAATCAAGGGAAGACAAAGAAACGTCCATTACCAAACAGAGGTTTTTTACTTATTTCACCAGGGACTTCGTAATATTCTCGTCCGTATCTTGCGGTCGCGGTAACGCTGGCCAAGCCAACTACGGCTTCTCCAACTCCGTGATGGAGAGGATCTGTGAGTGGAGGAAGAAGCTCGGCCTGCCAGCCTTGGCAGTGCAGTGGGGTGCTGTTGGTGACGTAAGTTATTTATTAAAATCCCATGGGAACTCTTTGATTTTCCGGGATGAATAGCAGCTTATGTCACTCTCCAGGTCCTTAACTATACCCATGCACTTTTGTATGTACATAATATCAGCCCGGCTAGTATGGGCAGTAGATAAAAATTATATCCCCCGATTATATCCACTGATGTCATAGAAATCAGTGGATATAATCGGGGATATAATTTTTATCTACTGTCCATGCTAACCGGGCAAAGTTGTGTATAATATGGGTGGATAATGAAAATGACGCTTAAAATGATCCTCTGCTTTAGGATTTATTCTGAGTAATTTGACTCTATAATGCAAATTATTGCGTTTTTTATCATCATGATTCATGACCAACCGGCCCACTACTGAGATTAGGTCTCCTCTCAGAATGAGAACGGATTAGGCCATAGTCTGCCACGCTGGCATAGTCTGAATTGGCACAGTCTGAATATGGAGAAATCTCAGGGCTCTCAGGCATGCAGGTTTCTTCACGATGTTTTTCCTTCACCGATAAAGCAATTAGTTATATTTAATTGCTTAAAACGCAAATAATTTCGAAAAGTTAAAGTTGCATGCCCGGCATCGAACCCCCGACTTCCCGACTAGGCGGGTGTACATAACCACTAGGCTATCGTGGCTCTTTTTTATTTTTGTGTTTTCTATAGGTTACGTTAGTGGCACTCTGGGTGGCAAATAAATTAACATATTAATTAAATTAACGATACGAGTCTGAAGGAATTCAGCATTGATTAATTTGTTTGACGTTTAATTCAAAGCACTCACAGTTATCGTTAGAGTGAATTGACTTTATCACATAATATGGATGTGTTCATTTGGTGAGATGAAACTTATTAAATCTTGCTAGCTTTGATTAATTGATTAATTAACCCTTGAAACATCTTAGGGCTTTAATAAAATCCATACTAATATTATAAATGCAAAAGTTTGCATGCCTGCCTGCTAGCTTTTTAACGGCCCATCCGTTTAACCGACGTTGACGGTTACAGGGATAGTTTGCATCCCGGAGATGGATATAGGATATTGTTTATCCCGGAAAATCAAGGAGTACCCAATGGATTTCTAGAAAATCTAAATCCAAGTGAATGAGAGAGAGCACACGTAGGCTGAGATAATAATATAATAATATAATATAGAGCGCACTTTGAATTTAAAACAAGACAGCGTTATGTCCCTGGCATTAATCTGTCTTATTTTAACTAAAACTTAAGTCTAAGCTAAGTAGCTTCGCTCTTTTTTCAGCCTTTAATACGCCTTTAACTCCACCAGGTCGGTCTAGTCGCTGACATGCAAGATGACGACGTGCAGTTGGAAATCGGTGGGACTCTTCAACAGAGGATCTCCTCCTGTCTCCTGGCGCTGGATAAGTTCCTCAAGCAAGATGCCGTGATAGTATCCTCCATTGTGGTAGCGGAGAAAAAAGCTGGCGGTTCTGGCTGTGGTAGCATGGTGGATGCCGTTGCGCAGATTATGGGTGAGTTTTTGTTAAATCTAAATTCTAAATATATAAAAGGGAAAGCTAACTGACTAACTGACTGACTGACTGACTGACTGACTGACTGACTGACTGATCTATTAACGCACAGCTCAAACTACTATTATTATTTTGTATCATCGATTTATTTACTACCGAAGGAAGGCCAAACAATTTGTAATCTAAATATAAATATAAAAGGCAAAGCCTGAGGTTAACTGACTGACTGACTGATTGACTGACTGACTGATCTATTAACGCACAGCTTAAACTACTATTATTATTTTGTATGATCAATTTATTGACTACCTAAACCTACCTACCTGAAACTTTCCAATAGTTTTCAATTTTGTTTTTAAATGTTGAATCAATAACAGTTTTTTTTAATATTTTCGGTATATAAATAAACTCTACATAGAAGTATTGAATTGGAGCATGCTGTCCAATTTGGCATAAAAATACATGTTCCCAAAAATAACAAAACGTAGAGTATTTCGGCTTGGGCAAAAAGTGTGGGTTTGTTCAATATAGAACACAATTTATGTGTATAGGTAAACGCTGAATCGCAAATAGGTATAGAAATGGTAAAAGAGGCGTCCTCCCGACCGAATTTCGGCCACGGCGCGGTGGCCTGTCTTTATACAGATTAGCCAACTCCGCGGCTGATGTTATTGTGCACGTGTGTGTGAGCATACACAGGTGTACTCTTTATATCCTAATTAACTTAGCCCGATGGGACGGAGATCCCACACGACCGCACACAACGATACAATATGTAAAGCTAGATTTGCACCCGTCCATAGTTGCTTATATGTACTAATATAGCGGGTGAAAAACTAGCTTTGTTGTTGATTGTAATCTGAAATCATTAAGTATACTCCTTTTTTGGACTGTCGTGTAGCAATAAATTAAAACAAATTGATAGATTCAAGAAACAATTCATTTGAAGCAAAGGTTTCAATAAAGTAAGATACTTATTTAAATGTACACGTGTGAGAGCCAAAAAAAAATTATGATATGTTATCACTTTACTGATTAAAAGTTAGTAGATTTCATTTCTATTGCCTATATTCAGAATTCTGTGGTGTCTACCGATACAGAAAGACTTTTATAAATATTGATGCACCTCGCCGCCCCATTGAATGTTAATTCTGTAACACGAATGTGAAATACACGAATACGTTTAGCAGTTGTTTTGGGCACTTGCCCCAAAATGGAGGTTTTTACGCACTCACTATTTCAAACAAGTTTTTCCAAAATAATTAATCTTTAACAGGGCTCTTTCCGTCACTTACTCCATACAATCGTAGTTCCAATTTCATTTGAATATTAAGCAACCAAGGTCATGAAATTTTGCAGACATATTCTAGAAACTAATATCTGTGCCTGTGGTGTTTTAGATTTTTCTAAAAATATGTAGTTTTAAAATTACAGGGGCTCAAAGATTTGTATGTGAATTTTTAAGACCGCGTAACTTTGAAATCAAATATTTTAACAGTCGCCAAGTCGCTTAACGAAAGTCGCCAGCATAATACGAAAAGATTTGCGTGAAATAGTAAGTGCGTAAAAATATGTCATCAGAAATTAGTAAGTACAACTAAATAAGAACTATAAACTATATTAATAATTATATATTTATATGTAATAATAGCATAGGTATTAAATTACAATATTAGATATACACTATAGGTAGGTACATAGTATAAAACCCCTTAGACACCTATAAGTTACATACATAACACATAATATATTATTATCGTCTCTGGTTTGTAGAAAGAGTGAAAATATTCGAATTTTATATACATACAAAATAGAAAAATGGCTTATTCACCCTATCTACATACCAGCGACGTTATCTAATACAACATTAAACTTATGGCTAACTGAAATGCTTAAATGGACCAAGTAACAAAAATGAAAGAAGAGAGCACTTTGAAAATCATTATGATATAGAATTCGATACAACGGAAGCGATTTGCCTCCTCGTTTCTAATTGGAACCGCTATGATATGGAGCGCCATTCCAGCATCAGTTTCCCCTTCTAATTTTAATATGGGTACTTTCAAGTCAAGAGTGTATTGGCATCTTCTATAGGCAAAGGCTGCATTATCACTTGCCTGATTGCAGCCAAGAGCTACTCTACAAATGAAAAAAAATTGGTTGTCTGTAAAGTCGGTTTGCTGACGATAGTTGAACATGACAACAAAGGCCGATTGTGCTTCTTTGTCGCTCGTTCCGCGCTCTCGCTTGCACTTCAAGCCTTACATGGAACGCCTCAGAGCGAGGTAACGCCGCATGAGTCATGATTTTTCGTGCGTGCAGCCGGCTCTATCGAATATCGATATCGAATTATAAGAGGTTGTCACGTCAAAAATATACAGCTTCATTTCCGAAATGCTCAAAGGTTTACTTGTTTCATAGGTATTAAGGATTTGAAGACAGTGTCCCAGCAAGTGTCGTTGGCTGAGTTGGGAATGGACAGTATGATGGCAGTGGAGATCAAGCAGACCCTTGAGAGAGAGTTCGAGATCTTCCTCACTGCTCAGGATATCAGAACACTGACGTTCGCAAGGTAATGCCAGGTTTATAAGATGTGACTTTCAAAGAGATTATAATACTTTGAGCCTCAATAGCTCAACCGGTAAAGGAGTGGACTGAAAACCGAAAGGATCGACGTTTCAAACCCCGCCCGTTGCACTATTGTCGTACCTACTCCTACCATAAGCCTGACGCTTAGTTGGAGAGGAAAGGGGAATATTAGTCATTTAACATGGCTAATATTCTTTTTTTTTTAATGTTAAAAAATTGCCATGACAATATAAATAACAGAAGATAATATTTAGTGAAGTCAATAATAAGAATAATGAATGTCTAACAAATGATAGTTTCTATCGATTGATGATTAAAATAAATCTAAATAACAATGTAGCTATAAATGCTAGCATTTAAAAACGCTTCAAAAATAAAAATAAACCTAGTACTTAGGTCATAGTTAACAACTATGTTAAATTGATTTTAAAGCCCAATCATATGCCTATTAATATACTTATATACATATGTATACCTTTAAGCTAATCCAAAATGGTTAAAACTAAAATTAGTCCTTTTGTTTTAAAAATCAAAAAATCAAAAAGTTTTCTCTACAAAAAAAGATGGTATGAATTTTATTTCACCCTTGTTTAAAAACAGACAGCACGATAATTTTGAATTTCTTTTTAACTTCAAAAAGGGGAGGGTAAATTTGACACGTATTTTCAGGCTTGTAGAACTAACAGCTCAAAAAGAAGCAGCCGCGTCAACCGCAGTAACAGCAAGACCTGCAATCTCTGACGAAGCAGCCGGTCTTAGGGTCCTCATGAGGAACTTTGGTGAAGAGAATCTCGCTACGGAACCCTTCATCTATATGCCTACAATGGTCAGCGATGGATCTGAGGTAATCTTCAAAGCCTTTGAAATAGCTAATCTTAACTGACCGCAAATGGAGGAATTATTTCAAAGATTTTTTCTTTTTCTGTATAAATCCAGCACGGATGTTCTATTAAGAAAATATATCCCAGTTTTTTTTTGTTTGATGATGCAAAAAACATAATATTTTACTGTCGATTATGGGTATTCCATTAAAACATGTTACAACAGATACAAGTGCAGCCAAATCATAATTTTTTCCAGAAACATTTCAGAATTTACTTTATAAAAGTTATAATTTCAAAGACATTTCAGTATCTTAAGTAGGTAATCAATTTCTACATTAGGTTTTTTTTCATTTAAAATGTTACAATAAAACTTAAAGCTAGCCTTATCTAATTACTGTACAAATCATGCCCGTGTGGAATGATGCCAAGAATTCTGGCTGCATTTCCACATCCGACAGCCAGGCTGATCCCTTGCGCAAAAAATGAACCAGCCCTTCTGTCACCAGATGAGGCTATCAATCTCGAGAAAATGATAATACATAACTTTCCCTACAATAGAACTTTACTAACAAGTGTAAATTATTAATTTTCAACACCCCCGACAAATCATTTTCAAATAAATAATTATGTATATCTAGGCAACGTCCATCTTGACAGCTTGACATTTGTCAATTGACACTTGAATATTATGAACCTAAGGGTTATCTAACCTTCTTTTCTACAAGAAAACTAGAAAATAGCTGATAACTTTTAAACGGATGAACCTATTTTTTTGGATTATAGCTAAGAACACTTTCGATCAAGCCACCTTTCAAACAAAAAAAAGTAAATTAAAATCGGTTCATTCGTTTAGGCGCTACGATGCCACAGACAGATACACAGATACACAGATACACAGACACACAGATACACAGACACACAGATACACAGATACACACGTCAAACTTATAACACCCCTCTTTTTGGGTCGGGGGTTAAAAATGATGAAAAATGACTTGTTTCAGACGGACGTATCAGTCCACGAAAACGAGATGGTAATGTTCATGTTGCCTGGCTTAGAAGGCTGTGCTGCGGCAATGGAGCCCTTATGCCGACGACTTAAGATCAAGATTTGCGTGCTGCAGCTAGGAATCGAATACAGGCAAGATACGCTGGAGAAGATGGTCGATAGACTGCGTCAGGTAATGAAAGAAATCTTATATTAAAGGACAGGATCTTTAAAATAAGAAAGTCACAAGAAAGCTGTAATATGAAAACAAAGCCATACCATTATATAACTTTCAAACAGGCGATTCATTCTATTTTCAAAAAATGAGAAAAGAGGGATTAGAAGAAGGGAAAAGGGAAAGGAGGGGAAAAAAGGGGGAAAAATGAGAAAAGAGGGATTTGACGTGGGAAAGAAAAGAGTAAAAGGCTTTTAAGAACATAAATCATTACGACTTCAACTACTGTACCATTCATAGATATTTGAAATTTTATTTTAATGACTTTTTTATAGCTTAACGTCGTTTTACATTATATAAAGTATCTAATAATATAATAACTTAATATTTACAGACCATGCGATCGAGGTTAAATCCGGGAATGTCTTACATTCTCCTGGGTTACAGTTTTGGAACTCTACCCATGTTGAAGTTAGCCAGCGTTTTGGAAAGCGAAGGTATTTTTTTTTGGATTTTTTGTTCAAATAAACGGTACAAATACCTACTTTTCCATAGGAGCTACCACTGGTTAGGAATGATTTTTCTACCGAGAAGAGCCAGCAAAAAACTCGGTGGTTGCTCTCGTCAAAGATTTAAAAAATAACTATCAACGCTATCAACGTTTTCATCATTGTCGTTTTTTATCATTATTCTTGAATTGTTCGTTGAATATTCCTGATATTAGGTAGTGGAGCTAGTAGGAAAGTTGTAATTGTAACGTCACAATAATAGCAATTTTTTTAATTAACTTCAGCCAGTACCAATCCCCATAAATCCATTAACGATGACGTTGCTGGCATTAAGGCCAATAGTGAAAGAGTTGTTACTCTTTCACTATTGGCCTTAATGTCAGTTAGGAGAAGATTGCGATTTTCACTTCATTGCTATCAATCTTTGGCACTAGTCCTTCATAAGCTCGCTATTCTTGAACCATATTCGCACATTTGCCCAATCACCTACTTACTAAGTATGTAAAACTTTTTTAGCATCCCAGAAAATCACAGAATTTTTATTTAAAAATTCCAGGTCACAGAGGAACAATATTCTGCATCGACGGCGCTCCCGAATTCCTTTACGCAATTCTGACCTCAACATTAGTCAATGCGAAAAACGACAAACAACTACAAAATAGCCTTATTAAACACTCCATGGATATAGTTAGTCCCAAGAATGACATTTCCGACACGTTGATTGAAAAACTCAATGAAATAGAATCGTACGAAGACAGGATTCAGTACGCGTTGAAAGTTTGCCCCGTCCAACAGAAATACTCGCACAAATTCATCAGCTCCATGGCAATATCTTCATACGATCGGCTCAAAATGGTCTTGAACTACACCGAAAATGATATTAAAAAAGTTAAAGCACCTATCATACTTTTGCGTCCTAAAGAAAATCCTCCGCAAATAGTCATTGAAGATAATTATGGTTTAGATAAAATCACTGAAGGGCCGGTTGTTGTGCATTATTTAGAAGGCAACCATGTTAGTATAATTGAAAATAAGGACTGTGCTAATATAATAAATAGATTATTAGCGGAAAAGGATGGTAAAGGCAAGGTGGCGCAGAGTGTTATTACTAGTATGATTGAAAAACAACGTACTATTGAGGTTTAAGTCGATTTAAAGTCATTAAGGATCAAGTCATTAAGGAAAGTCAAATGTTTTTTAGATATAGCTATATATAAGTTACTTGTATCTCAATGAATAAATAGTTGTGTATTTTGATATTTTTTTTTTTGTATAGTTTTATCAATTTAAAATCGATCAGTGTCTTTTTATGTGTATTTTCAAATAAATCTGTGATTTATGTCGTTTTATAGAGAATTTTATAAATGTCGCAATTAATATACTCATCAAAATTAATATCCATTGTTATTGCAAGCTTATCATTTTTGTTTTTTTTTTTACAATTTTGAGTTGTAGAAAAAGTTTAGTTAAGTTATAGGTATAATATTATTAATTAAGAGTGGGTAATTTATTATTATTTAATATTTATTGAATTAGCAGCTGTTCTAAGATAAAGTTTTTGTTATTTTTTTTTTCTAAGCGGACTTTATGCGTGAATGTTTTTTTTATTAGAATTGTTTTGTTGTTAATTTTTTTTGTTATAATTAGAATTAGGAAAAGAAATCGAAAGACCAGTACCGAAATAAAATATTCATTAGTTTTTAAAATCAATTTTTATTGATTTTTAGAATAATTGTTTTTAGTGATTTTTTGGAATGGTGCTATTTAATTACTTTAGAATATACGTGCTATAACATTAATTTTACTCAATTTGTAATTTCATTGATCAATAAACTAATTTAAAGTATTGGTATTATATGAGGTACTGGGTAAAATGTGTGTTGGATCAAATAAAATATTTTTTTTATGATACTAGTATTTTTATTCATTTTCTGTAACATTCTCCTCCTTTTCCTTCTTGAATATCCTTTAATGAGCGTTACGAAAAATAAAATGGATTAGTTTCTACTTCCTTTAAATCGATCTTTAAAGGATTGAAATAATTCTATTTTTTTTTTCACTAACACTTACGCGTAGATTCAAAAATATTCTTAACTTTTTGATTAAGTAGGTATCAATAGTTAAATTTTACAAGTACCTTATTGGATTCAGGCCTTATTATAAATATCAACTGAAATTAGCTACGAGCCGGGCACCTATGCTAAGCTTAATATCTATAGAGGGCACTTTGAATTTGTCCAGGCTTAAGTTTCAGATAAAACGAGACAGGTTTATGCCAGCGATATAACGTTGTCTCGTTTTAACAGTGTCTTAAAACTGAGCAAAGTACCTACCTACGCTCTATAAATGATCTCATATTCCTATTATATTGATATAGTTTTCCTATATCAATGGTAACAATATATAGTTTCGTAAAGTAAGTGTAAAGGTTAGTATGTAACAAAATAGCGTGTGTAAAATTCATGTTTAATAAATCATCTTTACATGATGACGCGCTAAAATATACCTTACATTAAGGTAAAGTCACCTATTACCAGGTGTAAGCGAATATAAGCGCTCGATATAAACCGCTGCGCCAAGTGAGCTAAGGCAAGCGTATAAGACGCTTAACAATAGGCTGGTTAATGTAGCAATGTTTGAAATGAGTCTAGAATAGGGTAACCAAACCATGCTATATTAATTTCTGACATTCCTCATAAACCAAACTATCAATTTTTTTTTTCGTTTTATTAGGATTTTCGCAACTTGCTGATAAACTTTATCTAAAGAATAAATTTTACTTTTGGGCAGTTTTGTATTAGGTATCTATTAAAATTACAAATTAATCCGTCAGATAAAGTTTCTCTGGATGGCGGTTGTGTAATAATCCCTAAATATACGACGTTAAACAAGTAAGCTGCGATCTTACCTGGTGATAAATAATCATGCAGACTAAAGACGCATTTAGAATTTAGATCAAACGAGCAAATGCTCGGTCTATCCCGACACTGTCTTAAATTCACTTTAAATGAACAGAGACAAAACAACAATGCTCGCTCAAAAAGAATTTGACCAATCAAAGGAATGCTCTATCATTGTTTCTGTGTAATTAAGGATGAAATTGCGGGCATCGCGCTAGTATTGTAAATTATATCTAAATCTATGACGAAATATAACATAATGGTTCATTTACTGGGGCATTTGCCCTGGACTTTTCTTTTCGAAACTTCTTTCTTATTAAAATACGATACAAAAAATAAAACCTATACTTATGGTTACCCTAACATACCATTCAATATACGCTGAGGTGGAGTTGGCTCGCCTGTTTCACTCGCGTAAATAGATTGGAGTAATTTACTCACTACACCTTTCTCCCCTCCCATATCCATAGCCCATAATAGTAAACTGTCCCCTACTAACGTAATGTCGCCTAGAACGGAAAACTTTTTGCTATAGAATAGGAGCTTACGGAATAATCGCTCTGATAACGGAGCATGTAGTATTCCAATATAATGTATACTCAACGTTTCTGGTACGAATCGCTAAGGTGTGGAATGGCCTTCCGTTCGTCCGTGTTTTCTGCTACGTATAGGCTAAATACCTTCAAAGCACGAGTAAATAGCCATCGTATATTATGCGGGCTTTAACCTAAAACTCCTCATTGCCTTTAGTAAAGATTTATTATCAAGCATAAAAACACCCTACATATTTTACAAAGTTTTTTATCCTATATATTTTAACCTGCAGTATCAGCCAATCACAGCCGTTTAGCACGTGGCTAAAGTGGACAAAAAAAATATTTTCTTTGTCGATTTTCTCTTAAATTAATACCTCGTCTTTTTCTTAACTAATTTTAGTTGAGTTTTTCTTAACTAGTTTTAGTAATACGGATCAATATCATATCATCAATAGATCCTATAATATTTTACATGTTGTCAAGTACCATACACATTGATAGTTGCTGTTCTGGTAGAATAACTTAGGTTACTTAATGCATTATTATAAGTTGTGAAGTTTCTCCGTGAGCTCTCAAACTATTAATCGATCAAGTAGTTTTACGTTTGACAGTGATATATAGGGCCTGCAAAGTGTAAGATTTAAATGTACGAGTATTTTACGCTATCCGTTAGATACATATGGGAGAACTAAAAACAATTTATACTTGAAAGTTCTGCCATTTGTAGTTTTTATCGCTTTAAGAGGGGTCTCTCCGTCACTCGCTTCATACAAACGTAGTTCCAATTTCATTTGAATATTAAGCAACCAAAGTCCATGAAATTTTGCAGACATATTCTAGAAACTAATATCTATGTCTGTGGTTTTTCAGATTTTTGTCAAAATATTCGGTTTCAAAGTTACGCGGTCTTAAAAGATTTCATACAAATCTTTGATCCCCTGTAATTTTAAAACTACATATTTTAAAAAAAATCTAAAACACCACAGACACAGATATTAGTTTCTAGAATATGTCTGCAAAATTTCATGGACTTTGATTGCTTAATATTCAAATGAAATTGGAACTACGATTGTATGAAACGAGCAGAAACGAGTGACGGAGAGAGCCCTGTTAATAACTAGCTGGCTTTGGATTCGCCATTCCGGGTTTACTAAACCGATTATGACTCAAGTTAGAGCAGTATATTTTGTCCGACCATTTTTGCTGACTGCAAAAGTTTGATCTTACTCGTAGTAGGTATTAAATAAGCCCACCAAAAACCAATTCAGGAGCATGCACGTCACAGATGCAAAAAGGCGCTGCTTACCATGACATTTTGAATATGTTTAAGATTTTTTTTTTAATTTTTACCCTGTGTCCAAAACCACTAAGCATGCCACTAAATTTCACATGTCAAATTTGACCCCAACTATGGCGGTAGTTGTACGAATACTGACTTTGCTTGTACTATAGTAGGCAAGTTTAATTGTGCGCCTGTCAAGTAACTAATCGTAAAGTTCTTTTGGAATAATTAGTTAGTTATTTAGTTTTTTCGATTCGAAAACAAATGGTACACGTGAATTTCTAAGAGGAAACCTTAGATCGGGCTAAAGCTAAAAGGCACGTAGCCTGCGTAGAGCCGTGTAGAGTATTATGAAATAGGGTTGGTTTCCCAGTATCCGACCACTCACGTTACTATGTAGTAGGTATATCGCAGCGACAGGTAAGTATACGATTACTGACAAAGAAAACACATTTATAACGTGGTTGAGTACTGTTCAATGTAGCCTACTTTACCACAATGTAAAATTTCACTTACCACATCGTATAAAGTAATCCCAAATAACTCATTCACAACTCATTAACAACTTTTTAAGTTTACCCACGTAATAATTGTCATTTCAATTTATCTGCCGAATTCAGCAATTGACAATCAAAAAGTGTACAGTCCATGTCCTACTAATATTATAAACGCGATAGTTTGTATGTATGGATGAGGATGTTTGTTACTCTTTAACGCAAAAATGACTGGATGGTTTGGTTGGGAATGGAGATAGATTTGATGGGAGTGGGGCCTTGGATTAACACATAGGCTACTTTTTATCCCGGAAAATCAATGAGTTCCCACGGGATTTTTAAAAACCTATATCCACGGGAACGAAGTTGTAAGCATCAGCTAGTTTTGAATAAATCTTGAACATTGACTCAACAACTTAGTAAATAACATTCGAATATTTGCAATGGACTCGTATTAGGTGCATTTACCCTACAATTCTACACGAAGTATGTGTGTTCAGTACCAGACATTATCGTAGGTGGTGTTTAATGGATATAAGTCTGCGTGTAACACGGAGCTGAGTAGACATTACGACTAGCTTTTTGCAATTTTTTTCTGATACTGCTATTTAAGTCGTGATTGTTAGTTTGTGACTTTTACAACTTGAGATTGTACTTTGTATGAATGTTTGAAAATATTGGATATTTCTTCGATGTTATTCATTTGATTTGCATTGGCTTCGTTTTCATCCCGTATTTCGTGTATCTTGAGTGAGTTACTTAGGACGTTACGACAAATTCAATATTGCTAAAAAATAGCCACAGAAATGGACTTATATCCTTACAAGTAGTTCCGAGTACACGGTATGCTCACATGACGCTCACTGCTGCGACAAATCGGCGGAAATCAAGTTGCTTCAAAAACCGTCGGCAATTGCACGTCCAGCGTGTGATAATAGAGGTCAGTGCAAGCAGCCAATTCTTTTGTTTTTTTTTTACGAAAAAAAAACCTAAAAAAAGGCAAATCAGATATAATACTTATGTGGGCAGTTAAAATTTACTATTTTAAAATGTGTTTTACCCTTTTATCTTTACATTTTGTTTATTTATCAAAACAACTTTTTAATAACACCTTAATATCAGTTTCTCGTGATTAATAGCTTAGTAATACAAAATGAAGGATTCGCAGATGATTGATGTTTTTTAAAGCCTTTTGTTACAGTGTTCCTTAAAGTACCATTAAAACGGCTCAAACCGCCAAGAGAACTACATCGCGCGTCGTCAATATCTCAACTGATAGACGTCTATTGCCTTCGTCTAGAAAATCTTTTACAATCTCCACACACACATACACACGCACACACGCACGCATGTATACACGCACGCAACACGCGCGCACGCACACACACACACACACACACACACACAAACACACACACGCACACGCACACACCACATAATATACACGCACACACAAACAAACTTCTCTTGGCTTGTGCTTCTGTCCAGCGATTCCCAGCTACTCGCTTAAGATGGGAGATCTGCCAACGCTGTACTTTCCGATGTATGTATGTATGTATTTTAGGACTATTAGGGTCCCAAAGTACTTTAATAGCGACCTCACACGCCTATCAGACCACTCTGGTACTCCTACTATACTTTTTATTTCTGATTTGATTGCGTACCTTATACCTAGGTACAAATACTTCGTGTATAACTTTCTCCATCACCCACTGAGTGACCCTGAGCCATCTTATGAGGTCCATGGTTGACATTGTTTAGTTGGCAACTATACAATATGCATCAAAGACAGCTCGCACTCTTATGTCATACTAAAAATTCTGCCATAATTTTTCGATGCTTTTCGATGACCCAAATGCATGTAAAAAAGAAAAACTATGACTTGATCTTAAACTTTTATCGCACAATTTAGCGATGACTTTCGCATGAATTGATCACTTGATCAGTTTAATCAACATAATTGTCTGTTTCTGATCATTTTCTTCAGTTCTTTAGGACGGTCGCGGCGGTTTACGTAATGTCCTTACTCCTTACAAGAAAATCGACATTTGATGGTCTCTTCGTTGTCTAAAGCTGAAAAATGAACGAACTTTTGTATGCCTTTCAGAAAAATGCAAATCCCGTTTTTATAAACAGGCCATGGTACAGGTGGGTGGCGCAGTTAGGACAGCTTAAAAAATGTCGATTGATTGTTCTCAGACCAAACTGAAGTCCAAGTTGTAGTGAGTTTATTCTTTGTCTTGAGTAAATAGTGCCACAGAAATTAGTATTCCGATCTCTGTTTTTGTTGTCTTTCTGTTCTGTTCTTATAGTTGTCTTTCTTTTGTTTCTTTATAGCGGCAATAGACATACTCAATCTGTGAAAACTTAAGCTCTATCTACTATGGTTTATGAGATCTAGCCCGCTGACAGACATAAAGACGGACTGCTGTCCGCTCGTTCCATTCGCATCCGCGTCGTCAGGGCTCCGTTGGCATCCCTCGGATACCGAACCCTAAAAAGAAAGGTCATCAAAAATTCTGCAAGGATGCCATAACTCAAAAGCGTTCTAACCCGGTTCTTTAAAATTTTAATTACACTTAGAACAAAGCCAATCAAAAATCAAAAGCCGGCCGACAACAACCCTGAGCGTGCCTGAGCCTTTCTCTATTGTATTTCGTGTGACGCCCACCTCAAAATAGCTCTTATATAATTTTATCATGATTAATAGCTTACCTAGGTATTAAATCCCATCTGTACACGACGAAAACCTGCAAAATACAGCGTTTCATGTTCAAAAGATTCTCTAAGGTAGGAAGAAAGGATTTAGGAAGTGGAGTCATCAAGATTTATTGAGTGTAAATTTTTAGAGGCAAAAAATTGTCTAGGAACTACCTTAATCAAAACAATGCCATTAATATTCCAAATCAGGATTGAAGGCCTATTGATGTCTGTACAGATCTTGAATAGATTTTTTTTTTTTTTTTAAAGAATATTAGCCATGTTAATCATGACTAATATTCCCCTTTCCCCTACAACTAAGCGCAAAGCTGTATTAGGAGTAGGTACGACAATAGTGCAACGGGTGGGGTTTGAACCACCGACCTTTTAGAATTCAGTCGGCTCCTCAACCTGTTGAGCTATTGAGGCTCAAATTAGGTACATTAGGTACATTATCCTTGTAATACCTATCTGAAGGTTGCTCCAGTAATAAATTACTTACAACTTACACGTAGTAATGGTAGGACTAAAGTTAATAATATATTTTATTTATATTATAGGCAAAAAATTAAAATCGGGATTCGATTTGTGATCTTAGAACTTGTAGATTGGGATTCAAGAATAAGCAATGGCTGTGAATCTAAAGCTACAAGGAATGGTCTGAGAAGAGCCCACAACAAACTCAGCCGAGTACTTATTCTTTTTAACCCCCGACCCAAAAAGAGGGGTGTTATAAGTTTGACGTGTGTATCTGTGTATCTGTCTATGGTATTGTAGCTCCTAAACTGATGAACCAATTTTAGTTTAGTTATTTTTTGTTTGAAAGGTGGCTTGATCGAGAGTGTTTTTAGCTATAATCCAAGAAAATCGGTTCAGCCGTTCGAAAGTTATCAGCTCTTTTCTAGTTACTACCTTCACTTGTCGGGGGTGTTATAAATTTTTAATTTACACTTGTCATTATAACCATTTCACAATATCACTTAAACTTATTGAAACTGCCAAAGCTGTCATCCTCAGGCTTTCTAGATATCTTTAGTGATCGATAACTTTCAATAAGGCAAATACGATCTAGCCACTCTATCGATCCAAAGCTGTTTCATAATATTTTAGCAGACAGCGCGCATTCAGTTCATTAGCGCGATACGCTTGTACAAATTTGCCTCGACGATCCGTTTAATTCGAACGTTCGCCTACACTTTACAACTATATATAACTCTGAAACTATATAATTCTACAGACTACAGTATCACTGAGTTACGGAGTTCTGAGAAAGTTTTGATTTGTACAGCGGATTTGATAAAAGATTCGAGCTTCAAAGTTACAGGTAAAGAACATTGATATAATGAATTAGGTACTTAGGTTGATTTCCCTTATCTATACTATCCATCCATACTTAATATTATAAATGCGAAAGTGTGTCTGCCTATCCATCCGTCTGTCTGTCTGTCTGTCTGCTACGTTTTCACGAACCAATTTTTATAAAATGTGGTACAGAGTTAGCTTACATCCCGGGGACGGACTACTTTTTATCCCGGAAAATGAAAGAGTTCCTACGGGATCTCTAAGAGTCTACCCATTTAACCGATTTATATGGAATTTGGTACAGAGGTAGCTTACGCCCCGGAATTTGACTTCGGCAACTTTTTATCCCGGAAAAGCAAATATTTCCCACGGAATTTAAAAAAATCAAAAATCCACGTGGATGGAGTCGCGGGTATCATCTAGTTAAAAATAATATGATCGAATTAACTACACCATAATACTAGATTCGCTTCATCTCACATGATTGCCAGTCTGATCTGATAGATGTATCTCGTCTCCGTAATGGCAGTTTCGTCCGACAGCTGCATTGATTGTGGATTAGAACCGCAATCGATTGGGCTGAAACTACGCTTGCAATCTGCTTAGAATGGAATTAATTGAATGGAGCGCTCAAAGTGGGCTCGTACCTATTTAGGATGGGGAAATTTAATCATTTTTAACCACCGACCCAAAAAGAGGGGTGTTATAAGTTTGACGTGTGTATCTGTGTATCTGTCTGTGGTATCGTAGCTCCTTAACTAATGAACCAATTTTAATTTAGTTTTTTTTTGTTTGAAAGGCGGCTTGATCGAGAGTGTTCTTAGAAAATCGGTTTAGCCGTTTGAAAGTTATCAGCTCTTTTGTAGTTACTGAAACCTTCACTTGTCGGGGGTGTTATACATTTTTAATTTACACTTGTTAAATTACGAATTTTCTAAAGCGTCATTTATTTATTTATTTATTTATTTTTATTTTACATCTAATTGAACGGCAGAGCCACTTACACGAACTAGATTTATTATACAAATACAAAAAGAAAAAAAAAAGATACATATAAACATACATATACATGGTTAGCATAGATGGTTAGACAATATTTTTTACATTGAAAGTCGACGATCTTCCTGGCGTAGTGTAGCAGTGTGTTCTTCACTAGTGGGAGGTCCCGGGTTCGATTCCCGGCAGAGATTTGGAATTTCATAATTTCCGAATTTCTGGTCTGCCGGGCGATTCAGAACAATCGATTCGGAAAGTTATCGTTCGATAAGACGTATTTTTCAATGAAGAGTATGTCTTATCGAACGGTAACTTACCGAATCGAGTGTTCTGAATCGCCCGGCTGGTCTGGTGTTAGGCTTCGGCTGTGGCAAGTTACCAGCCTACCGGCTAAATCGTGCCCCCAAGCGCTTTAGCGTTCCGGTAGAAACCAAAATATTTAGTAAAAACCGCCGTACCCCGTCCAGGTTAGACCGCTTCCATATTGGACTGCATCATCACTTACCACCAGGTGGGATTGCAGTCAAGGGCTAACTTGTAACTTGAATAAAAATTAAAATAAACCGCTCGGCCGCCATTACTTTTGTTTATTCCACTCACAGGTACTTGCATCGCCCGCCATTGCAATGCTTCAATCCTTTTTTAACCCCCGACCCAAAAAGAGGAGTGTTATAAGTTTGACATGTGTATCTGTGTATCTGTCTGTGGTATCGTAGCTCCTAAACTAATGAACCAATTTTAATTTAGTTTTTTTTTCTTTGAAAGGCGGCTTGATCGAGAGTGTTCATAGCTATAATCCAAGAAAATCGGTTCAGCCGTTTGAAAGTTATCAGCTCTTTTCTAGTTACTGTACCTTCACTTGTCGGGGGTGTTATAAATTTTTAATTTACACTTGTTAGCAACAAGTAGTCCACCCTCAAGAATTGGACGGATGACAAATAGGTAACCCATCTCTTGGCCTATTTCCTAGCAAAAGACAAAACAATCGCACTCCTCTACGGTTATTCATCATCACCGGAATGGCCATGATAAGCTTTTATTCCATTATCTCTGATACATTCCAGGCATCAGCATTAGCGTCGCGGGCAAATGGCCGTCCCTTTTCCCAAAACAATTATTATTATTGTTTCCCAGTGTTAGTGTTATTACAATATGATGAGGATTAATTTTCTCGTGTTCCCTTTTGGTTTTCTCACAGCTGATTATAGTTATATTATTTTACTAGCTGGTACCCACGACTCCGTTCGCGTGGATATAAGTTTTTTTTTAAATCCCGTAGGAACTCTTTAATTTTCCGAGATAAAAAGTAGCTTATGTGTTAATCCAGGGTATAATCTATCTCCATTCTAAATTTCAGCCAAAACCGTCCAGTAGTTTTAGAGTTGTGCTTAAGACCCACCTACCTACCAAATTTAGTGATTCTAGGTCATCGGGAAGTAGGTACCTACCCTATAGATTTTCTTGACAGACACAACGGACAGACAGACAGACAGACAAACAACAAAGTGATCCTATAAAGGTTCCGTTTTTCCCTTTGATGTACGGAACCCTAAAAACGTAGTAAATCTGAAGTTTGTTTAAAGTGATTACAAAATAATTGGTACCTACTGTTTTATCTTTTAATTTTGTAGCTATATGTAATAAGTCTAATTTCTTGTTTTTTGCCAATATAGACATTTAAAAAAAATTGAAAGAACTCTGAAAATCCAATAATTCTTTGAAATTTTCCTTTTACTCCAAAGTTATGATGATTTGTTTATAAAAGCTGAAAGTTGTTTTGTTCCTCGCCAAAAGTTTCTTTATCGATGAAAGGGCCCAAACAAAGTTTCTTAATTTCCGTTTCCGTTGGTGGCAACTTCACTTTGTAGGTTAAGTTATGTTATTGTTTTGTAAACGTTTTTCGGAATCCGATAAAAGGTGTTTTCTGCCATCTACAACTTCAAGAAATTAGTGAATGACCAAATAACTCAAAAAAGTACCGTGAGAAACGCGTACGTCTATATTCCGTTTTAATTTTAAGATTTTTTATGCAGTTATGATAAGAGAACTATAATATGCATTTGAAATTAAGTTAACTGTGGCAACAAAGACTTTTTCATCTGAGATGCAAGTAACCTTTGCTATTCTCCATCGATTTTTGAACAATACGAATCAAAAATGGCAAAGTCAATGTCTGGAAATAACACGCTTTTCCGTTTTGGAAAGAGAGCCCGTGGAAAATGCTACGGAGATGCGTAATCAAAGCTGAAAGATTTTTTTGTGCTCTAGAAACTGTACAACTGAGAGCTGGTGGGTTCAAGATAAGATTAATTCAATTTATTTTTCGCAACCTGTTGAGCTATGTAATTTTTACTCTGGTTCTCCTACTGAAACTGAAGAGCACATAAATCGAAAAGCTGACAGATGTTGGGGTCTGTGGGAGGGACTTAATTGGAGGGAAAAGGGACTTAATTAGACATGATTAGCAATATTTTTTTTCAACATTAGGTGGACAGTCGATGTCAAATGATACGGAGCTGCTGTATTCAGACGGTTCAGACGGTTCAGACGATGCAAAATCATAGCGCGTGGAAGTCCCCACAAGAAACCAAGATGATGATGATTTTTTTTAAAACACTCGAATTGAAATAGATTTTAATATTTTATTATAAAAGCTGAATATAAAAATTTAAACTTCACTGCACCAGCTTCATGCTGAGGTTTATGAATACCTCATCAGATAAATAATGATTAATCAATACAAAAACTGTGAAACTGCCGAAGACCAATATTACAGGTCCATTTATTATTTCCACAGCAGGCATTGGCTGTAGTAATCAAATCAACTGTGCACTTAGCAAGTTTTTTTCCCTTTAACATCCAGCTGGTCCATTCCGAAAAAGTAGCATCAGGCTAGGCATAATGAAATCCTTTGCTTTCAACTTTATCAAGCACCTCCTCACAATTTCCTATGGTCTCCTCAACTATAACACGCTTTTCCCATTGTCTGTAGTGTCACGTCCACGCAAAGTTCCAATACAATTCAGTGATTAATGATCAGCCAAATATAAAACGAACGATTTGCAAATGATTAATGTTTTGTGAAATCCTTTTGTTGAGTGCCTCGAGAAAAATTTTGCTTCCATCGTAATATTCATGTTTCAGGAAATTAACCGATGCCAATTAGCTTCAAAGGTCTGGTTTCGATTTTTTTTTTGACTAATTAGCTTGCGTTCGACTACAGTCACCTTGTTTAAACCTAGCTGTGATTCCGTGATAATTTCGAAAAATCGAAAATCCCCAGGAACTCCTTAATTTGACAGACAACAAAGTGATGCTATAAGGGTTCCGTTTTTCTTTTTGAGGCATGGAACCCTAAAAAGGAACCTCTGCAAAGCGCCTAACAGTAGGTATGTTTCACAAGCCTCAATCAAAATTTCAGTTTCGTGTTAGAACGCAAACCTGAAATCGAAATTTCAATCCAAAGGCTCTCAACTCTCGAATTCCGTTTGGACCACAGACAGGCACATCAAAGAAACAGACTGGACGTTAACGAATTTAAGACTAGTATTCGTCTAGTGACAAAATGCGACGCGAGTAGGTATTTTCAAAAATGCTATCTGTTTCACGAAGCTTCGCTGCCTTGTCCAAATTTTGGGGTAGCTTCGTGCGTAAGTAAACGCAAAGTATATAAAAATATCGGCCAAGTGCGCCCAAAAAAAAAAAAATGAATTTTAAATTCACGGTTTTCGAATTTATTCCTTTACTTGTGCTATAAGACCTACCTACCTGCCAAATTTCATGATTCTAGACCTAGAATCATGAATAGAAGTTGACCAACGGGAAGTACCCTATAGGTTTTCTTGACGACACGACGGATGGACGGATGGACAGACAGACAGATAACAAAGTGATCCTATCTCCGTTTTTCCTTTTGAGGTAGGGAACCCTAAAAACTAGAAAATTGAAAAACTAACAACTTCATATCACGCTTTACTTCAATAATCATTTCAAATGTGTTTAGTTCGTGTAAAAAAAAAGTTTTCTTTTGCCTAAAACAGGCGTAATTCCAAACGTCGAGTAGCAATTATCACTTTACCGTTTTTGACTAAAAAATCTTGAATCTCAAGCAAAATCATTCACCTGGCCTTTCTCATCGTGAGGTGCAGTTAGAGGGAAGGGTGATACGCACAAATAACGTTGTTTCCGTCATCTGTGGACTGCACTCTTGATTCCACCCGATAAGGAGTTGTCGCTTCAATGAAGCGGGCTCTTAAGATCTAATTTTATGCACCGTTTCAGTTTTTCAGGCATAGACAGTTTTATTTGCTCTTGGATATCACGCTTAATCAACACAATTCCAACCGAATTCGGTACTGGTAACGGAATTTCAGTTTCAATATGGCTTCAGCGTTCTGTGACTGGCATTCGGTAAACTGTCGCTGACAAATTCGTTGGAGGACAACAATGGTATTGGGGGACAAGCGGGACAAGTTGGGAATTTCCACTTCGGCTTTATTCCTCGTATTGTTTGTTTGTATTTTGTATAGAGTAGCTTTAATAACGGTCGTACGTAAGTCCAGAATAAAGCACTATGTACTTAATTTTTAACCACCACTTAATAAAACACATAAATAAATACTTATAATATTTTTTAACGAACTTCAAATATTAATAAACGTTCTAATATACAGAAATGTTTTGGGATGTTTGGTTTAAAAACAAAGTTTACCTAGCTGTACCCGTTGAGGTTTTCCGGTTTTATTTTTCACCAGCCACCAATTTGTACATGACTAAATCCAGTCCATTAAAATCCGCGGGCTAAATGGAGCTAACATAATACATTTTTTTCAGCGCAATAAAATTCATACTATAGGTATTTTTTTTCCAAAAGGGTCCGACTTATTTTCGGATTCATTGGTGCGTGCCGCGTGAACAATTTTATTTTTTTAAAACTCCTATTTCATCATTGATATGATTGATTTCAACCAACCTTTTTAATGCACTGAAATGGACATACAAGTACGCTGAGCTGTGGCCGGTGTGCCATACAAAGCCACAGTTTTTAGGGTTCCGTACTTCAAAAGGAAAAACGGAACCGTTGCCATCTCGACTGTCATATCATGTACTATACCTATTATAATCACTAACCATAGACGTACAATTTTCGCTTCGCTCAAAGACTGACAAAGCGTTGGAGCGAGAGGTAGTCAGATAAGACCCACTGCCGCGAGCGAAAGCGAGATAGCGAAACAAGATGCCAATAAGTCATTGTTTACGTGAGTAACAGGCCGTAAGAGTTCAGCCTGTTCCAAGTCGAGGTGATTTTTTGCATTTACTAAATAATTTTACGATTAAAACGTAAAATCTATGTCTTGCCACCATGGTGTCTTGTTCAGTGAGCGAATGTGACGTTACAAGACGTTATAATCCGCGTAAATACACGTTTCACAGGTAATTACTGATTATTTATACTAATTGTTTTTAATCATTATTTCATCATTTGTTGTTTGAAAATTAGGCAAAATAGCTATTGGAAGCTTAGATGATAAGTTTCCCTTAAGACTTATCATCAAATTACATTGCTAAATGAAGAATTTTTGGATATTTTGTGTAAAATTTAAAAACGTTTGTTTACGATAGGGATTGACAAAGTAATGACGTCACAAGTATCGATAGTCGATAATCGTGTCTACCGGTAGGTTTGATGTGATAGGTTTCATGTGATGTATGTAAAATACAATATAAAACACTAGGTACTTTCCAATAAAAGAAAAGAACGAAATAAATATTTTCACTAATTTTTATTTTATTTAGCGTGACTTAGATTTCATATACAGGGTTAAGGGTAACCCGTACATTACTGTATTTAAGTGCTTATCGGGGAGGTCATTAGCTATGAATTGAGCGCCATATATACTATTTATTTTTATTAACTTGTCACTTAGACATTATATCAGAGTGTTATTGTAATTAATCAAATTAAATTTACTTGCACCCTTTAAAAAAATAAAGGTGGAAAACCAACAAATTCCGGTAATTTATATGAAAATCCCAAAAATTGCTCTATTTCTCAAAAAAAGATTTTTTTAAAACGTCTTTTAATAGTTTTCTATCGAAATATCAATAAAAATGTTATAAGGGGTTAAAATAACTATAAGTATCTCAGAATTCATTGATAAATTATTTATATAAAATATTAAAGTCATTTCATTAATAAATAATAATCTGTTACCTAGCTTTAGCTTTGTTACTATTTGTGTATTTGAAATGTATTTGATTTTTTAAGATTATAAGATGCTTTTTACTTCACTTCGTTAAACTAACTCATTAGTGTCCTATGATTTCGCCAGTAAGACTATCGATAATACAAATGCTAAAGTCAGGACAACTCTATTTCACGCACACATTTACGTTTCATTTTTTGTAACACCGTTAATCTGTCACTGTCAGTCTTGTAAGTCTTTGTCACTAACATTTGATTCCGAGTACGCTCACATGACACTCACTACTGCTATCAGCGCCAAAATGGCGAAAATCAGCTTGCTTTAAAAACAGGTCGGCAATCCCAGTTCTAACGTTTTTGTAGAGGTCAGCGTCAATGTCATCTTCTATCAAACATCTGTCACTTTAAATTTATAAAATCTCATCAACCTGTATTTGCCTGTTTGGCCTGTATTCAGTATTATCAATCCTCAAAATATCCTCTATTTTATTCAATATTCATTTTTAGCTCAGCGAATATGCCCAAAAGCACCACTGAAGACTTGACCAGATCAAGCGAGAAACGCCCTCGCAGCACCAGCAGAACTACCAACGTCCCCTTACATTTCACCGTCCACAAAACCGGCTGTCACATCGAGAGCTGCTGTGGAGTTTGCAATCTTTTCCCTGGTGTACTCCTGATAGCTTTCTGCCAAGTGCTGGTTGGATCTATTCTCCTGACCCTGATTCTTACGCATGGAAAGCAGTATGATGAAATGCACCAGAGTCCAACTTCCCAATGTGAGTTCTACACCCTTTTTCGAAATTTAGTCCGCTCCTCGACCGTTGAGCTATCGAGGCTCTGCGTTTGTTGAAAACCTACCATTTAATTAAATGTTTTCTTCCCAAGTTATGAGCACGGCCACTGGTGCAGTACTAAGCGGAGTCACAGGCGCTGGAATATTATTGATTGTCGTTGCTCTCACAGAAAACTGCAGAGCCATGTTGGTATGTACCTACCTACTATTTGTGTATATAAAGTTGTTATAATGAAACTTTTAGCTAACCTAATCAAAAAATAATCCATACTAATATTATTAATACGAAAGTGTGTCTGCCAGCTTTTTACGGCCCAACAGTTGAACTGATTTTGTTACAGAGATAGCTTACATCCCGGGGAAGGACACAGACTACTTTTTATCCCGGAAAATCAAAGAGTTCCCACGGGATTCTTAAAGGCTCTTCCGTTTAATGGATTAATATGTTTGGTACAAAGGTATCTTGCATCCCGGAAATTTACATAAGCAACATTTTATCCCAGAATAACAAAGAGTTCCAACGGGATTTTTAAATAAACCTAAATCCACGCGGACGAAGTCGCGGGCATCATCTAGTTACCAATAGGTAATTTTACCTCTGGTGCAGCAAAATTTATAGTTTTGACTAACGAAACATCCCCATATCGAATTCGTTGACGTTGTTCTAATATGCAATATCAACAATTTGAATAGAATATTGAATATTCGTGGACATACAGTATTCAATTCATGTTTGGTTTAGATGTTAACTGTTAACACCGTTAGTTATCTTTATTGGAAATTTTGAATGTAAATAGAGTACAGAGATAAATTTTGTTACGATACCCAGCAACTGAAAATCTTGTTTAGATTTTTTAAAATAATTTTTGAGCCAATAGTGAGCGCTGTATTATTGATTACTAGAGGATGCCCGCGACTTCGTCCGTGTGGATTTAGGTTTTAAAGATCCCGTGGGAATTGATTGATTTTCCGGAATAAAAAGCTGCCTATGTCAATAACAAGGACGCAAGCTACCTCGGTACCAAATTTCATACAAATCGGTTAAACGGATGGGTTTTTAGGAATCCCGTGGGAACTTTTTGATTTTCCGGGATAAAAAATAGCCTATATCCGTCCCCGGGATATAAACCTACCCTGTCCCTTTCGTCAGAATCAGTTAAACTGTTGGGCCGTGAAAAGGTAGCAGACAGACAGATAGACAGACAGACAGACAGACACACTTTCGCATTTATAATATTAGGAATTTCGGATTGGGGCCGATTCCCGGCAATATAATTAATGATTTTACTCTTATACGCGGCATCGTACCGGAATGCATCGCTTGGCAACGCGGCTTTGCTAGGATATTAGCCAGCCACGGCCGAAGACCAAGGCAGAGTCAGAAAAATTATAATTTCCAAATTGTCCCTGTCGGGTATGGAACTCAGGATGCTTCGTACTTCTTGCATAGTTTTTAGGGTTCCGTAGCTAGAACGGAAAAACAGGACGCTTATAGGTTCACTTTGTTATCTGTCTGTCCGTCTGTAGTGTCTATTATAAAAAGCTATAGGGTACCTACTTCCCGTTGACCTAGAATCATGAAATTTGTCAGGTAGGTAGGTGTAGGGGAAAAAACGAAAACTGTGAATTTTTGGTTACATCTCAAAAAATGTGTTCATGAACAAATAATAATGAATTAGTATTTTCAACCTTTAAAGTAAGATTACTATACCAAGTGGGGTATCCTATGAAAGAGCTTAATACCTGTACATTATGAAACAGATTTTTATTTGTTTTTATGCATAATCGTTTTATAGTTATAGTGCAAAATGTCAGAAAAATACCCGAATACGAAACCCTGACTCGTATTTGACCGGTTTTTTTTTCTAATATCAGGTGTATCTGCTCGTTGCATCGATGGTTTGGGTGTCGATTTTATCGCTAGCACTCACTAAGATAAGTAGAGCCTGCGTGCGGTTTCAAGATGGTAAGTTTTTTTTTTTTAATTTTGTACCAACATATCATAGGCGTATTTCTAATTCTGTGCTCATCTCATATACAAACTCAATCATTTAAATTTTATTTGGATACCTACCATTGTACACTTTCTGATTGTCAGTTGTGGAATTCGTAAGATAATTATATAATGGTGATATAATTAATTACGTGCTCTTTCAATATCAAGAACTCGGCATTAAACTACTTTTGACCATTAAACGACTTTTGGCGTTAGTAGAGAGTCGCATATTGAAGTTCTTCGGACACGTCTCCCGGCTTGGGAATGACCACATCGAGTGTATTGTTGTGCAGGGCAAAGTGGAGGGCACCAGAAGCGAGAGAGTGTTGTTTCTATTGCCGCTATAATGGACTAAGAGCTAGCGAGGGCCAGACCTTCGTTATAAAAGCTTCAGCTTTCGCACGCACGCGAGAATACGAGATACGCAGAGAAACTTTCAAGTTTCTCTGCGTATTGTCCCTTACACAGGGAAGAACAATCTACTTCTATGAAGTTGGATCATGGTGTCTTTGGAGAAACTTTCAGCTTTTATAAAATAACCAAGGTCTGGCCCTCGTTAGCTCTCTCTCTCTCTATTAACAACAAAATATACTGAAAATTTCAAAATGGCTGCCATGAAATTAAAAATAAATCAAAAGGTGTTATTTCTTCTAATGGTACACTTTTACTGATTTTTTTTTTAAATTTTAGCTCCGAAGATAAAAGATGAGCAGCACCGGTTAGCAAACTTAGCTTGCGTCAGTGGTCTCTGTACATTTATTGGAGCTGGTACGTATTGAGCTATTTTGGACCATAACCTATGGAGTACCCATAAAGTATAGAAACTATTCGAAATTGGACCTAACGGGCGATAGATAGAGCTACGCTTCGAGTTTTTCTACGTGATCAAATAAGAAATGAAGAGATCTGTAAGAGAACCAGAGTAACTGACATAGCTCAATGGTATTGGGCAGGGCACATAGTATGAAAACCGGCCAAGTGCGAGTCAGACTCGCACGCCGAGGGTTCCGTACTACACTTGTATTTTTCGACAATTTGGGCGATAATTCAAAAACTATTATGCATAAAAAAATACATAAAAATCTGTTTTAGAATGTACAAGTAAAGCCCTTTCATATCATAGGTTCTCTTCTTGGTATACTAATCTTACTTTGAAAGTTGAAAATACTAATTATTTGTTCATGACCACATTTTAAGATTTTTTTGTGATGTCACCACAAATTCATAGTTTTTGGATTTTCCTCCTTATGTGTGCTATAAGAACTACCTACCTGCCAAGTTTCATTATTCTAGGTCAACGGGAAGTACTCTATAGGTTTCTTGACAGACACGACAGACAGACAACGAACTATCCTATAAGGGTTCCTTTTTTTCTTTTGAGGTACGGAACCCCAAAAACCGATAGTCGTTGCGGAATGGCGATAAAATGGTAGTCCGTACAGAGGCCTATACAAGAGCAATGGACCTATCGGTTGATAGAATGATGAAAATGTTTTCAGGATACAAAGTCTTGCACAGTTTGTCTGTGTTATTTAATTTTTTGAATAAATGATTTTGACTTTGACTTTGACTTTAATTGTTGTTGCAGTTATCTACCTCTTCTCGTTCATAGTGGTGTTTAGTTTCTACCACTTCCGCTATGTGAGACGCGCCATCTTGATGCACGAGGCCGAATGCGAATCATAGGTACAAGAATATCCATATTCTTGGCAAGGCCGTATCCCGAGAAAGAGTTTTATTTTAGTACGTTGGGGATGAATATAATTATATCTACTTAGTATAGAAAATTGTTACATTGTATGGATTTTTTTTAAAATAAATATGAAATTTTGTTAAATATGTGTATTTCTTTTATATGTCACTAGGTAGGTACCCAAATTATAATATTCCCGCACGGCTTTGCAGGCTAATAACAGTGCGGTAATATTTTTACTGCCCAAGGGTGGTAAAAGTCAACTTTATTGTTTTAACAGCGGTGAAGGAAGAGCTACTTTACGAGTAAATGTATTGTAAAAATCACAGATTTTTACCCAATCGTACCTACTTACTTTGCTTAGTAAAAGGGAAAGGGTCGTTTTTTTACATTAACTTACTTTTAAACTCTTCAAAATTGACATAACGACGGCTTAGAGTGAAAACCTCGTAAGTGTAAAAGAAACTTTTCAGGAGGAAGAAAAAACTGCGTGCTGTAACTAACAGAAGCGAGTATTTACGAGTTTCTCATTTAATGTCATAGATGGCGTTACGAGTATCGAATGAACAAATCTGTGCGATGTGCGTTGCGAGGTTTTCTTCCTAGAAACGCAATAAAATAAATTTGAGCAAAAATGCATTCCCGAGGTTTTCACTCTAAGATGACGATAAACTCGAATTCAATACCCGAAACCTTTTGAAATCGGCGTCGCCATGTCAAGTTTGACATAATTATCTCGAGTAGGAATATAAGGAGGGGAAAATAATGGTTTTTTTCTCATAGATATGGCGGTTTTCCTCATAGATAAGCGAGAATTCAATGGTTACAGTCGTGTTTCAACAAACCTTTGTCGACTGTGTAATTTATTACTTAAAACCCTTGTTCTACTTAAATCACATTACCAACCGATAGACGTCCACTGCTGGAGATAGGTCTCTTGAAGGGACTTCTACACGCCACGGTCTTGCGCCGCCTGAATCCAGCGGCTCCCTGCGACTTGCCTGATGTCGTCCGTCTACCTCACAGATATCTAAATAATACTATCCACCTAGTGGGGGGTCTTCCAACGCTGCACATTCTAGTACGAGGTCGCCCTTCCAGCACCTTGGCGAGTACCCATATAGGGATACATTTATTATTATTATTTTTAATCGTCTACGGCGTAGCAATGGTACTGATGCTAATGATTTTCAAAATATATTTAATGTACAGAAATAATCCATTGACAATTTTATTAAAAGAATGTCTTATATTACCAATAAAAAGAGTAAAAGATAAATTGATTCACATTTTTCTTAATCCTCCATGTAAATTGTCGGCCTTAATTACACGAAAAACGATAGACAAGTACCAAATTAATAAGAAAACCATTAATCAGAGAGCGTGCAGCAAAAAATGTAGCGCCCACGGAACCCTGTAGGCTTTTGCAAACTTCGAACTAACGTTATTTATCGCTTATTCATTTTCATAAAAGTGAGAACACACTATCACTTAGGGGAAGCACACACTTGCAGATTGGAGCGAAGGCCGAGGTGTAGCGTCTGTTTAGGGTTCCGTATGCCAAGAGTGCCAACGGGACCCTATTACAAAGCCTCCACCGGCCCTCCGTCTGTCCGTCCGTATGTCTGTCTGGCTGCCTCCGCCGTCCGTCCATCCATCTGTCCGTCCTGTCTGTCAGTGGGTTAATGATGAAGACGAATCCCTATACTCATATTCCTTCATAAACTTTCGCCAAACAACTATCGTATTCGCTCGGTAAACGTATTGGTCCAAGATCCCACTGCCGCCAGACCTTCCTTATTTTCTGAGAAACAAAATGTGTGGGATAGAGTAGTGCTAGTGTGTACTTTTAATGTACGCAGATTTGATAGCTTGTACCTCGACCCAATTTAAAGATATCAGTTGCTAAAGGCACGTGAAAACATTACTCAATTTTCTTAATGTCTATGTGCTGATTTTTATGTAGGTATATTTCTTGACTATCATAATATTACCGCCGATAGGAATTAGTGCCTGGCAGTATTGAATTTAGAAACTCAGCGTTAGACTTAAAGTTAAGTGAGTAATTTTTTTTAAAGGAAGGTGTAAAGGCACAGTCTTAGTTTCACCACAGCAACACTATACTACAAAACGTATATTATTATTTTTATAATGCTGATAACATTATAGTGCTTTAATTTTTGTTATATCTTCACCCTATGGTTGGAAGAGATCGCTATTTCAGCTATATTGTACAAAAATCTATTTTATTATTTATACATTTCTATGTCTTGGTGTACAATAAAGAATATTTTACTTTTTACTTTTACGCCTTTTTTAGGAAGCAAATTGTTTTCTACTGTTATACTTGACCTTAGTCAGCAGTCACTTGTTTAAACTTCTCCTTGTCCATGGCTAGGCGGAATAGTTCTCCGACTGTTTTAAGCCCAGTCCACTTCCTTATGTTACGTAGCCATGACTTTTCCTTCTTTCCACCCCTCTTTTTCCAGCTATTTTACCATCATAATTATCCTGACCACCAAAAGGACACGTATTGACAGATACAGGTCTGGCGGCAGTGGGATCTTGGTCTACATTGAAAGCCCCATCCGACTCTGGGACATTTTCAGAGTTAATTAAGTTAATTAACACTGACACTCGGCTTGTATCGGGCGAGCTGCGATGTTAACTCGATATTCCAGCCTAATTAGACGATACCGAGCGAGCGTTGTATACGAACTCGGAGTTCGTACACAAGCGCTCGGTATCTGTACTGATTTCAAGGTATGGCCAGAGTGAACTTAGGCTGAGATTTATAGAGTGCACTTTGACTTTGCCCATACTTAAGACACTGTTAAAACGAGACAGCGATATGCGGCTGGCATAAATCTGTCTCGTTTTAACTGAAACTTAAGTCTAAAGTGCACTCTATAGATTTCAATCTTAGGTATAGAGCGTACTTTGACTTTGCTCAGACTGATGACACTGTTAAAACGAGACAGCGATATACGGCTGGCATAAATCTGTCTCGTTTTAACTGAAACTTAAGTCTAAGCAAGGTCAAAGTGCACTCTATAGATTTCAATCTTAGGCTGAGATGTATAGAGCGCACTTTGACTTTGCCCATACTTAAGAAACTGTTAAAACGAGACAGCTATTTACGGCTGGCATAAATCTGTCTCGTTTTAACTGAAACTTAAGTCTAAACGAAGTCAAAGTGTGCTCTATAGATTTCAATCTTAGAGAGAGGAAACTCCCGATTTGATCCTATCGACATCTGTCAAATATTAGGCTAGGAGTGACCTGAAATCAAACATATCAAACGGCTTGGCCATGGGGATGGGCGGCGCGAACGGCGAAGCGGCGGGCGGGGCGACAATCCGACGATTTCTTGACGACCTCTCTGGTGCAGTGATACGAACTGTGGTCTTATTAGTGGGAGGTCCCGGGTTCGGCCTGCTTCGGCCGTGGCTAGTTACCACTCTACCTGCAAAGCCGTACCGGCAAGCGATTTAGCGTTCTGGCATGATTCCGTGTATAAACCAAAGGGGTTTAATAAAAACTGCCATACCCCTTCCAGGTTATGGGCTCGCTTCTATCTTACACTGCATCATCACTTACAACCAGGTGAGATTGCAGTCAAGGGCTAACTTGTATATAAATAAATAAATAACAGTGAAAGCGTTTCATAGTCGCTAACAGTACAGCCCCACACTGACTGACCTTGGCACCTAGCGCAGTAAATTCGTTCAATTACTGCAGGATACACGATCCAAACAACCCTTTGTGTTAAACTGCTCGCAGGGTATTAGTGTTATGGATTTCTCGAGCCGATAAATTATTATTTGCTTTAATTTTGGGGCTAATACATCCCTCGAGTGAGTTTTCGTAAAGCTATTGTATTTTGTCCTTGTATCTAATTCAGTTTTACCATTTACCTAATATAGTGTGGTAGAAAAAGTTCCATCATCGCCTAACAGTACGGCCCTACACTCATTGACCTTGGCACCTAGCGCAGGAAATCCGTTCAATTACACGTTCAATCCGTTCAATTCGGATACAGGATCCGAACGATCCTTTGTGCTAAACTGCTCGCGCGGTGTTAGTTGTACGGATTACTCGAGCCGATAAATATTATTTGCTGCTAATACGTCCCTCGAGTGTTTTGTCCTTGTACCTATACCTACTTTTGTATTTTTTATTGTATTTCGTACTAGTACCTATTTAGTGTTATCATAATATAATTGGCTTATTCCCGCGACTTCGTCCACTAGGATTACACTTTCAAACCCCTGTTCTATAACTTTAGGGTTCGAATTTTCAAAAATCCTTTCTTTTCGGATGTCAACGTCATAAGCCTATCTGCATGCCCAGCCCTATCAGTCCAGTAGTTTGAGTTGTGCGTTGATAGATCAGTCAGTCAGCTTTTCCTTAAATATATAAGTTCAGTATATTATACCTAGTGTATTGTGTGTACTGTGTATCGTATAATATAGGTGTTTTTTTAAATATGTAATATAGCGATGGAGAGAGCCTATGCTTCGAGTTTCTCTACGAAATCCATATTACTGACGACTTCTGTCGAAGTCTTTGTCCCATACAAAGTTATATTTTTTCTTTCTCTCTTTTTATTCTAAAGATTTAGATCTAAACGAGATCGGGGCGGAATCCATCTCAGTGGTAAAAACGTAGTAGGTACGAAAGTTCTCACGTGTGAAAAATGGCGATAAAGCAATGACACGTCGCGGTCAGGTTACAGCGTCGTAAATATCGCGCACAAAGCACTCGCTAACCGTGGCCGTTATATAAGTTTAATATTTCACCCTCTAACATCCCCCTGCACCCACTCGCACCTACCCCGGATACGGTGAGATCGGATTAGGGTGGAGACATACTTTAAACGCAATGCTACTCGATGATAAGTGATTGCAGTGCAGAAATCCTTTGTAGGGTCGAGAATAGGCTTTTATAACATGATTCCGAAAGAGTTGACAGATTTGATATTGCACAAACACTT
Organism: Maniola jurtina; assembly: GCF_905333055.1. Lineage (NCBI taxonomy): Eukaryota > Metazoa > Arthropoda > Insecta > Lepidoptera > Nymphalidae > Maniola > Maniola jurtina. Next base: position 2,150,166 of record NC_060041.1, read on the forward strand.
TGTTAAAACAATTCTAGTCGCGGTTATTATACAATTCGCACCTTTAGCATTTTAAAGAGACCTAATTCAAAATTAAGGATTTTGAGTTTGATTGATAAAACGACTTTGGATGACCATTTCTATCGACTCATAACAAAGTAGAGACCCATTGTAGCGTAGAAAGAGATGTCTATTCTCTTATTCGAGTGCTTATATGTATATATCTTAAACGAGTCGATGGAAATGGTCATCCAAAAGTCATATTATCACTCAAACTCGAAATCCTTAGGTCTCTATAATTCTAAAGGCCAATTCACACCAATTGCGTACACGTGACACGTGCGTAGTGACGTGCGTAAACCTCCAACACACTGGGTTACGTATACGTCCACGCTTTACGCAAGCGGTGTGTAATGTCTCATACAGTTACATACATAACAACTCAATGGTACGCGCTACGTCTACGCTTACGCAGCCTGTGTGAACGAGCTATAAAGGTGCGAATTGGCGAATTTCTTAATAATAGGGTTGCATGGCAACAGTCGCCTTTGCATTCAGCACCTACGAGGTAGTGTAATGGTTACATTGCTTATGTTTTGTATTGTTACATATATTATATATAATATTTGATTTTTCAAAAATTAGAGAGAAAGCCATCGCGTGCCAGACCTTCGTAATTTTATAAAAGCTGAAAGTAATTTCTCTGCGTATTGTCCCCAACACAGGGAGGAACGATCAGCGACTATGAAGTTTGGATCATAATGGCTTTAGGAGATGACAGGTAACAAAGATGTACAACCGCAAATAATATAATAAAGCTTTTTATTACTGGATTCAGCCACTGCAAGTCGTGGCCTGTCAATTCGCAGTCCTATTTGTTCTGGTAGGTACTCCCGCCATATCTTCCGCTCCGTTCCATTCAATAATTAATATCGTTCCATCTCGAGTTTCCAGACTTGCTTAAAACTTTCGACGTAAGCACTTAAAGTGAAATTCATTTTTATTGTCCAATAATAAGCAATTGGTTTTAAAAACTATTGAGGTGAACTACAGGTAGGTACTCAACTCGATAGAGGTTCATTGTTGTTAACAATTTTTATGTGTATCTTCACTGTTATCAAATTAATGTACTTAATTATTTCTTTATAGGTAGGTATTTTCATTTACACATAGGTGGAGAAAGTTGAACTAGCTTGCTGTGATTTTTAAATAGGCACCTGATTTTCATGATAATAATTAATCTAGTTATTTATTATTTAATGGTTTTGTAAACCTAAACACTCATTTTTTTTGTATTTTTCTTGAATCTAGTAATAATAAGCATAAAAAAACTTTTTATTACTGGATTCAGTCGCTAAAAATCGCAGTCTGCCAATTTGCAGTCCTATTTGTTCGAGAACGCCTTCCATAGCTTCCGCTCCGTTCCATTCAACCTAGCTTGCAACGTATTTAAGTTATTTCTTGTTATAGTAAGTATTCTTATTTAATTAACTTGTGTTCAGAAATTCACTACTTAGAGAGTAAAGACATTTTACACATTTTCGTAAACATTATGTAAGTAAATGCCTTGAATACCGCTTCTAAGCTTATTTGCGAAGCTATTCATCGGGAATTTTCTTGGATTGGTATTAGAAAAAATACCACTGGTAGGTATTATGAAATTCGATACCGATCCTTGATCCTTAAAGTCAATCTGGAATGCCTTTAACAACCCTTTGTCGAATATTGTGAGTGGGCTCTGAGTCTCAAGGGCCGCGAGTCAACGCGAGCGGGTAATTGCTTCAGCCCACAGCCGGACGGGGCTGACCGACCCGTGACCGAGCACAAATTACTGTTACTGCCGTCACTGACTCAGTGTTTGATGTCAACCATGAGTGGGCTCTGAATATCCACACACTCCCCGTCCACACACTGCCCGTGTGGTATGGGAAGGAGCGAGGAACGGAGGCAGAGACGTAGTGTGGACGCGTTACTTGCATGTTCCGCCCATCGCTCCCTATTTTGTCGGTAAGTATGCAATTGCGCACAGTTTCGACGTCCATTGCGTTGCAAAGGCAAGTGACCTAGTGCGGCGGAGTCGCGATTAATTGCACGAGTAGAGCAGTGTGTGGACGGGGGGTAAGAGTTGTGAGTCTACAAGAGTGGGTAATGCTTCAGCCTACAGCCGGACGTAATCGACCAACCCGATTGAGCACAATTTACTGTCACTGCCGTCACTGACCGAGTGTTTGATATCAAATAATATGAGTGTTAGTCCACAATCCATAAGAAAAACAGAATTCTGGCATATTGACGCGAAGTCGAAGCAAAGTAGGTATACCCACAAATCTTTATCTCCACTGAAGTAGTGTACAAATTTTAATCAACCAATAAAATATTGCTAAAATGAACATGCTTTATTAAAAAAACAGAATAAATGATAAAGAGCTTCAGCCTTGGCTTCGAGTTAAATCATTTGTAATGCTACTGAAATAATTTTTAGAATATTCACTCCTAAATAGTTCAGTATTTACTTTGGGTTGCTAAGTCAGTTTTATTTCATAGAGTAGTGAATGCAATGTCCTTAATAGGAGTTCATCATTTCTGATATTGCCGTTTTATAAGGACCAGCAAATAAGATTCCAATGGCTTCAGTTTTATTAAAGAAAAGACCAAAGCAATTTATTAGAAATTGAGGAAAGGGCACGTCCACGTGATGGCAAGTGAGGGCATTGGCGATAAAAATGTAAGTTTGACAGACATACTATCACATTTAATAAAATTAGGTAGGTATGTTCTATGTAATTACCTAATGTGCTGTTTTTGGCAACGAAACCATTAAAATAAAAAATGTTTTTGAATAAAATAAAGTATTGCCATTAATGTTTGGACTGTATTTGCTAAGCTATGACAATATCCTTATTCGATTTACATATAGGTGCCGGCACGCATTATAGAATTCGTAGACTTCTATCTTTTTGGTCACCTTTTTTTTTTTTTTAAATTATATAGACTAGCGCTTGGCTGCAATCAGACCTGCTAGCAAGTGATGATGCAGCCTAAGATGGAGCGCGCTTGCCTAGAAGTTGCCTATTCACCCTTGACTTGAAGGTACCCATATTATAGGTGGAAGGGAAAACTGACGCCGGAAGGGCGTTCCATATCCTAGCGGTTCGAATTAGGAAAGAGGAAGCAAATCGTTTCGTACGTGTTCGAGAAATTTCGACTACGTACGGATATTTTATCCTATTTTTATTTATCCACCTATGCAAATATTTAGCGAGGTTCAAGCAAAACAGCAGCTCAAAAATTTACTACATGTGATTTTTGCTTAGACCGCAAGACGCTTTCGTAGTACAAGCTTTACGATTACTATTATTGTTATTTATTTGTACCAGAAAGTTGTAACAGTAAAAATAAAAATAAAAAAAAGTGGACAGGGAAGCACTTATCTCTATAAGAGATCTTTACCAGTTTTCAGATTCTCCCTTTACCTACCCTTGGCAGTGCGAGAGGTTGTAAAGGGAGTAGAATATTATAGGTACAGCAAGATAATATGTAAAGTAATTATGAAAAAAGCTTAAGAGATATGTAAGTATTATTATTTATATAATATACACTACTTACTGTCTTCTAAGTAAGTAAAACTTACAATGAGCTGACTAAAACGGACATTATTTAGGAAAGTTCAGTAAGTATATTTTGCTACACTGTACCAATATTATTAACTGCAGTCTACACGTAGCGTTGCTACAAGCACGTACCGTAGGCCCTTTACATGTAGATATCACGTAGAGAGGCAATAGCGACTCAAGACATTACTAGCTACGCTCTATGTACCAACTATTCGCATCGTTGCTATGCCCATCTGTCGTGTATAGAAATATACCGACTTAAAAAAAATCGGCAAATCAGACTCGCGGTCCGAGGGTTTCGTACTCGGATATTTTTTCTACATTTTGCACGATAAATCAAAAACTGTAATGCATAAAAATAAATCAAAATCTGTTTTAAAATGTACAGGTAAAGCCCTTTCATAATGTTATGATACCCCCCTTGGTATAGTTATGTTACTTCGAAAATTGACTTCCAAAAAAAAAATACAAATTCATGGTTTTCGGATTTTTCCCTTTATTTGTGCTATAAGACCTACCTACCTGCCTTTCATGATTCTAGGTCAACGGAAGTACCCTATAGCTTTTCTTAACAGACGAACAAACTAGTAAGTGATCCAATAAGGGTTCTTTTTATCCTTTTGAGGGAAGGAAAGCTAAAAATCAATCAAATATCAATGAGTACCTACTTGTGGGTATGCCACTGACAGACACACAGATACACACGTAAAACTCATAACGCCCCTAGTTGGGGGTAAAAAAGATCGAAATGCCAATATTTTGTGTTTTTTTATAACTGAAGGGCAGATGTTCAATCGCCAAATAATCCTACCGAGGAAGAAATTTGACATCAAAAGCAGATTTCCAATACAAAAGCTATCGAAATGTCGATTTTTTTCTTAGTTATTATAAATGGTGATTGGAAAATCGACTTCAGAAACTCTAAGGTTCAACGCATAGGTACTCACTGAGTGAAGTGGAGGCAAATATTTTTGAAACCGCAACATAAGAGAATGTGTATTCGTAACGTGCTCCATAAGTACAAAGGTTATCTATCTCTTGAATAAGAAATCTGACAAATCACAGACAGAAAGTTACCTATCAATAAGTTTGAAATCAAATCAAATCAAAAGATTTCTGTTCAATTAAACTTTTACAAGTACCTACTTTCGAATCGCCAAATGCATCTACCACTTACTACCTAGTGAGAATTGGTAGGTACTTATTAAAAAATCGGCCAAGTGCGAGTCGAACTCACACACGAAGAGTTCTGTATCATCCTACAAGAAATTGCATTCCTGAGAGTTTTCCATAATGGTCTGTGTCCAAGGCGTGTAAAGTGTGTCAATCCACACTCCTGCCCGGCCAGCGTGGGCAGTAGATAAAAATTATATCCCCGATTATATCCACTGATTTCCATGACATCAGTGGTTATAATCGGGGGATATAATTTTTATCTACTGCCCATGCTAGCCGGGCTGGTGGGCTATTACCTAAACCCTTCTCATTATGGGAAGAGATCCATGCTCAGTACTTAAAAATGTGAATAGGTATAAGTGCCTATATATTAGATCGTTACTCAGTCACGATGGAAGTATGAAAGTTTGAATATCCTGAAAACAATTTTAATTTCATTGGCTGTGATTTCAGTAAAATTATGGCTTATAAAATGGTTTGACTGGATAGCTGGAATCCATTACGTTGAAGCGTGCTTGGAATGTAAATTGGGTACTTTTTAAAATGACTCGGCCATTTTTATTTTAATAGAGCTTTTTACTTGAGTTTGGCTTGTAAGTTATGTTCTCCTGACCGATATCTAGCCACGGTAATTGATCTGAAAATTGATCTGAACAGAAACTACCCAGCAAGTTATTACGGCCTTTCGTCAAAATCGGTTTAGTGGATGGGCCGTGAAAAACTAACACAGAGACAAACAGACATACAAAGATACTTTCGTATTTATAGTATAATATATATATATATAGTAATAAAAAAAATAAAAAACTAGAGTCCGCTTGGATTTCGGTTTTTAAAGATACCACGGGAACTTTTTGATTTTCCGGGATAAAAAGTTGCTTACGTCAATTGCAGGGACGCAAGCTACCTCGTTTCCAAATTTCGTACAAATCGGTTAAACGGATGGGTATCTAGAAATCCCGTGAGAACTCTTTGATTTTCCGAGATAAAAAGTAGCCTATGTCCATCCCAGGGATACTCTGTACCAAATTTCGTCAAAATCAGTTAAACTGTTGGGCCGTGAAAAGGTAGCAGACAGACAGACAGACACGCTTTCGCATTCATAAATGACTGAAGCACTAAGTAAGTAAATAGTTTTTGCTTACAACCTGTCTAACTTTATAATACACGATTTTATGCGCTTTTTGCTTAAACAGCCTTTTCATAGGTACTTACTAATTTAGTTCAATGCTTGGCTCTGACCGAGTGACATCGCATCGCAGTCAAGGGCTAAAAGGTCGGGTGAAAAGCGTTTAAAAATGCCGACTCAACTCCTGTTATAACTATTCTGCCGGTATATTTAACCAAACTCGGTCTATTTATCTTTTCCCCAACTCCACTCCATTAAGAAGGATTCATTTTTAATTAAAAGAAAAATTTTCACAGCGTGTTAAAAAGCTTTGCAAATGGCGTCGCAAAAACGGGCGCCTTCTAATGACCCCGGTGAAAGGCGCCGTAACTGTTTAACTTAATTTTAAAAGAGTTACTGAATACTCTAGTATATTTCACTTTTGCCGCTTTCTTTTTTATTTCGAGCATTTTTTGGGGTTCCCTACCAAAATGGCGAAAAAGGAACCCTTATAGTGCGACCGGTCTTTTTGGAGCTAAGTATACGTTCTAAGCAATTAAATATCACTTGCTTTAATGAGTTGTTTAAAGTATATTGATAGTTGATACGTTCATAAACAATAACGATATGCACAATATAAGATTTTTAGAAAAAAATAATCTTTTAAAAGTAAAAATTGAGCATCATAAAACACATCTTGATAATCAAAACTCAATACGTACTTGTTAAAACACAAGTGTAAATTAAAAATTTATAACACCCCCGACAAGTGAAGGTACAGTAACTAGAAAAGTGCCGTAACTTTCATACGGCTGAACCGATTTTCTGGATTATTGCTAAGAACACTCTCGATCAAGCCACCTTTCAAACTTAAAAAAAAACTAAATTAAAATCGGTTCATTAGTTTAGGCGCTACGGTGCCGCAGACAGATACACAGATACACACGTCAAACTTATAACACCCCTCTTTTTGGGTCGAGGGTTAAAAATGAACGGTTACCATCGTGAGGAAAACTATTTCAGAGAATTTGCCAACTGGGCGCTTTGCTACAGATACCTAACCGTATCTTAAAGGTTGACGGAAAGACGAGATCAAATGGCTGATGGTAAGATTTAAGTTGAACCAACTTGATTTGGGACCTGTTCAGACGCATGCAGAATGCATGCAGCGTCAGGATTTAGGAGTTTTTTTTAAGAATATTAGCCATGCTAATCATTACTAATACTCCCCTTTCCCCTCCAATTAAGCGTAAAGCTTGTGCCAGGAGTGGGTACGACAATAGTGCAACGGGTGGGATTTGAACCGGCGGCCTTTCCGAATTCAGTCCGCTCCTCAACCGTTGAGCTATTGAGGCTCAGGGTTTGAAACCCGTATGGAAAATATGCGAGAAACTTTCGATTTCATAGTTCTAAATTTTCACTTCTGACAGCAGCCCCACTGAGTGCCAATTTTTTTAATCACTTTCATTCATTTCATTTACATTGCAGAGTCATTAGCAAGTAGTACGTATAAAGACTAATTATGCACAGGAAGCAAATATGGTTGGAAATTTGAGGGTATGCAATAAAGTTGGGAATACGTACAACTTTTAACGAGGATAGTCCCATTTAACTTACCGAGTTCGCGTATTGAAATTCGTGTAAGCTTTTGATTACAAAGCTGCTAATTAACAAATAATTGGTTATTATTAACTGGGTGGTTGCCCTTTGAATTCGTAAACGCAATTTAAACTCAGCGGGCAATGGAAAGAGCTATGCTAGGAGTTTCTCTACTGATCTAATTGGAATGAGGAGATCCGTAGAAGAACCAGAGTTATTGACATAACCCAACGGGCTGCGATGCTGAAATAGCAATACACAACACATAATATATACATAGTTTGAAGAAACGATAGAACATGAAGATGTTGAAATGGCGACCTCGTACGGGGCGTAGATGGAAAGATAAATGGGAGCCGCTAGAAACAAGACCGCAGAGACGATAATTAAGAAATTATACTTTTTTTAATCAACTATAGGCAAGCGCTTGACCACAAGCGTTTACCTAGAAGGTGCCTATTCACTCTTGTTTTAAAGATACCCGGATTGTAATTGGTAGGAAACACAGATCGCGGAAGAGTATTCCAAACCTTAGCCATGCGTATGAGGAATGATGACGCAAACGTTTCGTGCGTGTAGATGGAATGTCGACGACATAAGGATGGAAGCATGCCCCGTCCTACCAGGAATCGAACCCGGGGTTTTCCATTTATAGGACCACAGCGCTCACCACTGCATCAGGAAGGTAGTAATATCAATGGAGTTAGCATAAATTGACAAGATCGACTTATCATCTTCGGAAACATTTTAGACAAAAAGGAGCTACTTGTCCGAAAATTTCCACATTTATTCCTTTATTCGAACTGAATTTCAAAGAATGATACTGTATTTGCATAAATTTCGCATCGCGGCCGCTCTGTGGTTTCTGAATCGTACCTACTGAAGCGGATTTCGGGACATTTCTGAATTCTGCAGAATATTTCCTCGACCATTGCTTTAATGTAGTTTGAATTTCTTATGCTCTACCCACTTGTACTAAATCGCTAAATCTGGCACAGTTATATTTTGTAATGCGGTCATACTTACTTTAATATGGGTAATTTTTGGTTGAGAAATTGAAGAATAATTTTTGATCTTACTCTTAATAATGATGCAGCCTAAACTCCATAGTGCGTTTGCCTTGAAGATACTCGTGCCAATTCACTCTTCAAGATTCAAGATTCTTTATTTGCAGAAACATTTTTTACAGTGAGGTATTATTAATTGTTCGAGCCCCGCGTTGCCCCAACTAAAACCAAACAAAGCCAGACAAAGCCAAACAAAGCTAGACCGGCTAGGGCCCATGAGTAGTAGCCGGTCCGGCGAGCAACGGGGGCAACATTAAGTACATATCGTCCAGTAGAAATGTTTCATCTTACATAATCAAGAATGCAAAATTAGTACGAAGTACATTAAATTTCAAAAATACTTCTATTGTGAAGAACCACCTTTTCTATTAGCCTTCTATTGACTTGAAGGTACTTATTTTAAAAGTGGAGGGAAAAACTGATGCCGGAAGGGAATTCCATTATCTTAGCGGTTGGAATTAGAAACGAGGAAGCAAATTTCGTACGTGTCCGTGGAATTTTAACTACGTACGTAGGTATGTTAGTAGAAAGGCGAAGGAGGATAAATGTAAAATAAATTTCTTTATGCTTGTGTCATATTTTTGGTGGATTCAAATTTCAGCTGTGGTAAATAATAACCAACCTACCAGCAAAGACATGCCCTGAAGCGATTTAACTTATCATTCCTCTTAAAATAACGGAAAAGTATGATTTCACAAAGTCAACAACAGATTTCTAAATAAAAGGTTTAGAAATAGTAGGTGATTGATATCTCTCGTCACTTTTAAGCTACTCCCACTTACAGTCATAATTTACATACAACTCTATTATCCAAAGAAATGACAAGTGTAAATTAAAAATTTATAACACCCCCGACAAGTGAAGGTTACAATAACTAGAAAAGAGCTGATAACTTTCAAACGGCTGAACCGATTTTCGTGGGTTACAGCTAAGAATACTCCCGATCAAGCCACCTTTCAATAAAAAAAACGAAATTAAAATCGGTTCATTAGTTTAGGAGCTACGATGCCACAGACACACGTCAAACTTATAACACCCCTCTTTTTGGGTCGGGGGTTAAAAATTAAACGGTTAAAGTAACGCTCCGAGAATGCGTCTGTTTTCGCAATCACACAGACTGTAATTCTTGTACATACCTACTTTGAAATCTGTATAGACAAGGACAACCATCATATAAACTTATGACAACCCCTTTTTGCGGCAGAATTCAGAGAAAAATTCCAGCATTTTTGTTTCCCCATTTTCAGGTGAAAATTTCTCATCAGGCAATCCGTTGTCAAAAACAGCTCGGTATTGTTTTATTATTTGCAGACGAACATTTGTGATAGTCAAAGAGACAGTCGGGAGTCAACCTACAAAAGCTACAAAACCCTTAGAATCTCGATAGCTCTTGCTTGAGCAGCGGACTGAATTCCGAAAGGTTGGCGGTTCAAACCCCACCCGTTGCACTATTGTCGTACCCACTCCTGGCACAAGCTTTACGCTTAATTGGAGGAGAAAGGGGAGTATCAATAAGGTGCCCAACCTTATTAAAAATGAAAATATAGGTTGACCTAGAATAATTTTTAAAACCCGGAGGATGTGGCATACCCAACTTGAACTTTGTCTCGCTTACTCATTATGAGAAAATGAGAGTGCGAGAAAATGTTTTTCGCTTGTACACTGTCTCAATCATAACATGAACAATCGAAGAATCAATCAAGAATCTATTCGAATTTCACTAGAGTGAATGACAGGGGATCAAAGGAATCGCGCGCCGTGGCCGTCTTTGCCCCTGCTAAGTATATACTTAGGTTATTTTTAAAGGAGTAAATCAACTTTTATCATCAAAATTTCTTGTATTTGTTGATATATTTTTTTATTACTAATGGATTGCAAACTAGTGTAGGTACATTATCTGGTTTTCTTTGTAAGACAGCTAAAAAACATGTAAGTATACATGTAAAAGTGTTGTCTCTTACACTATATTCAAATTGTTGATATTCCACCTTTGGCTCACGTATGAATTTTTTGCGTCCCTCTATTTTCCAGCGAACTTTTTCCGATGCAAAAGTTCAGTTAGTTTGAATACTTTATTTTTGCGGCTTCGGCACAAAAGGTAGCCGTTAGCATAGTTTAGGAAATACTTTGTTAGGCGTCCACGTAGACTGCTACAAAAACTTGTTCTTATCGGTGGTCTAACTCTAAAAAATGTTGCGCTTTCAACTTGCCAAGTTGACCTCTATGCATATCATCACCATCATCAGCCTGTGGACATCCACTGCTGGACATAGGCCTTCCCTAAAGAGCGCCACCACACCCGGTCCTCAGCCATCCTCATCCAGCCACTTCCCGCCAGCCCCTTAATATCATCTGTCCATCGTGCTGGAGGGCGTTCCACACTACGCTTGCTTAAACGCGGTCTCCACTAAAGGACTTTCCGGCTCCAACGGCCATCGCCTCTACGACAAGCGTGGCCTGCCCACTGCCACTTAAGCTTGCTAATAGCTTGGGCTATGCAATAACATAATATACGTCTATGGACGCAAACTATTAAGTAAAAAGCAGACCCGCCCTTGCTTCGTTCAAGTGGAATTTCTGTAAAGCCCTGGAAGGTGGAATTTTTCTAAAGCTCTGGAAGGTGGAATTTTTGAAAATCCCTTGGGGATGGAATTTCTGAAAATTTCTTTGAGGTGGAATTTCTGAGAATCCCTGTGGGTGTGGAGTTTTTGGAAAATCTCTTGGGGGTGGAATTTCTGAAAATCTCTTGGGGGTAGAATTTCTTTGAATTCCTTGGGGGGTGGAATTTCAAAAATCCTGAAACAGGTATTTCTTCATTTTTAATCAAAAACTCAAACACCAATTTCCATGAGATATAATTTAAAAAATGAAAATTTTGGATGCGATAGGTTGCAATACGTAACAACTAAAAAGCCTTAGCCATCGTCACTTACCACCAGATGAGATCGCACTCAATTATTGTCATCACACAAAAGAAAATAAGTATTTTCTTACATTCTTCTACCTATTTATTGTTAAATAAATTGAAACAAAACATTTACCTACCTCACCTGCTTGTAAAACATTGTTTTCGCTGCTACACCGTTTTGGCGTACCCACACTATATTTATTTTAAAGGCTCAAACACATTCTCGCTCCAATACCTTCTGGTCACAGTTTAGCTAACTTACAGTTATATAACTCTTCTTGGCCAAAGCAAACGCGGTCGATAAAGATTTTATTTCCGGAAATAGGTAAATGACGGAATTGTGGCGTGGATAAATTATTATTATAGTATAGTTAAATTAATCCTAAGACCACTAAATCTATTTCTATTTGGTATTTTACCATAAAACCATTAACTTTCATAATTTTTTTTATGATTTTAATGCAGTTTTCACCATTATAGAACTAAACGATTTGTGTGTGTAGAACATTATATAAACACACACAGAATACGTAATACAGAATTGGTACTTAATAGTACCTTACATAGTTCCTTACAGGTTACCTATTAATACTACAAAGGATAGAATCCAAAAATCATCTAGGTGAAGGAAGTAAGCGGAATAAGTTTGTCAGTCATAATTTTATCAATATTTTGCTCAACTTACCTACTGATCGAGTTTTTTGTTATCAGTGTAGTTTGCAATTCCCGACTTTTTTGAAAGCTCTCACCGCTGTTGCTTTGCACATACATTCATTACTAAAAGCCACTGTAGGTTAGCTAAACAGTGATTACAACAAACGATTTTGCACGGAACACAATTTCTGTATTTTGCATCTATATTGGATCACCGTCACACGATGCGATGCGATGCGATTACGAAAAGAAGGGCTTGTAGATATGGACCATTTTTTTGGATAGCATGTGAAAAATCATGTGAAAAGCTTTTTCACTTATACAACGTATAAGTAAAAAAACTTTATTAAATTTCACGTATAACAACTAGATGATATCTACGTGGATTCGTCTACGTGGCTTTAAATTTTTCTTGAAGTCCAGAGGGGAACTCTTTGATTTTCCGGGATAAAAAGTAGCCTATATCCGTCCCCGGGATGTAAGCTAACTTTGAACCAAATCTCATTTAAATCGGCTTAAATGTAAGATGGTGAAAAGCTAGCAGACAGACACACAGACACACTCTCGTATTTACAATATTAATAAAATACAGAAGAGCGCGCGAGCTAGAACAATGTATGACTGCGTGTTAGAAAGAGAGAACAGCTAGTTCAATTTATTACTGATAGAGGATGCCCGCGACTTCGTCCGCGTGGATTTAGGTTTTTAAAGATCCCGAGGGAACTGTTTGATATTCCGGGATAAAAAGTTGCCTATGTCAATAACAGGGACGCAAGCTACCTCGGTACCAAATTTCATACAAATCGATCAAGCGGATGAGTATTTAGGAATCCCGCGGGAACTGTTTGTTTTTTCGGGAAAAAGTAGCCTATGTCCTTCCCCGGAATGTATCCTAAGTCTGTACAAAATTTCATTAAAATCGGTTCAGCGGCTGAGCCGTGAAAGCGTAGCAGACAGACAGACAGACAGACCCACAGACCGACAAACAGACAGACAGACAGACAGACACACTTTCGCATTTATAATATTAGTATGGATAACTAAGGAAAAGTGAATTTCAGCACTTAATGTAATAAAAGTCATTATACAAATAATAAGTGCGAAAGTTCACTTTCCGTGAAAACCTGCGAAATAATATCAGCGCTATTGTTTTTGGACTTAATTCCTAGTTAGTGTAGCTAACGATTGTAAGCACGAAAATTGAAATACATTTTCCAAAAATATCACCAAATGAAAATGATCCAAAATTAGCAATCATGCCCATCGCTTTTGATGTTTCCTCTCGAAATATTGTTATCGATAACGATTATCGTTAACGAGAAGTAAAGAAGAGGCGAGCTTGAAGTAAAATGGAGTTCAAACGACCATGATGGGATTTTTACGATGTAAAACGGTAATTTCTATATTTTTTGCTTTGAAGCATTAATTTAACTTTTTGTGCCTATCAAAGTTTTTTTGCGGGGCAGGGCACATAATCCAAATCGGGATCGTACCGGAACGCTAAATCGTTTGGCGGCACGGCTTTGCCGGTAGAGTAACTAGCCACAGCCAAAGCCAGACCAGACCAGAACAGAAATTTAGAAATTAAAAAATTACAAACCCCTGCCGGGACTCGAACCCAGGACCTCCCACTAATGAGACCATAGCGCTTACCAATGCGCCAGGGTGGCCGTTAAACATAATTTGACGTAGGTACATTTTTAGTTAAATCATAATTTACAAGTGTACATTTATAACACCCCCGACAAGTGAAGGTTACAGTAACTAGAAAAGAGCTGATAACATTCAAACGGCTGAACCGATTTTCTTCAATTATAGCTAAGAACACTCTTGATCAAGCCACCTTTAAAACAAAAAAAAACTAAATTACTATTGGTTCATTAGTTTAGGAGCTACGTCAAACGTATAACACCCCTCTTTTTGGGTCGGGGGTTAGCCAGCGAACATGGATTTTACGAATTTTGGAAGACTCTCTACTAAATATTTTCTAAGAAATAATTTGTTTTTGACATAGGCATCATCCCAATTGGTTCCATACGGTGTTTGCATAGAGATCGGCCTTCTTTTTGGGATGTCGGGGGTTCGATCCCGTCTACATCTAACTTTTTACAGTTAGGTATATACCTATGCGTTTTCAGCAATTAAATATTTATCACTTGCTTTAATAGTTACTTCGTAAAACTGTGCTTTAACGGTGAAGGAAAACATCGTGAGGAAACTTGCGTGGAGAGTTTTCATATCTAATTTTCTCAAAGGATGTTTGAAGTCTGCCAATCTGCACTTCTGCACTTGGCCAGGCAGCGTCGCAACCTTTCTTTCTGAGAGGAGACCCGTACTCAGTAGTGTTTCAGCGATGGGTTGATCACAATGATGATTTTCACTTTTATTGCACTTTCGGCAGATGATTTTACTCACATCAACATCAGAGTATTATGAACATACTCTCAAAGTTTGTATTGTTTTAAAAATAAAACTAAACGTTTGTTTCAGTGCATTTATTTATAATCTATTTACATTGTTCGTCAGAGATATGTTTATTTATTCGACAGAAATTGTATTAATATTATTAGTTTTATTCGAAGTCTTATGAAATTATTCATTCTTTTATTACTATCATTCATTATAACTATTTTACTAAGTATCTACCATTAAAACTAAACTTTTATTGTTACAGTTAGTTAAAGTATGTACCTGCCTATACTTAAAAAACTAAATAATTAATTTTCTTCTTATTTTCATAGAAAAAGAATATTATTTGCCATGTTTTATAAACACGACTCCATTCTCCATAAGTAGCCGTTTCCCCTACATCTAAACTTAAAGCTAAGGAGTAGGTGTCAAAATATTCCAAGGGGGTTGACTTCGAATCTACGAAAATGATTTTTTTTTTAAAGTAACTACTAAACTTACAATTAATTTGTTACTATTGGGTATTTACAATTATTTTATTATTATTTACGTTCTTTATATTGTGTTAGAGACCTATCTGAATATTAAATGTACGTATCAGTTTCTTGAGTTTTGCAATTTGCAACAAACGATGGCGGCAGAGAGGGGCCATAGACAATCTTTTTTTTTAATTATAGCCAGTGCCACTCAGGGTTACATGATACTCAGTAAAATGTCGTGTAATAAAAAAAATTGCGATGGCTAGGCTTTAATATTTAGTATTTACCTTTGTTATTATGTTGGTACATAGTAGGTACATTGTTGTTGCATCAAAATTGCAATGTCTATTTGATTGGGTAGATAATTAGTTAATCAATTAGTGCTGGCATTTGACTTCGCTAATTGTGTTTGATCATGTTCAGGCATTCAGGCTTCCAGCCAACAAATGACGCGTGAGGACGCAACTAATCTAATACCGGCTTCCCACGGTGCGTGATATTGCGGACGGACGCGGGCCATCACACTGACTTTTTTTTATTCAGATGCAAGTTAGCCCTTCACTGCAATCGCACAGGGTGGTAAGTGATGATGCAGGCTAATATGGAAGTGGGCTAACCTGTATATTGTATAACCTGTGTGGTAGGTATGTATGTATGGTGTAACCTGATGGCAGTTATTAAATTAAAATTCCCCTTTGGTTTTAACACGGCATCGTGCCGGAACGCTAAATCGCTTGGCCTCACGGCTTTGCTGGTAGGGTGGTAACTTGCCTCGGCCGAAGCTTCCACTAGGCCACACCGGAGATATAGAAATGATAAAATTCCAACTGCCGGGAATTGAACCCGGGACCTGCCACTAATAAGACCACAGCTCTTACCACTGTGCCAGGGAGGTCGTCCAGCGCACCATTGAAAGAGTATCGTTAGTCGTAAGTTAAGTTATACAAACATAAAGTCCGGGTTGTAAAAATTAAGCTAAGTTATACAAATGTAAAATCCAGGTTGTAATAAGTAACTAGGTAAGCAAAGTTATACAAAAGTAAAGTCCGAGTTGTAGTAATTTAGCTAAGTTATACAAATACAAAGTCTAGGTCGTAGTAAGTAATTAAAAGTTATACAAAACATGAGCTAAATTATACAAATGTAAAGTCCGGGTTATAGTAAGTAGTTAACCTAAGTTATACAAATATAAAGTCCGGGTTGTAGTTGAGCTAAGTTATACAAATATAAAGTCCGGGTTGGAGCAACACTCGGTGGTCTTGTCGGGCGTGTCCCCGCGGACCCACTTGCCGTGGCAGTGCGGCGCGACGAGCGCGTAGAAGCGCGTCGTGTGGCCCGCCACGCCGTGCCCGCCGCACCGCCACTTTAGATCCCGTCTCAGGGCTGCTGTCTCACACATCACGCATACTGTGTTGCCTGGCAGAAACAACAAATACTTCTAAAAAAAAAATTCATTCAAAGGCATCTTACTTTGAAAATTTAAACACATTTTTTTTTTTAATGATGTAACCACAAATTCGCGGTTTTCAGATTTATTCCTGTACTTGTGCTATAAGACCTACCTACCAGCCAAATTTCATGATTCTAGGTCAACGGGAAGTACGATACGACAGACACGACGGACAGACAGACAAACAGACAACAAAGTGATCCTATAAGGGTTCCGTTTTTCCTTTTGAGGTACGGAACACTAAAAACCAACTAAAGAAATAAAATAGCAATTTATTAAATATATTTTTCACTTTGAGTTTATTTCCTAAACCATAATATCCACTCAGACAGAGCAATCATTTTCAATATGTAGATATACCATAGATATGTAAGGACCTAATCACAAACATTGGTAAAATGTTTAATACGTTTAAAATAGCAATTTTTACTATTCCACAGATGTTTGAGTTAAAGTAACAGGCGTTATGTAAATTTTATCTCATCTCATTTACATAAAACGAGAGTAAATTTTTACTTTAATTTTCCCCCAAATGTTTAGACTACAAGATACATAAAAATTAGTAACACTAGCTGATGCCCGCCACTTCGTCCACGTAGATTTGCGTTTTTCAAAATCCCGAGGGAACTCTTTATTTTCCGGGATACAAAATAGTTTATGTGTTAATCCAGGGTATAAAATAAAAGTAGCCCTAGGGAATATATGTATATTGTATATCCTATCTACTCGTATCTCCATTTCAAATTTCAGCCAAATCCGTCCAGTAGTTTTGCGTGATTGAGTAACAAACATCCGCTACGTGAGTTCCAAATTTTGTCAGAATCAGTTAAACTGTTGGGCTGTGAAAAGGTAGCAGACTGACAGACAGATAGACAGACAGACACACTTTCGCATTAATAATATAAGTATGGATTAGGATTAGAATTATATATTTTTTAATCATTACTAAACTCAAAGGGGTATAAATAAAATTGCCCAACGTATAAAATGAGAATTTGATCCATTATGATATATTTAAACGTACCTTCGCGCAAAGGCTTGTAGTCAGAATCAGTATGACAAGCTTTAGAAACCTTAGTCACTTCGAATTGCACGCAATATCTGAAACAATTCACACTGTCAATTCAATCAAGATTTACTTCGCATCCTAAACACATTTATACTAGGTAAAATCCGCCTTTGTATGGCCTCTATTGCCAATTTATCCTGGTTTATAGGGGCAGGATAGGATTTTCGGAGCTAACGATTTCGCTAACGAGACTGTATGCTCAAATCGGAATTTAAAAGTTTTCGAGTTATGCCAAAATCAAAAGGTCAAAATCATCATTTTTTGACAAAACTAAAAACTGCTTCATATCCACGCAACCCAGCTTTTAAAGCTCTTGTAAGTCCTATACTTATCTATTAATAGAAAACCATTCAGGTTTCCCAAATTTAAAAAAGCTTTGTGGTTTTTCAGTAAGTTTCAAACACCTACGCAAACCAACGAAGTAAGTACCTATAAGTATAGGCTGACATGCATAAATGTAAAAGCCTATAAATAAAGGATTAAAAAAAAGTATAAGTAATAGTTTAATCAATAATATTATGTTTCCAAATACCAGTAAAGTATCACTCTGATTATGTCTTTAATTACGCGATGGTAAAAAATATTATAAGAAATCTTTTAGAAAAATCAGAGAGAGTATTTGTCCAGCAGTGGGCCATCACTTTAGTTGCTTTACTGCAATATAGCCTCGCAAGCCTCGATAGCTCAATGGTTGAGGAGCGGACTGAATTCCGAAAGGTCGGCGGTTCAAACCCCACCCGTTGCACTATTGTCGTACCCAATCCTGGCACAAGCTTTACGCTTAATTGGAGGGGCAAGGAGAGTATTAGTCATGATCAGCATGGCTATTAGTCTTTAAAAACTTACTCTCTATGTGAATTGGATTCCGGATCATCCGGGTTACGTAAACGCAAGTTCTTTCTGATGTCGACCGTTTCATTTGAGTGCCGGCTTATGGAGAGCCCTCCGGGCAGGATCATCGCAGACTCTTCTGCAAGATAATAATAATATTATATATAATATAATAATAAAAATAATAATAGTCACACTATCAGACTAATATTATAAAGGCGAAAATTACACAAACTTTCGCCTTCATAATATTAGTCTGATATTTATATAGTAGTAGTATGTGTGTGTGTGTGTATGTTTGTTACTCCTTCACGCAAAAACTACTGAACGGATTGGGTTTAAATTTAGAATGGGGATAGATTATACCCTGTATTAGCATATAAGCTACCTTTTGTCAGGGAAAATCAAAGAGAGAATTCGTCAGCAATTCTATGAGTCCAAATCTAAGAATATATAAAATAACAAATAACATAGCCAATTGTAGCAGCTATGCAGTTGTACAAAAATTGTTCTCATTTTAAGCTCTCTGAGAACAAACATAAGTTATGCTTATGCACCAAATCACAAATTGTCAAAACAATTTAACTGTAAGTTGGATGCATATGTAAACGACTGTTGTTTCGTCGTATGCGAAAGTTTAACTTTATTAATGTTTCTCCATACAAAAGCAACAATTTAGCTTTAACAGGGCTCTCTCCGTCACCTACTCCATACAATCGTAGCCCCAATTTCATTTAAATATTAAGCAACCAAAGTCCATTAAATTTTGCAGACATATTCTAAAAAGTAATATAAGTGCCTGTGTTTTAGATTTTTCTTAAAATATGTAGTTTTAAAATTACAGGGCTCAAAGATTTGTATGTGAATTTTTAAGACCGCGTAACTTTGAAACCGAATATATTAAAGGAAATCTGGAAAACCACAGGCATAGATATTAGTTCCTGGAACGTTTCTACAAAATTCTATTGAGTATGATTGGTTAGTATTATAATGAGAGACGAACTACGTTTGTATGGAGCGAGTGACGGAGAGACCCCTCTTAAGCCAAAATTAAGCACCTAAATTATGTAGCACAGACCCCTGAGCTTGTCCTATCGAGTTTACACAGTCGTGTGAGCTGTCCAAACAGTTCTGCCGATTAGCGAGAAAATGTCAACAGTTTAAAATTTATCTATCGACAAGCCGGTGTGTGCTACATGGACTAAACAAGCATTATGGAGTCCATTACACAAACATTATAGATTAAGGCCCGATTCACGTTTATTCGAGCCACTGGATCCAATAAATTCAATCCAGCGTCAGACTGGTATTAAAACGTCACTGTTTGCATTAGAGCTAGTTCACATTGGGCGTTTTGTTTTTAGATCCAAGTCTGGACATCAAGCGTATTGTAGAGTGCCACTGGATTCAGGTGGCGTAAAAGCGTGACGTGTGAAAGTCCCTACAAGAGATCTATTGATTTATTGATTTATTTATTGATTTATTGATTGTGGGCTATGTCTAGCTGTGGGCACCTATCGGTTGATGATATGCCCATTGGAGTAGAGAGCGTTCATAATATTGCGCCACAATCAGTGGTCTTGAGCTCTCCTCTTTACTTTCCACGTCATCCCTATCCTCGCAACCTCCGTCAGGTTTTTGTGCTGGTCACACGTTTTTCTGCGCTGTTCCAGTTGAGAGCTTGTCTCGCGATGCTATTGGTCCCAGGCGTAGAGTGTAGATCATCAAACTTGATTTATTACTCTTCCATTGGTAACTCCTGGTAGCTTAGAAAAATATAGATCTTACTAATCTTCTCAGACCAGTGGATATCTACCTAAAATGTGGATGCCCCCCACATTTTAGGTAGATATCCAGTGTTTGTTCATTGGCCCTTGGGCGTTGAAAAACGCTGACTTTAGCGACTCGTCGTTTTGCGACTGTTATTACGGTGAGTGCTCAGCTCTGAAAGTAATGTGGAAGTGATTGCTTCTGTGTGTCTCTTCTGTCGCTATAAAAATAGAAGAGGCAAAGAGCATGAGTCCAATAAATATTACGGGATAGATGTATGGAAATCGTCTAATGTGTACTAGCTCTTATACCAATAGCAATTCGATGCTGCATTGGTTCATTGGATCGGATATTGTGAACCAGCTTCAATTATTTTAATCCTAATGAATATTCCATCCATCTGAAATATATATTGTAATAAAAATAGTTAAATTCACGCGCCTGGTCATTTATAATAGCATTTCTCTATCACGCGCAATTGCTCTTGAATTCACGAAGGCGCTTTGAAAAGAGGTCTGACAGCTGCTTTGCATATGAATATACCATCTTTAGATCTTCGTGGATAGTTTGTAAGTAACATTAGTGAGGGATCCTTCAATACAGCCATTATTTGGTTTGCCAATTTTATAGCCAGCCTGTCACATGCTCTACTTAAGGCTACAGCTATTAATTTCATTAATTAACATAAAGCTCATTTTTGCGCTGGCCACGGGCGGTGGTCGCCACTTGAGCTGGTGCTTGGATCACTGGCCTGTTTCGGACTATATTGAACTAGCAGAAACCCGCGACTTCGTTCGCGTGGATTTAGGTTTTTCGAAATCCCGTGGGAACTCTTTGGTTTTCCGGGATAAAAATCCAGGATATTATCTATCTCCATTCCAAATTTCAGCCAAATCCGTCCAGTAGTTTTTGCGTGAAGGAGTAACAAACATACACACATACACACACACACACATACAAACTTTCTCTTCTATATCTATACATATAATAAAATTGTAGAAAAGTGGTGTCTGTACAATGGAAATATATAAAAAAAAGTAGCAGGGGTTGTTATTATATCGATGCCGAACCCGAAATTGTAATTAATTTTTTTTTGTCTGTTTGTCTGTTTGTCTGTTTGTCTGTGTGTTTGTGCACGCTAATCTCAGAAACGGCTTATTCGATTTAGATACGGTTTTCACTAATATATTGTAGTAAGCTTCACTTAGGATTTAGTGTTTATTTCATGTCAATCGGTTCAGAAATAAAAAAGTTATGTCAATTTAAAGAATCACGGCGCCTCGCGCCTGAGCGTCCGTGGCTATATAAAGCGCGAAAAGTCACTATTCCACGCGAACGAAGTCGCGGGCACAGCTAGTTTATAATATTAGTGTGATGACTCTTATGTTAGTTACCTCGTAAAGGCACGTCGCTATCCGCCGTACAGCCATGGTGTGCTTGGCAAGCTCGTCTTTGCACCAGCGACGGGCAATGGTGGCCACCGTGTGCTGGTGCTTGGACCACTCGTCTGCTTCTCACCATGCTACCTGACCCACACGTTGTATCACATTCGGACCATTCTCCCCATCCGGATACCACGCAGTCCATCACTGTAACAAAGAGAAGAGTAATAATTAGCTATCATTGTGAAACCATTGAAATTAGTTATTATTTGATTTCTAGATGCATATGCTTATCAAGAACGAGTCGAAATAAAGAATATATCTAGTAGTAGATAAGTAAACCAAAGATTTATTTCCCAGTTTTAAGAAAAATGAAACCATAATTTCACGTTCATAAGAGTAATGAAATCATAAGTTTGTCTCATAAATTCTTCCTCACAAAACCTTTTTAATTTAACTTTCATATTATAAGGTAATGCGTGAGTTATTATTAATCATACTAATATTATAAAGGGGAAAGTTTGTATATGTGTGTGTATGTTTGTTACATTTTAACCCAAAAACTTCTAGACCAATTTGTGCGAGGCTGACGAAGTCGTGGACATCATCTAGTTTATTTAAATAAACATTGTTTTTCTTTTTTCTTTTCAATACGAAATATTTAAACACGATAAATAAAGGAATTTCACTAATAAAATATATTATTAGAAATCGTTATCTTGCCCTTCCGCTCTGTGGATTCAAAAGGGAAGAGGAAAATCACTTACAGGCATCTTACAGCTAGGGGCATTAATATAAATTAATCTCTGTGTTTCCTGCGTAAAATTGTTTTGGTGTTTGGGGAAATATCATCGACTTAGTTGTATGTTTATGGTGTTTAACAAATGTCTGATTTTATTAGGGTGACTACGCACTGCCTCCGATCCAATTCCGTGAAAATACGTTCTGAAATATTTATAGAACTATTTGTATGGTAGCTTACGCACTAAATCCGACTTCCGTCATCCGATTTCTGTCCGTCATATGAATATCTCGGATGTGTCTCTGATTCAAAACGTATGACGTAGATATGTCAAAGATGTTCACTGAATTGATTTGATCATAGATCGGATTAGAGCGTAAGCAAGATCCGATTTCGTTCCGAGTTTTTTATATCATCCGTGAAAATTCACGGACTCAGACATGTATTCTCCGAGGCACGGAGGGACCTTAAAGGCCAAATTTGGATTTCCAAATTCAATCACCAAAGTCAAAGTCAAAATCATTTATTCAAAATAGTACACCTTTTGTTTGGCCGTAACCGATCCAGTTATTTATTTTTTCTTCAAAAACAATATATAATAATTCTGTCTGTACATATGCGATTGACAGAAATGCTAACATAATCAGCGCACATAACATAATTTAATCAGACAAAATCCATTCGAAATACGCACGTGACGTGAAACCGACGCGTGCCGCAGCCATGTTGGAAGCGTAATAAAGGCGGGAAACCACTGTCAAAGGCAATGCGAAATTGGCGGTCTTTCTTTTTTTCCTTTTGTTAACCTCACGTAAACCTCTGGTAAAGCATTTATTTGAATACATTGCTTTTGTTTTTACAAGAACGTCTTCAAAAAGGAGTAGTTTTAGCGATGGCTAGCGTTAAAACGCCAACTCGTGTAGGTCGATTAATGTTAGCATATCAGAAACTTACATGCAAGTGCCGACAACAACTGTACACAGTTTCAGTTTGAAGTTTCATAGGTAAATGGATAAACAGACAAACAAAAAATAGTTTTTGTAATGTCAAGAACATAATAACAAACACTAAATTAATGAAACAGCGAAACGTCTGTTCCTTGAAAACTAATTACATTATCATGATTTTTTCGTTATTAAGATGGATTCTGCGTAAATAAAATGTCGGTCCAGTGTTCCGGAATAGGTCAAGAGTAAACTGTAATTTATATCGCCTGGAGAAATATAATAGCAACGTTTTTTATTTCATAGAATGTATAAAAGTGTCAGGCGCTAGCAAACTCAGATGTTTTTTGGTTCAAATCTTGCAACGGATTTTATTATCATCTTCAGAAACTCACGCCGCGCCGGCCCACTACTGATCACAGGTCTCATTTCAGAGTGAGAACAGTTTAAGCCATATCCAAACTGGCCAAGTGCGGACTTCACAGACCTTTGAGAACATTAGTAGAACTCTCAGGCATGCAGGTTTCCTCGCGATGATTTCCTTTATGCTTTTTTAGTAAATGGATTAAGATATAGAAATAAAAACATTTTTATTCATATTATCTTTTACAAGTACTTACTTTTGAATCGTCAATAGAAACTACCACTGGTTCGGTACCTTTTTTACTGAGAAGAACCAGCAAGAATCCCGGCGGTTCGGTTAGTAAAATATTTCCTTTGCCTAGAACTGCCTAGAAGCAGAATCAACTGTTCATAAGTCTTGACATTTAAATGCAATATATTGGACCATCATTGGAGCGAAACAATGTACGAGATCAGCATAATATTATCTCCTATGAATATAGGGATTAGGCCGGATATTACCCTTTGTTGGAAATGCAAGCCGATTCGATATTGAGGCATACTTATATTAGGGATGTATGGGATTGCGCTCTCATAATATTTGTATTATTATGTTAAATCGATTTTATGAAGTCAAAGTCAAAATCATTTATTCAAAGTAGGTACAATTGTAATCCTTTTGATGGTCGAAATTGTTAAATCCCACCAAAAACATTTCATGTAAAAAGTTAGCCAAGACTCACAAGTTCATAATGTTTTCACTGTTAAAAAGTTATGAGATCTCTAGTAGAGCCAAGCCCCTAGCTGAGCTTAGATTTGTGCTGGCCATGGGACCTATCCCAAGTCCAAAGTAATATAGCTCTTAAATGTTCTTGACTATATCACATTTATAACAATAAATAACAAATCACTCTACTTACAAGCTCTGATTCTACAAAGCCTACATCTTGGTAAAAAAAGGACGGCTTGGCCGTTTAATAACTTTTAACGTTTAATATGTTATGTCATGTAATAGTTTTACGAACATTTGGCTCGCCGCCGCCGCCGTTTGGCTCGTCTTGGCGGGGGCACTGCCGTGCCCCCTGATTTGTACCATATAGTGCTAATTAATTACGTAACTTAAAACTAAAGCTACGAGGGTCCCAAACGCGCCCAAGTCTGAGAAGAGCCTAAAAGTTTTTTTATTTAAAAATCATCTTAAAATTCCGAAGTAAGTCCCACATAATATCTCGATTCTCAGAAAATCGAGGTGTAAAATAATTTACAGCATCCACTGTCGTACGTGAGGGTTCTACTGAACATTAAATAAATGGCGGGCGTCGCGGAGAAGTGCCCTCTTTATGACGGGTTATAAGTATACTTACACTTATCTCTAAAACTATTACACTTAATACCTACCAATGGAAAAGATTATACAATAGATTTAATAACATACTACAAGTGTAAATTAAAAATTTATAACACCCCCGACAAGTGAAGGTTACAGTAACTAGAAAAGAGCTGATAACTTTCAAACGGCTGAACCGATTTTTTTCAATTATAGCTAAGAACACTCTCAATCAAGCCACCAAACAAAAAAAACTAAATTAAAATCAGTTCATTAGTTTAGGAGCTACGATGCCACAGACAGATACACAGATACACACGTCAAACTTATAACACCCCTATTTTTGGGTCGGGGGTTAAAAAGAGTAGGTACGAGTCGGCTGGGCGACTGAAAATTAATAACCCTGTATTTTCAGCATGGAGTTCAAATAAACTGAAATATCAATCGTAACCGCAGTTTGCAAGGAAACCGAACAACCGCAAAAGTCAAACTTTTTTCTTATCTTGTATTTATTCAGCCCCGACCTTATTTACACAAACAAGCGGGAGCTTTGGCAACGACGCGGAGGTTTTTCATTTTTAATATAAAAATACTTTGCGTTTGTATTTTTTCATATTTATGTACCTAAGGAATAGCAAATAAATAATAATTTCGAGGAACTCTGTGATGTTTAAACATGGTCTAATTATTTTTAAAAGTTATTTTTTTTGGTATTAATTATTTATTTATAGATAACTAGATAATGGCCGTGACTTCGTCCAAGTGGATTTAGGTGTTTGAAAACTCTGTGAGATCTCTTCAATTATCCAGGATAAAAAGTAGCCTATGTCCATTCCCGGGGTGTGAGCTATCTCTGTTTCGAATTTCATCAAAATCGGTTTCTTCCCCTAATCTTTTTGTAATAGGGTGGTGGGATGGTTGAGGGTGACTGGAAATGCGATACATTCCATGCAAGGGAAAAGTTGCAAGGAATGTATCGCATCGCCTTCCTTGCAAGTAGAGCTCATTTGCAGCTAGTTTTGTCACATTATGATACCATATCTATACTCTATACTTAATAAATAAAATTGGAGTGTCTGTCTGTAATTTCGAAATAACTACCGCAAATTAAGGTCATATGGTTATTTGAACGATACTATAACTGAATCACACGTTTTTAAAATTTTTGTCTGTCTGTCTGTCTGTCTGTCTGTCTGTTTGAAAAGGCTAATCTTGGGAACGGCTGAACCGATTTTGACGGGATTTTCACAGACAAGTAGAGAATTGACCAGGCGGTAACATAGGCTACTTTTTTAACCGACTTTCAAAAAGGGAGTTGTGTTTTTCTACCTATGTACACCGAAATCTCCGAGATTTCTGAACCGATTTGCGTCATTTCTTTTGTAATCGATAGAGGAACTTTGCGACATTGTTTCATAAAAAATTTGGAGTCCAACTCCTCAATCCTGATGCTGCAGGGGATCTGACCAATCCACGCGGGCGAAGCTGCGGGCATCGGCTAGTCCGAAATACGGTTAGTTCTGAGTTATTCAAGATTTAAAGATTTAAATCGAAACCAGCAGTTTTCAAGTTAAAATATACTCTTGTGGTGAATTATACGGACTTTTGTTTAATTAATTTATAGTTTTATGTTAGGCAAATAACCACAAAATTATTCAAAACCAAAAATAGCTAGAGAACACCGCTATTTTTTAGGTAACTCTAAAAACCCAAGTATTATTTTACGAAAAATACAAGACAAACAGACAGTCACAACAGACAACGATAAGGGCCTGCCGACATTATTCCTTTGAAAGTATTGTTATTCAACACCTATCTAGTCCTACAAATGACATTACAAAATTTTCAAAAAAATATGTACAATAGTTTGGTTAATGGTCTTTAGTTATGTGGAGTTTTTTTTTTCAAATAATCGTTTATTACGATAAATACACGAATCTTATACAATAGTAGCTTCATTTAAGATCGTGTATCAACTTCTTTACCTGTGCAACCATGAAAGTAAATCTTACATTTAATAATAGGGAATATATATATGATACACTTTCGAAACGTATTTTATTCTATTTCGACATTCTTTATGAAAAATTCACATTTGGGTAAAATAATCCTAGTCGGCCCTGCGCGGGAGACGCGACGCATACGGCAGGCGCCCTTCAGACGTGGTGGATGTGCGCAATTTTTCCCGCCAATCGCTCTCGATTTACGGAAAATATTTTTTGTGTAATTGTAGCGAAATTATTATTTATAAATTATTGAATAAGGATGGTTAATTGTGTTAGTTTTAAGAAACTTTTATCATCTAAATATTAGTGAACTCCATAGTAAATAGGTACTTAGTAGTGTTTTTTAGAGTTATTTCGTTGTTTTAAATTGTGTTAGGTAGGTACGAAGGTATCATAGTCAAATATCAGGATGCCGAAAATATCTCGACTAAAACGATCTCAACTACAAAAGATTGAAAGCATGAAAATCGCGTAAGTACCTACTTATCTTCCCATATACCTATTATTACATAAAAATATTGTGCGGCACACTTTTTTGGCCCGATCCCTGGAATTGAATCCAAAACCTTGTCACCCATAGTGGAACATTGAAACTCCTGACTAACTAGGTACTACTACTTACTATAAACGGCCTCGCCCCCGGCTTCGTACCTACGGCTTTTTTGAAAATAAATAGGTACAGCCTATGTCACTCAGGAATAATGCTTAGCAGAAAGCAGTAGCTTTCTACTGATGAAAGAATTTTCAAAATTGGTTCAGTAGTTCCAGAGATTACTTCATACAAACTTTTCTTCTTTTTATTATGAACTAGTTGATGCCCGCAGCTTCGCCCGCGTGGATTTAGGTTTTTAGAAATCCCGTGGGAACTTTTGAGTTCAAAGAACAAAAGTAGTCTATCCGTACCGCGCGACAAAGTCTTTACTTGGTAAATATACCTTCAATATCAAGTTATAACCGACGACAGTTTCTAAATCCCATCCACTTTGGTGATCAGATCCCCTGCAGCATCAGGATTGAGGAGTTGGAATCTAAATTTTTTATAGAGCAATGTCGCAAAGTTCCTCTATCGATTAAAAAAAAATTTACTCAAATCGGTTCAGAAATCTCGAAGATTTCGGTATACATAGGTAGAAAAACACAACTCCTTTTTTGAAAGTCGGTTAAAAAAGTAGCCTATGTTACACCCTGATGAATCCTCTACTTGTCTGTGAAAGTCCCGTCAAAATCGGTTCAGCCGTTCCGAAGATTAGTCTTTTCAAACAGACAGACAGACAGACAAAAATTTTAAAAACGTGTGATTCGGTTATGGTACCTATCGTTCAAATAACCATATTATGAGCTTTATATGAGGTAGTTATTTCGAAATTACAGACAGACACTCCAATTTTATTTATTAGTATATAGATAAACACACACCATTCCTTGTTGCGTCATTCTTGTAAGCAGCTGGGCAAAATACTGTAAGTAGGTAAGTACTAAGTACCTACCTACCTAGTAACTTCCTACCTACCGACACAGATTACAATAATGGTCAAAACTTATTTTATAAGTAGGTAGAGGTACCTATAAAAGCACCCCATAGTACGCGACAGGTTGACATGGCAATCGGGTAATGAGCCGCACATCACCCGCGCTATCCCGCACCGGGTTAGCGCGAGGGCTGTGCGGGTGAGTGGGACGTCCCCATCCCGATTGCCATGTCGACCTGTCGCGTACTATAGATGCTAATTATAATAACCTACCTCGACCTATCGCCGACTAAAGTTCGCGATAGGTCGAGATGGCAATTGGAATATGAGGCGGGGGGACGCCCCGCACACCTGCGCTCGCCCGCACCGCTCGCTAGCACGGGGACTGTGCGGGTGTGCGGGGCGTCTCCACCCCGATTGCCATCTCGATTTGTCGTGTACTATATACCTTCATAATATTGCAAATTGTACGATAGGTACATAGGTAGGTTACTAACAACAGATTCTTTGTTTACTTTTATTATTTTAGTTGTAGTTTACTCACGCCCCGAGGGTTCTGTACTCAGGTATTTTTTCGAAATTTTACACGATAAATCAAAAACTATTGTGTATAAAAATATATACGTAGTGTAAAGCCCTTTCACAATATTATGATACCCCACTTGTTATAAATAGTTACCTTTGAAATTTGAAAATACTAATTATTTCTTGATGGCATACATTTTTAGGGTTACGTACCTCAAAAGGAAAAACGGAACCCTTTTTTTGACCTATCTCATAGCCAGCGTTTGCAAATCTAAGCATACGTAGGGACTGACAGTTTATGGGTTTTATACTATGTAGTGATGACGCAGAGTTTTCGCGGCAGCTTATGAAAGTGGCAGAGGCGGCAAATAAATAAAAAAGACAGAATACCTTGAGCGTTTTTTACCCGACTATGGCAAAGCTGAAAGGAAGGGTTATGATTTTAGCAGTGTATGTATGTATGTATGTATGTATGTTTGTATCCAGATTCTGTGTGTTCCACCGTAGCGCCTAAACTACTGGGCCGATTTTGATGAATGAGGTGTCAATCGATTCGTTGTAAAGGCCCGGGTGACATAGGCTATATTTTATACGAAAAAAATCGGCCAGATGGATGTTACAACAAAAAAGTGAGGGTCTTAAAAAAAATTAATTGCTATTGTGTCGAGTGAGATGTCCAATGAAAGAGGAGAAAATTTTGAGTTAATAAATATAAATATAGTTATTATTAAAATATACCAAGCGACAGAAAACCATTTTTTATTATAATTATTATTTCTTATTCAGCGCCACCTGTTGGTCATTCACGAGACCTCGGTTGGTCGTCGCATCATAGACAACGGAAAAGTTTCAAATAAAAAAAAAGTTGAAAAAACTATAACCCGACTACGGAAAAATGAGACAACTTGAACCCGACTTGGTACAAGTAAAATAAACTAAAAAGAAAGAAACAAAACAAAACAAAAACAAGATAGGTGCTTAGTGCTATCATCGTCTTCATCGTCTTGAGTAAGAATTAATACAAATGCCGTGGTCGTGCGTTGTCGATAGCAAAAAGAAAATATTCTAATTTGGTAGACAAATAAAATCATTGGGAATGCCGTCAATCAAGGATAAGAAATACGCTGTCGACAACGCACGACCACGGCATTCGTATTGAATCTTACTCAAGACGATGCACTAAGCACCTATCTTGTTTCTTTCTTTTTAGTTTATTTTACTTGTACCAAGTCGAGTTCAAGTTGTCTCATTTTTCCGTAGTCGGGTTATAGTTTTTTCAACTTTTATTTAAAGCAAAACTTCTTTACCGGTTTCAGAAATAGTTAGTACTTAGTATATAGTACATAGTATTATGTCGAAATATATAGCCCTACTTATTAAGGCAAATTTTAGGGAAACCTGTAAATACATTACATAGTTTTGATTAATATTATCCCCGACTCGCACTTGACCGGTTTTTTTCTTATTGGATCTATCTATACATCTTTGGTGATTTTGTAATTTAATGGATATATTTATTTCCTACCTACTTGCAAACAAACGAGGAGTTACCTCCTGTTGCAGTTGTTGTGAACATGAAGGGGTCGCATAATGGGTCACTCTGCACTCGGTTATTTCACGAGGCGTGAAGAAGCCAGGAAAGTTTTGTTTCAGTTTGTTAGCTTTTCAAAATTTATTTCTCAAGAATTATTTTAAAATAAAAGTAATGAAACAGATATTTGACCCATTCGACGTCACACGATCTCTTCCGGGCAGCCATCTTCAATCAATTTGTACAAATACGGCTGCATGACGGTTTTTAAATAAATAAATAAATAAAAATATTTTATTTCAGACAGTAATTATATGTCCATAATTAATTCTACACAAATTAAATTACGTAAATTAAAAGTAATATTAAAATGTAATAATTAAAGTTTGAATTATAAAAAATAAAAAAAATTATAATAATTTTTAAGCCAGTCTCGTTCCGACTCGAGACTGAATGACTATTAAACGCTTTTGTGTTTAGGTCGCCATTTTGATTAAGTGATTGCAAAATCAAGTGCACTCTGATCAAATTAATATTGCAGTTAGGTTATTTAAAAGATCAAAACTCTTGATAAGCTTCTACGCGAACATTTTAATAACTTATAAAATTAACTAAATTATTGTTGCCCTTAGGGCTTTCACATCTAAATTGACTTCTGAATTCTTTTAAGTGTAGGCATTTTGTAAATTTATTCATAACTCACAATCTGCACTCTCACTCGGCACTGTGGTCAAAGTTATGAGTGAAATTTAAAAATAAAATAAAAATATCTAAATCACTGATTAATTTTTTGAATCAGATTTAATTTTCAGTAACAAGTTAAATAATTTTCTGTGTTAAAATAAACTGATGAAAATCACTAATACTGCCTCACTTTTTTAATACCAAACATATTCTATTTTCATATATTTTATTCATTCATAAATTTAATATAAAAAATATATACTTTTTATTACCCCTACAAAACCATTTTTATTTCTCACCAACCATCCTTGTGTATAAATTCAATTAATCCAGTTTGTTAACATGATCTTATTTATATACCTATTGCATTTAAGTGGGAGGTCCTGGGTTCGATATCAAGCCCCCGATCGAGTCAGTATTTTACAATTTCCAAATTGGCTCAAGTCTGAACTCTGAACGGGTAGGATACTGGTTTACATATTATTATCCTTTACCCTTTTTAGGGTTGCGGACCTTAAAAGGAAAAACGGAACC
The DNA here is from genome assembly GCF_905333055.1 of Maniola jurtina. Taxonomy (NCBI): domain Eukaryota; kingdom Metazoa; phylum Arthropoda; class Insecta; order Lepidoptera; family Nymphalidae; genus Maniola; species Maniola jurtina. Next base: position 2,181,765 of record NC_060041.1, read on the forward strand.
CTTATAGGATCTCTTTGTCGTCTGTCTGTCCATCTGTCCGTCTGTCCGTCTGTCCGTCGTGTCTGTCAAGAAACCTATAGGGTACTTCCCGTTGACCTAGAGACATGAAACTTGGCAGGTAGGTAGGTCTTATAGCACAAGTACAGGAATAAATCTGAAAACCCCGCATTTGGTTACATCGTTTGAAAAAAAAATAAATGTGCTTTGATTTTCAAAGTAAGGTAACTATACCAAGTGGGGTATCATATGAAAGGGCTTTACCTGTACATTATAAAACATATTTTTATGAATAACAGTTTTTGATATATCGTGCAAAATGTTGGAAAAAATACCCGAGTACGGAACCCTAAGTGCGTGAGTCTGACTCACACTTGGCCGGTTTTTTCAAATATCAATTGACGGATAGAACTTAAATGGCAAGCACTTTCTTAAATTTTATGCATTATAGCACGATTCAATATTGACTCTGAATGTAGTCTTAGTAAAGTCAAAGTACGCTTCACATCGTCACTTACTACCTACTGCTATTTACCAGGTGAGATAGCAAACAAGTGCTAATTTATAATTGAATAAAAAATATTAATTCAGGTCTTTTACGATATCAACACACATTAAATTTTCTCCATTGCCGCTTCTAACACGCTTTTGCTCTATGGAAAAAAAACCAACCGAGTGCGAGTCAGACTCGCGCACCGAGGGTCCCGTACTCGGGTATTTTTTTCAATTTTGCATAATAAATCAATCACTATTATGCATAATAAAAAAAAACCCCCACCAATACTAAAAAATAAAAAATAATTTAATTTTTATCGAACACATTATTATGTATACAGGAGTAAAATGTAGTTCTATAGTATCATTTTTTGGATAGTAAATTAAATTGCTTTTACTATTTAGTGTTGATGGTTTTTAAGTTTTTTATCTATTTTTAGGGTTAAGAAAAAACGGAACCCATAAAGGATCACTTTGTTGTCTATCTGTCCGTCCGTCCGTCGTGTCTGTCAAGAAAACCTATGGGGTACTTCCTGTCGACCTAGAATCATGAAATTTGGAATTTTGAATGAATATTTTTTTTGTGATGTAACCTCAAATTCAAGGTTTTCGGATTTATTCCTTTATACTTGTACTATAAGACCTACCTACCAGCCCAATTTCATGATTTTAGATCTACGGGAAGTACCCTATGGATTTTCTTGACAGACACGACAAACGGACACACAAACAGATAGACAGACGGTCAGACAACAAAGTGTTCCCAGAATGGTTCCGTTTTTCCTTTTGAGGCACGGAACCCTAAAAAGCTAAGCGCATCGGTGCTATGTCGTTTCTTTTTTCGCCAATGTTGAGGTTGTTAACTTGGTTGACCTGTAGCCGTAGTACAGTTTACCGCCACTAGATGGCGGTAAAAATTAAAGTAAATTAATGTCGAGGTGTATAGGGGCGAGAGGGAACCAAATGCTCGAGGCCATTCGAAACTTGGAGCGTCTTAAGAGGAACTCCAAAAATGAAGTGTGCAATACGACCAACCATTTATACATTCTACCCTCATAAAGAGGGTATGAAAGAGTGATGAGGGACATTTATTCGGAAGTTTAACACGGTCGCCACATGGCAAGACCTACATTTCATATTTTATGTCTATTTGTAGGGTAGTAAAGGATTTGTAAGTATAAGGACTTCTATATTTTCTGTTTGAGGGACTCAATTTTTTTTAAAGATTCTTACCCGTGCTAATTTTCACTAATATTCCCCTCTCCCCTACAACTAAGGGTAAAGCTTATGCTAGGAGTACGTATGACATTTTATAGTGCTAGGGTTGAGGTTGACCTTTCGGATTTCAGTCCGCTCCTTTAACAATTTTTAAACAGTATGTATTTTTTTGAAAATTTAAGTCCACTTGGACGAAAATGATGGCATTATCTTTTTGGTAAGTACAGGGATAGCTTGCATGGAGACGACTTCAGACTCACGCACTAAGGGTTCTCTAAATCTGTACCATCGTACAAGATATACATAACACCTTTATTTAGAAATCTGCAAGTTAATAGTCAGCGCCATCTTGGCCAAGCTTAGTAATAGCACCAGGGTCCCGTTAGGTACGCTACGAAACCCTACAACCGAAATCCACGCGAACGGGCACTATCTACTTTTATATAAAAAGCCACAAGGTAATCCTTTCTTTTAAAATTCTAGCTCTGAGCTTTTTCTTGTACCTTTTCCTTTATCAGTAGGTACCTGTGTCATTCAAAGGGCAAAAAGGTTCTAAGAGTTGACATGAAAGAACTGTTAGTAGCGACTAATTAAAGGAAGGCTTTGTCTAACGAGCCCCAAGGAGGCTTGCCGCTTACCTGACCTCGATGCTGGCGTAGCTAAGTACTGCTTAGTGACTACATGTGACCTACAAACTACTAACGTATCTTAGGTATGTTATACAGGGTGTAACAAGAACGCTTTTCAAAGAATATTAGTCATTTTAATCATGACTAACATTCCCCTTTCCCCTCCAACTAAGCGTTAAGCTTGTGCTAGCAGTGGGTACGACAATAGTGCAACGGGTGGGGTTTGAACCGCCGACCTTTCGTATTTCAGTCTGCTCCTATAACCGTTGAGCTATTGAGGCTTGATTGAGGATTATTATACTACCTAAACACAATCCAATGCCAGTAACAATTTGCTCATCTTGTAGTTTTAGTGAGCTTACTATTTTCAAACCCGCAATGTATAGCGTGCAAAACTCGGGTCAATGCCCCACCTACGACTCGGCATTGACTCCGAGTGGTATATATTTACGGTCGTTAACCTTAGGCGTCGTTAGATATTTTATTTGCAATATATTAAAAACTTTTAAAAATACTTAAAGGATTTTATAATTATTTTTTTTTCGCGTTTTTTTTCGTATCTTATCAGTAATCATCAGTACGATCACTCGTTTTCAATGCTAGCACCCTGTATAGCTGACTGTAGCTGCTGTAGTTTTGATGTTATGAGCTTTTCAACAGGCAAAAAACCAGTCAAGTGCGAGTCGCAATCACACTTGACCATTTTATTTTTTACGAGCCGATGCCCGCGACTTCGCCCGCGTGGATTTAGGTTTTTTGAAATCCCGTGGGAACTCTTTGATTTTCCGGGATAAAAAGTAGCCTACGTGCTAATCCAGGATATTATCTATCTCCATTCCAAATTTCAGCCAAATCCGTCCAGTAGTTTTTGCGTGAAGGAGTAACAAACATACACACACACACACACACACACACACACATACAAACATTCGCCTTTATAATATTATAGTGTGAAGTTTGATTATTTGTTACATATTTAGCCACAAATTCACGGCTTCCGGATTTTCGGAAGCTTACATGATTCCATCCATTCATCCATCCATCAGCCTGTATGCATCCACTGCTGGATATAGGCCTTTCCAAGAGCGCGCCACCAAACACGATCCTCCGCCTTCCTCATCCACCCGCTCCCCGCCACCTTCTTCAGGTCATCGGTCCATGATGATCGGTGATCGGTTACATGATTAACTCACGACAATTTTTAACCCCCGACCCAAAAAGAGGGGTGTTATAAGTTTGACGTGTGTATTTGTGTATCTGTCTGTGGCATTGTAGCTCCTAAAAGAATGGACTGATTTTAATTTAGTTTTTTTGTTTGAAAGGTGGCTTGATCGACAGTGTTCTTAGCTATAATCGAAGAAAATCGGTTCAGCCTTTTGAAAGTTGTTCTTTTCTTGTTTTGTTATAGAAGTTTTTGTGTCGGGGGTTCTTTATTTATGTTATAGTTATACTAATGTAAACACTCAGTAGTGCTGTCAATCAGTTGTCAATTAATTAAGCAAGCTACAAACGAGATACGAGTAAACGACAAACAAGATACGAGTAAAACGCAGCCTTATGCTAATTGATCAAACAATGAAACACATTAATTGAAAGACCGCAAACTATTTCACTACTTAGTTCGCATCGAAACTATTCAGCGAGCCGGGCGAAAGTTCAATAAATCAATTCAACTATTTTGTTTGATATTCAGAACACCCACTTGCATTTTATTCGAGCAAGTTTAGCGCTGAAAAGTTTTTTCGCAAGCGATACGGCATCGCTCTGATTCGAACCATCTCTCCTTATGAAACTTTTGTAAGTAAGTAGTACCTATTGTAGTGAATCCTAACAAACGATAGAAGTCAGATTGATTACTAGTTTTAGAGCACTAATCATCATTATCAATCAATAGATGTCTACTATAACTGGTCATAACTCTTTTGTAGAGACTTCCTCACACTACGGTCTTTTGCCGCCTGCATCCAGCCTCTTCTGCAATTCGTTTTAAGAGGGGTCTCTCCGTCACTCGCTCCATACAAACGTAGTTCCAATTTCATTTGAATATTAAGCAACCAAAGTCCACGAAATTTTGCAGACATATTCTAGAAACTAATATCTATGCCTGTGGTTTTCCAGATTTCTGTTGAAATATTCGGTTTCAAAGTTACGCGGTCCTAAAAATTCACATACAAACCTTTGAGCCCCTGTAATTTTAAAACTACATATTTTTAGAAAAATCTGAAACACCACAGGCACAGATATTAGTTTTTAGGATATGTCTGCAAAATTTCATGGACTTTTGTTGCTTAATATTCAAATGAAATTGGAACTACGATTGTATGGAGTAAGTGACGGAGAGAGCTCTGTTAAGACTATAAAGTAATAAAGTCATCGAACAGTGCGTGTTACCAATTATGACATATGGATCCCAAACATTTAAGCACTTTTAAGTATATGGTATTATACCTATGATATCTTCAACGTCCCTGTAAACTAACATTATGCGAATCGTAGCTTTCAGTGATACCTATTAATTTTTAATGAAGGCAGTCCTTTCAGTAATTAAGACTGAACTCAGCTGGGAAAAGCGGTGCATAAATTATTATGACTCGGCTAAAATTTTAGTACGCGCAACATTAGTAATTAGACCTATGACCTTTACAACGAAATCAAAAAACAGCTCCTGAAACTAGCATTGCCAACAGTTTTCCATACCGTATTTAGTTTCTATTTAATTTTTCTTGCACAAAACAGCCCTTCCAGCATCAGTTCCCTTTTTCCCCTCCAATTTTAATATGGGTACTTACCTACCTTCATGTCAAGAGTATACATATAAGTAGGCATCTTCTAGGCAAGTGCGCTGCATCTTAGGCTGCATCATCACTTGCCAGCAGGTCTGATTGCTGCCAAGCGCTGGTCCTTATTTTTTAAACCCGACCCAAAAAGAGGGGTGTTATAAGTTTGACGTGTGTATCTGTGTATCTGTCTGTGGCATCGTAGCTCCTAAACTAATGAACCGATTTTAATTTAGTTTTTTTGTTTGAAAGGTGGCCGATCGAGAGTGTTCTTAGCTATAATCCAAGAAAATCGGTCCAGCCGTTTGAAAGTTATCAGCTCTTTTCTAGTTACTGTAACCTTCACTTGTCGGGGGTGTTATAAATTTTTAATTTAGGTACACTTGGTTAAAGTACCACCTTGTATAGCAGACTAAAAAAACACTTTACACTTAACACGGATACATTTTCAAAGTGCCAAAAATAAGTCAGGCTTAGCCGCGGCTTAGCAATATTTCATTTAGCGCCGCGCTGTAAGAAAAATGTTTCGTGTTTATAAAGAAGAGATCCGGGAAAATTGTACACAAAATTGTTGCGAGCTCCCAGTTAAATTGTGCTTGAATAAAATAAAATGTGAGAGTGCCTGACACCTTTGTGAAAGGGGAAAGAGGAAAAGGGGTAAGTAAAAGACCACATAGGACCTGCTTACTTTTTTCTTTGCATACGACGATATTTTTGGCGATGTTATAGCGTGTGAAACAACTAAAATGCAGTACAGTCGCAGTCTGTATTCTACTACAAAATAGTTAAAATTACCTTATAGGTATTATACAGAAGGCGCACTCTGCAAAGACGTTTACATAAAATAGCGACTGTTACGTAACGGGCAATTCAACTCGCACAGCGTTCCAGCTCCTCGTTCTGTTATGTCTTGTCTCTTACTATTGAGATAGTCATACCTATTCATCATAGATTTTTTTATGGCCGTTACTTTAAGTTTTGCTTTTAGAAAGCAAACGGCTTGTGAGAGAGAGATAAATCACTCTAAATGTTCAAAGAATGGTAGAACAAAAAAATAAAAAATGAAATAAATTAAATACTGAGAAATACGTCTTAAAACAAAATTTCTTTGAGTCCATCCATAAACAAGCAAATAAATTAGCTTAAGTTTCTAAAATTGCGTTAGGGTCGGTCATAAATTTGATAAAGTCGTCAATTTTAACTTAGAAATCTTAGAAGTATAATAAATAATGTTATTTTACTGCGAACAGATGCGTGGAAAAAAAAATAAGCATGGGAACAAAATAACGAGTGTGGAGCCAAAAATCGGACCATTCAGGGAAATCGAGGTGTGTCAAATGTGACGGGTCATGGAAACGTCAATTCTTCTTTTTACCAATAAAAGTTCAGATGCGCGGGAGGCGAGCCAATGAGATATCAGAATGCTTTCGCTGGGTGTTTCTGTTACAGGATGGAGGGAGTAGAGGGAGAAGCGATATAGGAGAAAGGACAGTGGTCGAGAGGGATTCATTCGGTCCTCAGCCAGGAGACTCATCATTCTATTCGAGATTGTCTCGACATCCATTTCGATATTCTAAATTAAAGTTTTTGAGAAAAGAAAAATTGTAAAGTTTAAATAATAATTTTAGTATTGTTAAAATTAGTAACTAGTAAAATTTGATAGTGTAAAATCTTAATTAATCAGTGTGTGTTTTGAGCCGACAGAAGCTGATATTGGGTGACGTATTATATTTTGTATTATTTTGACTAGATTATTTTGAAATCAGCTCCACAACCCTAGTTTATTAAATTAGTTGATTGATTTAATTAGAAATGAATCCAGATAATGCATTACACACTTTGTATTTTATATGACGTAACAGAGGTGGTCCTGGATATTTTGTTTGGTGCTATAATGATTTATATAATCTTTAAATTATGAATACGAGGCTATAAAAATCGTATCTATACTCTAGACCGCACAATGAGTTAACTCCACGTTTGAACATAAAATTAAACTACTTAAACCAAAGTGTTTAAATGAGACGAAATAATTAACTGTGGAGCTGGGATCTGAATATATCTAGATTGATTGTATAAAACTGTGTAATGTGTGTCCTTAAAATTTACTTTATTATAGAAGTAAGAATTATAGATAATATCTCTATTGATTATGTGGGCATGTGTGTATTTTAGATAAAATGATGTACATAATATTATATAAAGCCGAAAGGGTTTTTTTGTTTGAATATTTGCTTTTCCCTTTCAATAATTAGTATGGCTTAGGAAGCAAATATTCGGCCGGGAATTAATTAATGTAATAAAGTTACTTAATTTCCAGTCTAAATAATAAATTCAGTTTCTCTTCTATATTTGTTTTTAAACTGAGTGAGTAGTAGAAAATCTATTCACCAGTAATAAATTATATGAATATTAATTTTCCTCTTTTATTGCTATATTTAATTATACCTATATGAAGTAGTGAATATTGGAAGGAGATTCAAGTTAAAGATTTATTAGTTATGGTTCATTTGATTTTTTTGATATACCTCAAACTTAAGTCACATGTGTGCATATTTAATTTGATAACCTTCAATATTGACTTTCTCTCTCTAATACATACCTAAATAAAAGTACTTACTATGGAACTAAGAAATACAAATTTCTTCCATCTTACATTGAAATTAGTATTGAAATTGAGTAAATAAAATAACGTCATTTAGTGGAAGTTGATCACAAAAGTTAGGACGAAGCATCATTATCATCATCATGATCAATCTTTTATATGGTTATGAATGAACTAGAACATTTGAGAGAACTCTAGGGATGTGAAATTCTCACGATGGTTTTTCCTTATACTTCTATTTTCACAAAACGATTAGTACCTAATTTACCAAGAATGCTCTACACTACTAAAGATAATAGAGTTGGCTGGGTTCGAATCTCAGGCTAAAGACAAAGGGACCTTTTTACTTTCGAGTCATAGCTAAATTTCATCTACTTAACCCGAACGAGACAATGGAGTACACGCTGCCTCCAGAGGGCAGATGGCGAGGCAGGTAGGTACCTTTTTTTTTTATTGTGTACCGATCTTTCCCAAACAGCATTTTAGGTAACATTATCTGTTAAAACCGACGCCAGCTGAATTTGTGAATCACCGAGTTTTTGAATAGATAAAAATACTAGTTTTGCTGTACTTTGTAATTCCTTTGCTTGATATTATATGGTACATGGTTGATTGGTGACGTACCAGCAGCGAGATTCCGGCACAAAGCAAACACGTCATGTCTTTATACAGCTGGACTCTCCGAACTAATAAATTGGCCAATTTATTGACAATCAATCAAACAAATATATAAATATACAAAAATACCATGGTTTTGGGGCGAGCCCAGAGCTCATTGAAAAGAACCTAGGTTTCCGTACCTAGGCAAATTGAAAACGCTTCGCAGCGAAATAGGAGAGTCCAAGTGCTGTGCCCCGATAACAATGCTAAAAGACTGAGATTTCAGTGTAGGGCTCCCCCCGTGCTTGAGGAATGCCGGTTGGTCTCAAACCGATGGCCTAAATAAGGCAAATACACGTATCAACTGATTTTCCACACTAACAGGACGTTCTAAATTAACAAATCTCTCCACTCATTATATTTATTTTGAGGAGTTGAAATTTTACATTAATTTTTTATAATTCAATCCGTGTAAACCTGTTAGCTGGTCGAGAAGTCTACGTGTTCACCCAACGTACTGTACCAATTAATTACTTGTAAATAACTCATGACTTAAATACCTAGGTGTTTCTATAATTCAGCTGAGTTTATTTCTTATTTTATCTCTTCATAATGCCTAATCTTAACCACTAGTATAGACGATCACACCGTACCATCACAGAAATATGGTGCCGTGACCAGGATCTATGTACATATTCGAAATAACAATATGACTAGATTTACATTAACATAAAAATAACACAACGTAGAAATTGTGATTGGGTATTTGAGAGAGAAAAATTTATAAACTTACATTACTATTTATAAATTATAAGTTTTAAGGACACACTGCATGTTGTTTTATATATATATGTTGTACATTTACATTTATTTATGTATAGGGGGAGCAGGAGCAGAAATAAGCTATGTGTCTTATAAATGTACAATTTACAGGTTTTCAGAGAGGATATTACAAAGACCGAGTTATTTATCCCGTGCTTATTTCTTAGACTTAACAAATTTTGCTTAAAGTCTGGGAATTCATATAATCAAAGCACTTCGCGCATGTGGTTGCAAATTATAGCAGTATTGCACAATTATTCTAATTACAACTTTGCATATTACTAAATTTTACACGGAAAGTAAAAAATTAAAAATATTTAAGATAGTACCAAAGTAGGTAAAAGGAATAGGGTAAAATTGAAAAAAAAAGGGATGTCTTCAGGTAGGAAAGGACGAAGAACAAAGCAAGTAGGTGCGGGGCAAAGCGATGTTAGTACCGTAGAATCGAGCGAGCAAACAACGACCTTAGGAAATGCTACATTAGAGTTGATTTTGAAAAAAATCACCGAATTCGAAGCAAAATTACAACAGTTAAATTCAAATACCGGTTCAAATGAAATCGCGAGCGTTTCTTCACACGAGTCGAACGGGATTAATGAAAATGAAAAATCTGATAGGCAGGGGTCAAATCTTGAAACCGCGAGCACAAGTACATTATCTGAGACCCGGAATTTATATGTTGTACAGCCGTCAGTAACTAAACCAAATTTCGACGGAAAACCATTCACTAACCCCATCGTTTTTCTTAAACGATTAAAGAAATATATAAGGGCGGTAAATGGATTAGATCGCGAAATAGATATAGCGTTAGGTTGCATCTCGGGGCATGCTCGGAAGGTTATGGACTTGTATTCGAAGGGCTGGACTACGTTCGCTGACTTCGAGATTGATTTTAGACGAAATTATTGGACCGAACAAATTCAGGAATCTATAAGATATAAATTGATTAATGCGGTATATTCAAGCGATTCGGGAATGTCGATGTCCGAACATTTTGCTGAGCAAGCAGAATCAATGCAGTCATTAACTATTGCGTTTAGTGAGAGAGATTTGGTCAATTCTATTATGCGACATTATGCTATAGATATACAGCGATTATGGTTTACTAGAACAGAGGAAGTTAACATCATGAACGGAGCGAAATTTCTTCGAAACATAGAGCAAAATATTGTTGAAAAACCTAGGCAATTTACGAGAGGTAGCGTTAGTAATAATTACAGAGGTAGACGATACAATGAGTCATCATCGAGACGACCTATTGTAGCAACAATGTCAACAAGAAGTTGGAGAGCTAGGGGAAATTCGACGAGGGGACGCGGCTATCGTGGTCGATTAGGTTCTAGGGTTAACTTTAACAGGCCTACGGTATCCGAATCTAAACAAATTAGGCCGGCTATCACGTTCGTGAAAGAGGGCGAGAATCTTACTGTGTCTAAGAATGTGGGGGAGGGTTCATCAAAAAACTAGAATGCCCAACACAAACGAGGTCAAATCAGTTAGTCTTGTGTGGCACGGGCGTCAGAAAGACCTCAGATCACGAAAGGACAGGTGTAGTCTATAGGATCTTAATTAATAGTGGATGGAAGCCAGGACAGAGTTTGGGGACCGGAGATAAGGGACTTAAACGGTTATTAAGAGGCGGCGTTGATTATAACGAGTATAGTAGTCAATTTGAAATTAGGAGTATAGGAATCTTATTGGAAAACCAGTTTGAAAATGTAACAGAGTGTAATGAGTTAGGCGTGACTTGTGAAACTTGTATGAGGAGAGGTTTGAATGTGTACACAATGTATCATGAATTAGATGAACAAACCGATGTGAGTGTTGATTATTCTTTACCTAGGTTACCTGAAGTATGTGTTAGACTGTATGGAAGAAGTATGAGTGCACTCATAGATACGGGAAGTCAGATTAGTGGAATAACTAGGGAATTGTACGACTCTATTCTAAGAGAACATGGGACATTGCCAGAGATCGCTATTCCAGCAATTCAAATACAAGGCGCGTTTGGATCGCGAAGTGAAAGCACAAATCGGTTAGTACTAATAGAGTTTCAGTTAGGTAGTACTTTAGTTGAAGCACCTGTACTAGTTATGCGACGTCTTCCTAGGTCATTGATTCTAGGATACGATTGGTTAGAGCGGGTAAAAGGAATAGTGAACTGTAATGGTGAACACACTTTGACTATTGAACATATGGGCGTTAGGTCTTGTGTTAGGCTGAATTCGGACTGCAAAATCGAAAGGTTAGGGGGAGAGACGAACGCAGCCACGATTAATTTAATATTAAATCAAAACTCTAGGCCAGTGGAACAAAGTGTATCAGACATGAATTTAGATAATGAGAAATTTAAGGGATTAAAATTAGATGACACGAACTTAAGTAATGAACAAAAGGAATTATTACTACCTGTGTTAAACAAACACTGTAAGGTATTTACGGAAGGTTTAGGTTTGACAAACAAGTACGAACACGTTATTGAGCTATTAGACGAAACACCTTTTGTAAAACACAGTTATCCGGTACCTTTGGCGTATAGAGAACAGGTAAAAACCGAATTAGAAGAGTTAGAAAAACTAGGCGTGATCAGACAGGAAGCGACTCCTTACTGTAGTCCTCTCACTTTCACAAAGAAACGAGATGGGTCAATAAGACTCTTATTGGACGCACGAGAGTTGAATAAGAAAATGGTAGGTGACGCGGGCGCGCCTCCACTCACATCTGAGATTTTACAATCCTTTCATGGAGTAAATTATATCAGTTTAATTGATTTGAATAATGCCTATTTTCAAATACCTTTGCATAAAGATTCTAGGAAGTATACTGGGTTCTCGTTCATGGGGAAGACGTATACTTATAATGTTTTACCTCAAGGTTTAAAGACTTCTGTAGCAGGGTTCTCGAGAGCAATGGATTATATCCTAGTAGGAGTACGAGAGTTTTGCGTAAACTATTTAGACGACATAGTCATATTCACTACGGGGGACATAAAGTTACACTTAGAACATTTAGATCGAGTGTTAGATAAATTAGAAACCGCAGGTTTAACTGGAAGGTTAGAGAAGTGTCGGTTCTTATGTGTAGAGGTAAAGTTGTTAGGACACATAGTAAATACTAACGGGGTACGTATGGATCCTGAACGGGTTAAAGCCATATTAGACTTCCCTGTACCTCGGACTATAAAACAATTACGAGGATTTCTGGGATTAATAAATTATTTCAGAAGATTTATCTCAAAATATAGCGAAGAGGTTAAACCACTGTGCGACCTATTAAAACAAAATACGAAATGGTCATGGACAGAGGAAATTAATGATTGTTTTGAAAGGGTCAAGAAATTGTTTATAGACACGATACTTCTTGTACACCCAGATCCTAAGGGAACTTATTATTTACAAACCGATAGCAGTAATTTGGGGGTTTCGGGTTATGTCTATCAATTGAATGAAGCAGGTGAAGAACAAATATTAGGGTTCTGTAGTAAAGCATTGACAGAGACAGAACGCAAATGGACAGTTACTGAACAAGAACTATGGGCCATCATTTTCAGTTTGTCAAAGTTTGAAACATATTTGAGAGGAGCGAATTTAGTCATTAGGACTGATCATAAAAGCCTGATATTCTTGCAGACGTGCAAATTATTGAGCGCTAGGATGATACGTTGGGTACATTATATAGGGCGATTTAATTACACAGTCGAACATGTGAAAGGTAAACTAAACATTGTAGCAGACGTATTGTCTCGACATTTAAAGGGGACCACCGATGTATTAACTAACAAGGTCACGGGGCCTGAAATGAATCTATTTAAAACATCATTAGGACGATTAGTGCGGGAGCGATGGAGAGAGATAGGTAGTTATCAAAGTCGCGACAAGACTGCTAGTGAGATAATTAGACGCGTGCAAACAGCAGACACTTCTGAATCAAAGTACTACGTGCTTAAAGAAGGGATTCTTTATAGAAGAGACATAAAAGGGGATATCTTAAGGTTATATGTTCCCGAGAACATACTAAGGGATTTGATAGTTAGCATACATGAAGAAGTAGGTCATTTCGGGCGATACAAGGTAAGGTCGTGTTGTAAGAGCTTGCGAGGCATGTCAAAAGTCAAAACATGCTTTGGAAACGCACACGGGGCCGATAAAAACTGTAATAGCGAAGGAAATAGGAGAGAGAGTTTTTTGCGATATTTTTGGACCTTTACCGGCAGGACGATTTGGTTTTAAATACATATTCGTAATGCAAGATGCTTATAGTAAGTTAATCAGACTATACCCACTACGCCAGGCTAGTGGGAAGGCTACTTTAACTTGTGTAAAAAAGTTTCATAAGCAGGTCACAATTAAGACATTATGTTCGGACAGAGGCGCGAACTTTACTTCAAAGGTTTTCGAGTTAGGTATTCGCCAACTAGGTATCGAATTAACGCACACATCTGTTAGAAATCCGCGGCCAAATTCGACAGAGAGGGTTAATAAAGAGTTAGGTAGATTATTCAGGACGTATTGCGACAAATCACATCGATCGTGGGTAGATCTATTATCGGATATAGAAGATTGTTACAATCAGGTAATACATACTACAACGGGATATTCGCCAAACGAGATTATATATGGAAAACGTACTCTGCTATCGACTGATTTCAACACTGACTCATCGGTGAGGGCAGACTTACAGGGTGAACCGTTAGAACAGATTCGACAGCAGGCACGACAAAACATAGATAAGGCGGCCGAAAGTAGGCAATTACATTATAACAAAAATCATAAGTTAATACAATTCGAAATCGGAGATTTAGTGAAACTTAAGACTTTTACGAAGTCAGATGCGGATAAAAAGTTGACAAAAAAATTCATGCGCTTATATGAAGGACCGTACATAATAGGGGCAGTTCCATATAATAATGTATATACATTAATAGACGTTCATACTGGTAAAGTTAAGGGTAACTACAATGCCATTCATTTGTTTAGGTACTATGTAGATAACTAGAAAGATAGGTAAAACTAGAGGATTGAAAGAAATAGAAAAAACAGGTAGTTTGGGGTACACTAAACAAAGAGATACCTGAGTTAAGTAGTTATGGTCATGCCCGAGGGGATAATAGATAGGCGTGGGAGGTTTAATACTAACGTTCTAATACAGATAAGGAGAAAAATAGATTTTGAAACAACTAGCACAGCTGCAGGGACAAAAGGGGGATTACTACGTGTATTAAAAATCTATTTTGGGGGAGTGTGAGATAGTCATACCTATTCATCATAGATTTTTTTATGGCCGTTACTTTAAGTTTTGCTTTTAGAAAGCAAACGGCTTGTGAGAGAGAGATAAATCACTCTAAATGTTCAAAGAATGGTAGAACAAAAAAATAAAAAATGAAATAAATTAAATACTGAGAAATACGTCTTAAAACAAAATTTCTTTGAGTCCATCCATAAACAAGCAAATAAATTAGCTTAAGTTTCTAAAATTGCGTTAGGGTCGGTCATAAATTTGATAAAGTCGTCAATTTTAACTTAGAAATCTTAGAAGTATAATAAATAATGTTATTTTACTGCGAACAGATGCGTGGAAAAAAAAATAAGCATGGGAACAAAATAACGAGTGTGGAGCCAAAAATCGGACCATTCAGGGAAATCGAGGTGTGTCAAATGTGACGGGTCATGGAAACGTCAATTCTTCTTTTTACCAATAAAAGTTCAGATGCGCGGGAGGCGAGCCAATGAGATATCAGAATGCTTTCGCTGGGTGTTTCTGTTACAGGATGGAGGGAGTAGAGGGAGAAGCGATATAGGAGAAAGGACAGTGGTCGAGAGGGATTCATTCGGTCCTCAGCCAGGAGACTCATCATTCTATTCGAGATTGTCTCGACATCCATTTCGATATTCTAAATTAAAGTTTTTGAGAAAAGAAAAATTGTAAAGTTTAAATAATAATTTTAGTATTGTTAAAATTAGTAACTAGTAAAATTTGATAGTGTAAAATCTTAATTAATCAGTGTGTGTTTTGAGCCGACAGAAGCTGATATTGGGTGACGTATTATATTTTGTATTATTTTGACTAGATTATTTTGAAATCAGCTCCACAACCCTAGTTTATTAAATTAGTTGATTGATTTAATTAGAAATGAATCCAGATAATGCATTACACACTTTGTATTTTATATGACGTAACAGAGGTGGTCCTGGATATTTTGTTTGGTGCTATAATGATTTATATAATCTTTAAATTATGAATACGAGGCTATAAAAATCGTATCTATACTCTAGACCGCACAATGAGTTAACTCCACGTTTGAACATAAAATTAAACTACTTAAACCAAAGTGTTTAAATGAGACGAAATAATTAACTGTGGAGCTGGGATCTGAATATATCTAGATTGATTGTATAAAACTGTGTAATGTGTGTCCTTAAAATTTACTTTATTATAGAAGTAAGAATTATAGATAATATCTCTATTGATTATGTGGGCATGTGTGTATTTTAGATAAAATGATGTACATAATATTATATAAAGCCGAAAGGGTTTTTTTGTTTGAATATTTGCTTTTCCCTTTCAATAATTAGTATGGCTTAGGAAGCAAATATTCGGCCGGGAATTAATTAATGTAATAAAGTTACTTAATTTCCAGTCTAAATAATAAATTCAGTTTCTCTTCTATATTTGTTTTTAAACTGAGTGAGTAGTAGAAAATCTATTCACCAGTAATAAATTATATGAATATTAATTTTCCTCTTTTATTGCTATATTTAATTATACCTATATGAAGTAGTGAATATTGGAAGGAGATTCAAGTTAAAGATTTATTAGTTATGGTTCATTTGATTTTTTTGATATACCTCAAACTTAAGTCACATGTGTGCATATTTAATTTGATAACCTTCAATATTGACTTTCTCTCTCTAATACATACCTAAATAAAAGTACTTACTATGGAACTAAGAAATACAAATTTCTTCCATCTTACATTGAAATTAGTATTGAAATTGAGTAAATAAAATAACGTCATTTAGTGGAAGTTGATCACAAAAGTTAGGACGAAGCATCATTATCATCATCATGATCAATCTTTTATATGGTTATGAATGAACTAGAACATTTGAGAGAACTCTAGGGATGTGAAATTCTCACGATGGTTTTTCCTTATACTTCTATTTTCACAAAACGATTAGTACCTAATTTACCAAGAATGCTCTACACTACTAAAGATAATAGAGTTGGCTGGGTTCGAATCTCAGGCTAAAGACAAAGGGACCTTTTTACTTTCGAGTCATAGCTAAATTTCATCTACTTAACCCGAACGAGACAATGGAGTACACGCTGCCTCCAGAGGGCAGATGGCGAGGCAGGTAGGTACCTTTTTTTTTTATTGTGTACCGATCTTTCCCAAACAGCATTTTAGGTAACATTATCTGTTAAAACCGACGCCAGCTGAATTTGTGAATCACCGAGTTTTTGAATAGATAAAAATACTAGTTTTGCTGTACTTTGTAATTCCTTTGCTTGATATTATATGGTACATGGTTGATTGGTGACGTACCAGCAGCGAGATTCCGGCACAAAGCAAACACGTCATGTCTTTATACAGCTGGACTCTCCGAACTAATAAATTGGCCAATTTATTGACAATCAATCAAACAAATATATAAATATACAAAAATACCATGGTTTTGGGGCGAGCCCAGAGCTCATTGAAAAGAACCTAGGTTTCCGTACCTAGGCAAATTGAAAACGCTTCGCAGCGAAATAGGAGAGTCCAAGTGCTGTGCCCCGATAACAATGCTAAAAGACTGAGATTTCAGTGTAGGGCTCCCCCCGTGCTTGAGGAATGCCGGTTGGTCTCAAACCGATGGCCTAAATAAGGCAAATACACGTATCAACTGATTTTCCACACTAACAGGACGTTCTAAATTAACAAATCTCTCCACTCATTATATTTATTTTGAGGAGTTGAAATTTTACATTAATTTTTTATAATTCAATCCGTGTAAACCTGTTAGCTGGTCGAGAAGTCTACGTGTTCACCCAACGTACTGTACCAATTAATTACTTGTAAATAACTCATGACTTAAATACCTAGGTGTTTCTATAATTCAGCTGAGTTTATTTCTTATTTTATCTCTTCATAATGCCTAATCTTAACCACTAGTATAGACGATCACACCGTACCATCACACTATCTCTACTCACTTATCTCTTATCTCTCTCTCATAAGATAAGGGACGGAGAGCCGGAGGCCGGCCGAGAGTTCTCCATAATGCTCTCAAAATCTGCCCGGTCTGTCAAAGGAGACCCTTACTCATTATTAGGCCAGCCATGGGTTGAGATTGACCCTTGTCAATACTTAATTGCATGTAATAGTGCGAAGACAAAAAAAACTTTGATCATGCTAATTATTACAAAAAATGTAACTATGTATAAATAGACGAAAGATAAATTGAAAAGCAAATTGTTTGTTCCCTGTGTGAAATTGTGCTCGAATATAATGGAGCGTGGGCGTCGCTTGCCACCCTTTATTAAATCTAATACAAGGTTAGGGTGGCATGGAAAATAGCGAAATCGCATACTCACTGTTATATTGTGATGACAGTGTGTTTTATTATAGTGATAGTATAAAATGTAAGTGTGGCTGTCTGTCTGTTGTCTTTCAACGGCCCATCCGTTGAACCGACGACCGACCGACGAACATCGGCTACCTTTTACCCGGAAAACCAGAGATCTAGAAACTCCTCTCTGGATCTCTGGTTTTCCGGGTTTTCCGTGAAGAAAAAGAATAAAATGTAATAAATAGACAGACAAACAATGTTAAAAATACCCCTAGGTTTATAAAATGTACGGCAATTTTTTTAAAGCTTCCTTTATTTTGTCCGCATAATTTATACAAAATCTACCACATGGTGCAGAATAACATTCATTTAAATATTAAATAACGGCTTTTCCAGTTTTTTCCTTACAAAATGGACGAGAAAAATTCGCACCGTAATAAATTTATTCTGCTACGATCAGGCTATCATCGTATAAAATAAATAAAAGCTCTACTGAATTTTAAAAATTTTAATAAAAATGGAACAGGATTTTAAAAACAAGTAATTTAATAAGTTTTCAAAAAACTCGACTGCGGTTTGCACTGCATCAGATCTGATCTTTATTAAGGTGGATGCGGGGGCCCGCGAAATTCAAATTTTATATGGCTTTTCGGTAGCTCTTTCAAAACCAATGGTTTTTCGCAATTTGTAAACTAATACAACAAAGTAGGCTTACGGCACTTTAATTGCGCCAATGACAGTATCATCCTCATAGGTTTATATAAAAATTTTAACTTGAAAGGGTCCAGTTTAAGAAATTAGCTCTAGTATCGACTATAACTCACAAATTAGTCGATACGAGTGCTAATTTCTAAGTAAATGCGCAACAAAGTCAAATAAGAACTACACAATTTTATTTGAAAAGCTGTTGTAACACTTAGGTATACTATAATATACTTACCTTTGAATCTCTTAAATATTGCGATAACCATCGTCAAGACCTGCATTAAAGCTAGGTACCATGAAGACCTGCATACCGTAATGATGCTATGATACAATAAGCGTTTTCCAGCAAACCCCTTTCAGGCATCATTAGTTTTCGCACCTACGCACCCCCGCACTCATTTGACACAATGCTGTATCTACACACTGCGGGGTGTAAAAAACTATCGAACAAAATAACTCGAGATTTTAAGCTTATTTCGTGGTTTAACGATATTTTATATTGTAGTTAACGAGTAATTAATCATGGTATGTACCCGTCATCTTCAATTTAAGAAATAACTCTTTTTACTTTCTTTTTTTATTCAATTTTTACTATTTTTCGTTACAGCGGCAATAGGAATTCACATTCTGAAAGAAATGCAACTCGGACGGAGGAACAGTACCCGAAAAAGGGTGCCAAAAGGATCCTATTACTAACCTTCCGCTGTCAGTCTGTCTGTCAGCGGACTTTATCTCATGTTATGTCGTGATTGTTAGAGAGCTGAAATTTTCACAGAAAGTGTATTTCTATTGCCGCTATAAAAACAAATAATAGCTATTTCAAATTAACCACTATGAAACAAGTCTGAGTCGCTCTTGTTAACTTTCTTTGACGTGACAACGTCTTATAATTCGATAGAGCCGGCTGCACGCACGAAAAAACATGACTCATGCGGCGTTACCTCGCTCTGAGGCGTTCTATGTAAAGCTTGAAGTGTAAGCGAGAGCGCGGAACGAGCGACAAAGAAGCACAATCGGCCTTTGTTGTCACGTTCAACTATCGTCAGTAAACCGACTTTACAGACAACCAGTTTTTTTTTTTAAGTTAATTAGAGCAGTAAAAAGAGGTTCATGAAAAACACCATTGAAAAACCCCTTTCAGGCATCATTAGTCTTCACACCTACGCACCCCCGCGCTCATTTGACACAATGCTGTATCCACACACGTGGGGGTGAATTAATTTGCGACGAAGAAAAAAGCTCTAAAGAAAAGCGAGAAAATTTGCGCTGCCTTTAGCCACGCTCCACAGAAAAGTGACTTGATTTATGCAACCTTTTCTATCTTTTTTTGACCCTACGGTTTTTCACGGCAATCTGGGTATAAATAAATAAATGTTTTTTTTTAATTAAGGCCACAATTCAGGTTACAATACTCATAATGAATATAAACAAAAGACATGAGAGTCAATTTTTAAACCCCAACTCAAAAAGAGGGGTGTTATAAGTTTGACGTGTGTATCTGTGTGTGTGTATCTGTGTATCTGTCTGTGGCATCGTAGCTCCTAAACTAATGAACCGATTTTAATTTAGTTTTTTTTGTTTGAAAGTTGGCTTGATCGAGAGTGTTCTTAGATATAATCCAAGAAAATCGGTTCAGCCGTTTGAAAGTTATCAGTTCTTTTCTAGTTACTGTAACCTTCACTTGTCGGGGGTGTTATAAATTTTTAATTTACACTTGTAGTTTCTTTTTATGCTCACCCGACTTCAAAATACGTGTAGAAACTAATTTTTTTTGTTTGTTCGTTTGTCTGTCGTGAACTTGCTGGTATAAATATTTACGAATCGATCCAGAAATCTTGCAGAAGTCGGTGCGTATACCTCCTTCTACTTTTTTTAAGTCAGGTAAAAAGATCTAGTAATCTTTAAACATCAAAATAGATATTAATTGTATCAAAACCCGCCTTGTTTGAATAAAAAATTACTTTGGTCTACAGAACCTAAAAAAACGAATTAAAAGGAAATACGGTGTTACAGACCGACAAAAAGACAGACAAACTTAGGGGTCAACTTATAACACTTTTTGGGTTACCTACCCAGGTGGGTAAAATTATAAACGTAAATATTTACCTCTATAGGAACCAAAAAATAAAAAAATATTTACCTCTATAGGGACCTTAAAGCAACAATAATAAAAAAGCAAAATAAGTAAATAAAGCATAAAAAGTGCCATAAAACCAACTCGTAAAACCATAAAGAATGAACGTTATGGATATTTTATATCTTTTGTGACAATGTTGAAAATTAGGTACGAGTAGGTACAGTTATTAAAAATTACAGAAAGGTTGTAGGCGTATGCAAACGATGCTGAAATATTATGAAACGGGATTTTGCGCGTTTCCATTGCGTTGTAATCTTAGTTGATCCGTCAAGATGTAAACATGTTTGCTTTTGTTTGTAACGTTGACTTTATGGAGCTTACTTTATAAAAAAAACTGGCCAAGTGCGAATCAGACTCGCGCAGTGAGGGTTCCGTACTTGGATATTTTTCAGACATTTTGCACGATAAATCAAAAACTATTATACATTAAAATGAGTAAAAATCTGTTTTAGGATGTACAGGTAAAGCCCTTTTATATGATACCCCACTTGGTATAGTTATCTTATTTTGATAATTGAAACACATTTTAATTTTTTTTTAAATGATGTAACCTCAAATTCGCGGTTTTCAGATTTATTCCTGTACTTGTGCTATAAGACCTACCTACCTGCCAAATTTCATGATTCTAGGTCAACGGGAAGTACTCTATAGATTTCTTGACAGACAGACAGACAGACAGACGGACGGACGGACGGACGGACGGACGGTTACTTAAAAGCATAGATTAATGTAATTATTTTTAGAGCTCATTGTGCTCAAATAAAAAAGTTTTTTTTCTTTCTTTCTTTCTTTCTTCTTAGTGTTCAATGGAAACAGACTCCCAGAGAATAATATGACAAAGGGGCGGTATTATATGGGGATTAGACGTTTTACAACCCCTGATACACGGGGCTTTATGCGACAAATGGTAACCTCACAGGGAGATATTGTTATGACCTACTTACCGCTAAGGGTGATGAATTTTGTTTAGTATGCAATATCTTTTTCAATACTTTTTAAGGGTACCACGACTATAGTCTTTTTTATGTGTTTTAGGGTTCCGTATCTCCAGAGAAAATCAGGAACCCTTATAGGATCACTTCGTTGTCTGTCTGTCTGTCAAGACCCGTTAAGGTCATAAACCCCATAGGATAGGTACTTCTTTTTGACCTGGAGTCATGAAATTTGGCATAAGCAATGTCTAATAATAATTGCCCAAGAAAGGGAAAATCGTGAATTTGTGTTTATATAACAAAAATAAACGGCCAAGTGCGAGTCAGACTCGCGCACGGAGGGTTCCGTACTCGGGTATTTTTTCCAACATTTTGCACGATAAATAAAAAACTGTATAATAAAAAAATGTATAATAATGCATAAAAATAAATAAAAGTCTGTTTTAGAATGTACAGGTAAAGCCCTTTCATATGATACCCCACTTAGTATAGTTATCTTATTTTGATAATTGAAACACATTTTAATTTTTTTAAATGATGTAACCACTTTGGGGTTTTTAGATTTATTCCTGTACTTGTGCTATAAGACCTACCTACCTGCCAAATTTCATGATTCTAGGTCAACGGGAAGTATCCTATAGGTTCCTTGACAGACAGATAGACAGACAGACAACAAAGTGGTCCTATAAGGGTTCCGTTTTTCCTTTTGAGGTACGGAACCCTAAAAAGCGTTAATACTTGTACGATGGTACGGAAACCTTCGTGCGCGAGTCCGCATCGCACTTGACCGGATTTTTTCACAAAAGCAGCAAAACCTTGCGGCACGCCACAGAGCCGCATGGCAGCTACAAAATTTACCCACTAAGAGGAAAATTGGAGGGGAAAACTGGTATCGGAAAGGCATTCCATATCCCAGCAGTTCAATTAAGAAACGAGAAGGCAAATCGCTTCGTACGTGTCCGTTGAATTTCGACTACGTACGGGTTATTGTACTTACTTCCTACTAATATTATATTACAAAGTTTGTATGTATGGATAGATTTATGGATGGATGTATGGATGTTTGTTACTCTTTCACGCAAAAACTACTGTACGGATTTGGCTGAGGAATGGAGATAGATTATACCTGCATTAACACATATGATAACACTTTTTATCTCGGAAAATCAATGAGTCTCCACGGAATTTTTAAAAACCTATATCCACTGGAACGAAGTGGCGGGCATCAGTATACATAACTTTCGTCTGCTTTCGTGCCAGGCAGACAGGTATACCGAACATGTTTTTTTTTTCCTATTTTTGTTTCCCCAACATTAATATTATAAAAAGCGTTCCCAATTGCGGCGTGCCGCTGACGTGCCAAATTTAATATAAGAGATTACTGGCAGGTGGGAATATGAATATTTCATCAAATTACACATTTCGCATAGCTCAGCCACAGTGCAAATACATACAGTTGGGCGACGCCTTTGATGTTTGCGGACGAGCTGACGCGAGGCGTTACGATATGAGCACCAGGGTTGGAAAACAGTTTTCTTTACAACAGAACAGCTTTTATTCATTTTAAAACGTGTTTTTTTTAAGGGTTAGGTACGGAACCCTTAAAAAACACGTTTTAAAAGGTGAAAAGAAACTCTCATAAGATCACTTTGTTGTCTGTCTGTCTGTCCGTCTGTCAAGAAAAAATATAGGGTACTTTCCTTTGACCTAGAATCATGAAATTTGGCAGGGGGAAAATCAGAGAACCGTGAATTTGTGGTTACGTCACAAAAAAAAAATGTGTTCAGGAACTAATAATAAAATATAGTATTTTCAACGGTATAACCCTTCCCCCGTCTCGCCATGTTACCCCGTAGGATTGCTCTGTCTAGACGTCTGTTTTGACCGACTGTATGAAGTCTTTAGACTGTGACTTTGCTACGGCGGAACGGACGGAAGTGTAATATTAAAATGGTCAGATGGAGGAAAACCTGAAACCCAGCTGTCATAATACGGGCATTATAACACGCTTACATTTTTTATGTAGCTACCTACCTTCAAAGCAAATAAAGACCTAATTTTACAAATGAAAAGTATCTTTTCCATTTTTAGGGTATGTGAAGGGTTAAGGGTTTGTACCTGAAGGGTGCTACGGAAACTTATAACTAAGCCTCTTCCGCCTGTCTGTCAGTCAGCAAGATTGTATCTCACTAACCGTAATAGGTAGAGAGTTGAAATTTTCAAAGATACGTATTTCTATTGCCACTATGAAAAGAAATAATAAATAACCAAGATGGCGAATTTCAATATGGCCGCCGTGCCAAATTAAAAAAATAAAAAGTCTATAGTGTCATATCTACGATCGATTGTACCTACGGATCCCTTCGTGTACGAGTCCAACTTGCACGTGACAGGTTTTTCCAATTCTTTTACTTACCTATCTACTAATATGGAAATAACCGTAGTATTTAAGAAAAGTCTTAAATATTTTTTTTATTCAATACCTCCGCAAGTTTCTCTGAAGTCGGGACAGCAGTCTCCCAGCTTCAAGCAGGCGTGGTCGCAGTAGCACGGCTTGTCGGTCAGCTCCTCAATGATCGCGTTCTGATGCGCCTTCTGCACCACACACGAGCTGTCCCGCCCGGGACAGCATAGACTCGCGTCCCGGCAATAGTTGGCGCCACATTGTCCCGCCAAATACACCGCACTCGCGAAGCATAGCCAGTACCGAAGCATTGCGAAAAATTAATTATCTGTGCTGTATTTTTTTTTTTTTTAATTTAATACCTCTAAAAGGTTTTGCGATTAATTGTTCTTTATTTTTTGCTGGTAGCTTTAAAAATATAGCACTTAATAAATAAAACTTTTTAGACAATTTAATTTGTTAATGCCGAAAGCAATCTTTTACTTACGTAAATTAAGTTTCTGAACGCTACGCATTTTTTTTATCGTTTTATAAGGTTTTTTAATAAGGTTTTGTTAGTTAATATAGTTCTATTTTCGAATATGTTCTTCTAAGATTATGGCGGGGTTTTCATGCCGATGTCACGAATCTGAAACAATTTAAAAATAATTGGTTTTTAATTTCATAAAGATGTTACTTATATAAAGTTAAAATCAATTTTTAATAAATAATAATAACTATCAAAATAAACCTATGCGTAAGTACCAACTTAGTTTATTTTTTGGTAAGCGTTACATTTTTTTAAGCGCGATTAATTCGTAAATACTTATAATTTCAAAAATTTACTGAACTTTAAAGTTAAATTAAATGGGTAGGTAAATAAGTGCTTATTTTAAAAATAAATACTAAGTAAGTAAATAATCTTGTACCTTGCGCAATGTTTATTCTAGACATGTCATATAATTTCCAAAACAGAAAATTACTATTGTTATTTATGAAATTTATACGTAAAAAGTTAATAAAAAAGTAAAAAACCGACACGAATCCTGCCTCCTGTGAGGTTTGAACTCACGACCCCTGGTTTACGAGACCAGTGCTCTACCACTGAGCTAAAGAGGCTTGTGGCTGTGGTGCTGAAATATCCGTACGTTTTTTTTTTTTCTTTAAATCTGGCTTTACTCTGATTAGCCAATGTCAAGTTTGTGATATTTTCAAGTTATTGAATCTATACAAGTATGGACTCCGTCTGCGCCGACGCCCGCCGACATACGCGCGGCGCCCCTTTAGAGCGCTTCCCAGTCAGTTCCACCACCAAAAAACACCAACTCACACAAAAACCAGCCACTCTTAACAAAAAAAACACTCCAAACAAGCACAGCACGCGCGCCAGCAAACGCCATCGCAGACGAAGTCCTATCCGTACGTTAACTTTACTTGAAGTCAATTATTATAAGGCTGAGTTTTCATTGTAGAAATACATAATAACTACAAGTGTAAATTAAAAATTTATAACACCCCCGACAAGTGAAGGTTACAGTAACTAGAAAAGAGCTAATAACTTTCAAACGGCTGAACCGATTTTCTTGGATTACAGCTAAGAACACTCTCGATCAAGCCACCTTTCAAACAAAAAAAAAAACTAAACTAAAATCGGTTCCTTAGTTTAGGAGCTACGATGCCCCAGACAGATACACAGATACACACGTCAAACTTATAACACTTCTCATTTTGGGTCGGGGGTTAAAAATACAATTAAATAAGTAGGTACTTAATAAATAACTTAATTCTATCGCTAGACTGAAATGGATGACGGCGATTAACCTGTACTTATTATTATAATAAATCATTAATTAATAACTATTATTGGCTACCCATATTTGAAATGGGATTTTTTTTTACTTGTTGGTTTATCCTTCAATCACGCTGCAACGGAGCAACGGATTAACGTGATTTTTTGTATGGATATTGTTAAAAACGTGGAGAGTATGAGTTAGGCTACTTTTTATCCCGGAAAATCAAAGAATTCCCACGAGATTAAAAAAAAGATTCCGACAAATTGAGAACCTCCTCCTTTTTTGAAGTCGGTTAAAAA